>NC_090646.1:190417702-190750702 GCF_040937935.1 Hyperolius riggenbachi | reverse complement strand
GTATCACCGACTCACTTTTTTAATTTTACATTATTCATGTGAGTCAGCTCTGGTGATAACTAATAATTATAGGAGGAATGTTGTCAAGTTCTGTTCCTTACATAGCTCTAGGTACCAGGGTTGTTTTGTGCCAGTGTCAGGACATTTTGTTTGTCTGCAGATAAATGTAGTGTTTGTATGTAATTTGTCTCACTGGTGGCAATGCTTTAATATTCTAAACACATGCAAGTTTATTTAATAAGACAATGCAAAGTGTGGTGACAGTGCAAAGTATAGTAACCTGCATTATGTAATCCGACAGTAGTTTTCTGCAGTCAGATAAGTTGGAAAATAAAATGATTGGTTGCTATAGGTAACAGAATGAGTCAGGCCCGGATTTACATCACAGGAGCCTATAGGCACAGATGTCCTGGCATCCCTAGGCTTCTCCATCCACGAACCAACAAATCCCCACTGAACCGCACCGCAAGTGTGCTGACTGACCCAGCTATCACTTCTCCCTTACTTCTCTTGCTCGTTATAGGTAGCTACAGGTGCCCCTTAGTATTAGGTAGCCAAAGTACTCTCAGTACTAAGTAGCTAGTGGTGCCCCCACTGAAGGGAGATCTCATCAGTTGAATGCTGAGAGCTAGGTGAGTAACCTCTCATTTACACTTACTTTGCTCAGGACTCTACATGGATAAGGAGAGAGGCACTAAAGGAGGGGAGTGAGCCGCCTTTCCATCATCAGGCACCTGTAGGCATGTGCCTACAGTGCCTTATGGTAAATATGGCCCTGGAATTAGTTGTGCTGGAGTAAATTGGAACATTTCTAAAGCTAAACTTTCTAACAGGTTTTTGTTGCTGTCTCTTTCTACTACACACAATGAATCCTAATTCCAGGAAAAAAAAATATTTCTTCCCATCCAACTCCCCCTCTAACAGATACATACATTTTGAACATACCAAGAATTCCATAATTTATAGTCAGTCAATATGGGATGATTATATCTGCTGTGAAATTGCAGACTGGGATAGAAGTCTATCAGATCTCAGCAAATTCCTCCTGCGTTTCCAGTATACATACCAGCTACACTTTCCATAAATATGAACATTGTATTTTTATTTTATCCAAACTATAGCAGAGGAAGGTGCACAAGGACAACAGAGGCTGCTCTCTGGATTACTTTAAGCCCATACAAGAGCCACCATGTCATAAAAGTAGAAGAAAGCGACTGGGCACCTCCAGTAATAAACGCCACTTTATTGAAAAACACTTTTAGAACGTCATACAGTACAATGACTTCATACCACTGGGAGAGAGAGGGACATGGCAAGTAGGAGGTCGACAGCTGTTTCCCACAAGGAGTGCTTCATCAGGACACCGAGCCCCCCAACAACTACCCCTTAAATAATGTACACTATAGTGAGTACACTATTTAAGGGGTAGTTGTTGGGGGGCTCGGTGTCCTGATGAAGCACTCCATGTGAGAGAGCGAAACAGCTGTCGACCTACTTGCCATGTCCCTCTCTCTCTCCCAGCGGTCTGATGTCATTGTACTGTGTGACATTTTAAAAGTGTTTTTCAATAAAGTGGTGTTTATTATTGTAGGTGCCCAGCCGCTTTCTTCTACTTTTATGGTATTTTTATTTTATACTGGTACATCATTTATTTTCCATGGGACGTCTACAAGACAGCACCCCAGAGAAACGACCATTTTTCTTCCCCTATGGAAAGGAACTAGGATGATAGACTGAAATATTTAAATTAAGCATATTTGTTAAAAAAACAAAAGAAATAAATTACATATACAGATCATCATATCTCACTTAACACTCTGCCACCGGCCCCTGGATCTCCAGTACTAGCAGGCTCGGACTGAGCCGGCGGGAGCTCGGGATTCTGCCCGGTAAACCCCTTACTTACAGGGCCCTGGGGGCCCCGAGCACTGTTGGAGGGGTGAGGGGGCACAGCGCAGGAAGGAGGAGCAGTGGGGAGGGGGGCAGTCTCCCCCCCTCACCTGGGGGCCCCCCTTCTATGCAGCCTGCCCTGCCCAAATCCCTTCTAATAACAACAGACCTCAGATCGCGGCAAAAGCAAAGTGACAGCTGCGTATGCTATCCGCACTCAACAGATTCCAAATGCGGAAGTGACGTCATTGACCTCGGACGTCACTTCCGTATTTGGAGTATGCGGCCTGTGACTGCTGTCGACGCGATCTGAGGTCTGTCATTATAGGAAGAGATTCGGGGACAGGCAGCGGGGACCAGTCTCCGTGAGATCTGAGGTCTGTACTGCACCATGCCTTCACAATGCCCCAGCACCCTGCCCCTGCTGCTGCACCCTGCGCGCTGCTCCAGCACCCTGCTGCTGTACCCTGCCCCTGCTGCTGCACCCTGCCTCAGCACCCTGCCCCTGCTGCTGCACCCTGCCCCAGCACCCTACCCCTGCTGCTGCACCCTGCCCTGTGCTCCAGCACCCTGCCTCCAGCACCCTGCCCCAGCACCCTGTCCCTGCCCCCGCTGCTGCACCCTGACCCTGCTGCTGCCCCAGCACCCTGCCCCTGCACCCTGCTGCTGCCCCAGCACCCTGCCCCAGCAGCCTGTCCCTGCATCTTGACCCTGCCCCAACACCCTGACCCTGCTGCTGCACCCTGCCCCAGCACCCTGTCCCTGCACTGCACCCTGCCCAGCACCCTGATCCTGCTGCTGCACCCTGCCCAAGCACCCTGCCCCTGCACCCCAATCCTGCTGCTGCACCCTGTCCCTGCACTGCACCATGCCCCAGCACCCTGTCCCTGCACTGCACCATGCCCCAGCACCCTGTCCCTGCACTGCACCCTGCCCCAGCTCCCTGTACTGCACCCTGCCCTAGCACCCTGACCCTGCTGCTGCACCCTGTCCCGGCTTCACCCTGCCCCAGCACCCTGTCCCGGCTTCACCCTGCCCCAGCACCCTGTCCACCACCATGACCCTGCTACTGCACCCTGCCCAGCACCCTGACTGAAACTTTCCTGGTGAGCCCTTAGTGTCCCAGTCCGACCCTGAGTACTAGCGTCCAACTCACTCCAGCACTTTGGTAGCTTCTCTGCCACATCTGTTTAGCCTCTCTCTGCTGCACAGCCCTTCAGGAGCCTCCTTGCTCCATAAAGCTGTTATTTTATTTTAACCCTAAAAGACTCACTAGCTGGTGTATTGTGACCTTTCTATGCTTTGATCTCCTTTACCAACATGAGCTAAATGTTACAACTTCCCCGGAATATCACAATGTGTACATGTCCCTAAATGGGTACCAACCTAGGTAGGGAAGACTCTGGGTAATCTCCTCTGCGATGCCCTGAGTCTGCAAACTAGCAGACTCTAGTACGCAGTCCAAAAGGGGGACGCACACCACCTGGGGCAGGGAGGGCGAGCATCTCGGAGCCAAGCTAAATCAATCACATCAGCCAGATCCTAGAAGACCCCTGGTAAAACAGGCTGCAGGAAGCAGCAAGGATACCAGTCACCCACTCGGGGGCTCACCAGAGCAGTCAACCAGAATAGCACAGGGCTCAATAACTTTTCAATATTTAACTCACCATAATTAAAGCAAAAAATAAACATACAGTCCATACAGTTCTAACTTGTACGAATGTAGTCTAAGCTACTTGAGTTCATCACCTAAGCCAGATATCTATTAGCAAAATGAAAACAAAAATTTCAAAAACTGCAAAAAATTTAAAATATATGAAAAATAAAGGAAACTAATCTTAATGGTAATTAAGATTAATTAATAAATGACACAAAAGTGCTTCATTGGAGACAGGGAATACCCCCCATACAGAGAACACAAGTGGCAGGCAGGCTAGGACACTTGGGTAACAACTATTACCATAGTAATATATTGTTCTTTTTATGCTGTTTAGACACAGACCTCAAATGGGGACACTGTTTAAACAGTCCTTTAAAAAAAATGAGAATAATCAATAACATCATTAAGGCTGGGAGGGTAGTTAGCCCACATTTTATAAATCCAAAAAGGTTCACACTGAAGAAGTCTCCTATACCAGTCACCTCCACTAAGATCCCTGGTGTCTAGGCCAAAAATGTTACAGGTGGTCACCACCACCTTGGCACCTCTGAAAATGTCTGGCAACTGGTGATTTTTATTTTGTATTACCTTTACCTATACTGTATACTGTACTGTACTGTACCCACAAAATCCTTTTGTGGAAAGCAGGTCCAGACTTCCCAGTATAGAAAACCCTACAGGGCATTGTAGAAGGTAAATAACCCCCTCTGTCTGTCAAATGTCACATGAAAAGTGTCTTGTTGTTGTGAGTCAAGGTCATCTGATGTCTTCCTGTAATAAACTTACAGTAATTGTAAAAGTGCCCAGGATGGTACAACAACAAGGAGACTCAGGTCCATATGCAATTATTTTTTTCATCTGAGTTATCTCCGACCTAGGACATCATTTTCATCTTCTCTGAAAACCAAATTTTCTGCATTTTACAATTGAAAAAATACCCGTAAATTGGTGAAAAAGTACTATAAAATTTATTTTGAGTATTTTATTGCTTGCTGGTGCCTTCAAAGGCATTTTATGACACGTTGTAAAAATATTATCTAGTAGAAAACTCAGGAGAAAATGTGAATTGCATATGGGCCTCAGACTCCCCAATTCCTGCACACAAACTATGGCCCATGTGTAATTCCCTTTTCTCCTAAGTTTTCTCCCAAGTTATATTTTTACACCTTAATAAATAAAATGCCCTTCATGCCACCAGCAAGCAAGAAAATACTCTGCATAATTTTTACAGAACATTTTCACCTACATTTTGGTACTTTTACAATTATTGAGTGCTGAAAAGTTATTTTTAACAGTGGATGAAAAATTACTGTATCTCCTAGGAGAAAAAGACAATTGAATTAGGGACTATGGTCCATATGCAATTAACTTTTTCTCCTGAGTTTTCACACCCCTGTCAAAATAATTTTTAACTTTTAAACCACCAGCAAGCAAGAAAAGTCTCAAAATAATTTTGGCAGTACTTTTTCACCTACTTTTTGATACTTTTTTTCAATTACAAAGTGCTAAAAAGTTATTTTAACCACTTCCGGGTTTCGGGGTGTTTTGCTGATCTGTGCTGCGGGGGCTCTTCAGCCTGCAGCACAGATCAGAAATCAGGCAGGGTGATCAGACTTCCCCCCCTTTTTTCCCCACTAGGGGGATGTCCTGCTGGGGGGGTCTGATCGCCCGCCGGCTGTTTGCGCTTGCGAGGGGAGGGCTCTTCAAAGCCCCCCTCCGCAGCGCTTTCTGGCCTCCTTCCCCTTCCCTCCCTCCCCCTGTGAGCGGCGCAGGATGGATTTCCGTCCTGTGCTGCCTCAGATAGGCTTCAGCCTATCAGATGCCGGCGATCCCCGGACAATCAGAGGCTGGGGATCGCCGATCTCCTGTACGGCGCTGCTGCGCAGCAGCACCGTATGTATGTAAACAGCGGGGTTTATCTTCCTCGCGTGTTTACATTTACCCTGCGAGCCGCGATCGTGGGCTCGCAGGGTGTTCACGGAGACACCCTCCGTGAACTGACATGTAATGGCCGCTCCATGGAAACCACTTCAGGATTCAGGGGCGTACTTATGCGTACGCAGAATCCTGAAGTGGTTAAAGAGAAGATGAAAAATTATCTTTTAGGAGAAGTCTCAGGAGAAAAAGTTAATTGTAAATTGACCTATGGGCCACATGTAATTCACCTTTTCACCTGAGTTTTCTCCTAGGTGATATTTCACAACTTGTAGACCCATATGCAGTTTGTTTTTCTACTGAGTTTTCTCCTAGGTGATATTTTTAAACTTGTAAATACAATGCCTTTTAAATCCCCAGCAAGCAAGAAAATATTTAAAATAGTTTTACCTAATGTTTGGTTCCTTTTCAATTGCTGAGTGCTGGAACGTTAATTTAATAGAAAATGAAAAATTATCTCCTAGGAGAAAACTCAGGTGAAAAAGTTAATTTTCATATGGGCCGTTAATACAAGGGCCTATATGCAATTCACTTTTACACCTGAGTTTTCTCCTAGGTCAGGGGTCTGCAACCTTTAAGACATAAAGAGCCACTTGGACCCGTTTCCAAAAAGAGAAAAAAAATTGGGAGCCGCAAAACCATATGCACAAATCGTTAGCAGATATGACCCCCATATGCACAAATCGTTAGCAGATATGACCCCCATATGCACAATCCTTCAGCAGATATGACCCAAATATGCACAATCCTTCAGCAGATCTGACCCCAATATGCACAATCCTTCAGCAGATCTGACCCCAATATGCACAATCCTTCAGCAGATCTGAAAAAAAAAAACATTTACTCACCTAGTCAGAAGACCTCCTGTCACGATCTCATCCTGTTCCGACCTCCGGTCCCGACCTTGTGGCGTGCAACTCCCACGATCCTCTTCCTACGTCACGTCCTGCCTGCAGGGCTACGGGAAAATGGCCGCCCGAAGCCCTGCACTGCACTGGTCCGGCGGCCTCTCTGATAGGCTGCCGGCCAGCGACAACAGCACACGTCACGCGCGCCGCAGCCACTGACACCAGAGCCGCCTAGGAGCCGTGGCGAAGATGAAAAAGAGCCGCATGCGGCTCCGGAGCCACGGGTTGCCGACCCCTGTCCTAGGTGAAATTTTCAAACTTGTCAATAAAATGCCATTTAAACCACCAGCAAGTAGTCAAATACTCAAAATAATTTTGATAGTACCTTTTCACCTACTTTTTGGTACTTTTTCCATTGCAAAGTGCTAAAAAGTTATTATAAATTGAAAATGAAAAATGATCTCCTAAGAGAAAAGTCAGGAGAAAAAGTGAATTGCATATGGGCCAATGCCTTTTACACCCCCAGCAAGCAAACACACTCAAAATAATTTTGACAGCACCTTTGGTTATAAATCAGAGTAGAGACTGACAAAAATCTTCTGTTTTATTGCCAGGTATCGTATATAAAAGATCATTATGAAGCGTACTACATGCGAATTGAATGCCTTAGTTAAATATTTGTTGGGATAATTATAAGCTCAGAAATGTTTTGTAAACCTGCCACCTTGTCTATAGAAATCAGTCTCCGATATGCAATTGCAATTTTACATGCAAATATTGACCCACTGGTATACTTCGGATCTGATGTCTCGGGTGGAAACTATGGGCATGTAGTAAAGAATTTGCCACAGATGGCTTTCTGTAAATTCTTATTCTCACCCATACTTATGTTTATATCCAGAAATGGTATTACATGTTTATCCATAATCATGGTAAATTTTAATATGAAATTATTCCCTCAAAGTGAACCAAATCACCCTCAGAGCCTGACCATACAAAAAACAGGTTCTCTGTGTACCTGTGCCAATTCAGAATATGATACAGGTACTCAGAAAGGCCCTCATGGGAGAAAATACAATGTTCCCGCACCCCCAGGTTCAGGCACATATACGAAGGGGTACTTGTAGTCCCTATCACCATACTCTGCACCTGGAGGTAATGGGCGGGGTCAAATAGGAAAAAATATATATTTCACAATGAATTCTAATAATTGTAAAAGAAAGTGGTGATGTGGGGCTGCTGTCATGGGGAATACTGGAGTAGAGGGTCTCCACATCCAGAGTCACAAGGTAGGAGCCAGAGGGAACTGACACACCATCCAATGTCAATAACAAATGAGGAGTATCACGTACATAAGTACATAATCCCATGTGATTAAAACATTTTATTTGGATTTACACTGGATGAGACTTCAGATAAATTGGCAGCAATAAAAGACTTTACACCCAAAAAGAAACATTATCATTTTAAATTAGCAAATGATTTGCTATACAGCCCCCCAAAAAGGTACCAAACGGTGATAAAGCCTTGTATACGCATACGAGGACTGCCGCCCACTGGGATCGGGAGGCACAGTTGACAAAGAGGGGGTTGGTAGCCAGTGGTGAAGGCAGGCCATGGCCAGAAGGGTTATTGCTCTGATTCCAAACCATAAAGTCCAGCAAAACACTGGGAATCATTAGGGCTTAGCAAAGCCTCATTCATTGTATCCACCTGATCTACTGAGATGGCAGGACTGTATGGTACATAGCTTTGGCACAGCTTAAATACACACCTCCACATCTTTGCATTATATCACAATAGGTCAGCTAAACTTATTTACCAGTCCCTGCACCTTGAGACTGATCAGTGCTGATTAAACTTAGGTGTGCCACAAACACAAAGTGATGGCCTTTTCCAGTAAGAGGCCTCATTTTATCTTTCAAATACACATACAAAAGCAGCCATAACAAGAGTTTCTGATTGCCAGAAGCTATCATTATTGCTTGGAAGCAATGTTTTGACAAATAGTCAATCATTCTTTTTTCTATGAAGAAATCATGGTGATTGCCTAGGGTCATGAAGGAGTACAGAGCTTTTAAGGACAGCTATATGTCTCATAGAGCTTAGACTGTGTATTGCCTTCCCTCACATTTTTGCTTGTAAAAATGCATGCATTTTAATATGAATTTACTGTATTGTTATTTCAAACATTTCACACATATTTTTATAGGGACATATTTGGGCATCTCATAGAAGCAGTGTTTGAGAATGAAACGTAAAGTGAACCCTAGGTGAAAAGAAACTGCAGAGATAAACAATGTACCTATCCCTCTACTCTTAAAAATGACCAATTGTTAAGGTACCCCAAAGTATTGTTTCTTAGATCTGGTTTTCAATAAAGGTCTATGGCACTAATTTCCAAGTTAACTATAAAGCTCCTGAATGTGTTATCTCCACATTTGCTATGTACCGTATGTCAGGATCACATGCTAAAAGATAAACCTATAGCTTTTGCAAAAAAAAGATTTTAAGGTTTTGATGTGAAAACACATTTTTAAACTCAGAGCTGGGTCGGATTGCAGCAGTTTTGGGCTCATCAATTTTAATTGGTGAAACGGTACTTTTCCGTTAGCCGGGTGCATCCACTAGGTGGTGATAAAACTCCACCAGAATTACATCTTTCCCTGCTATCCATGGCGGCCTGGAGGGGGAATATTAATTAACGCCACCTAGTGGATGCGCCCAGCTAACGGAAAAGTACCGGTGAAACTTTTCAAACTCAAAGTAACAATACACATTTACTTTCACTTTTGAAGAAACAGAGCAGGGTCTAGCACCATTAACCTTTTGTCTCCATGCAGGCCTGTATTCCCCAGGAGGAGAGAGACACACACATGGCAGTAGGCCTTAAATGGCAACTTATGGTGGAATCTGGAAGCCCCCTTTAATATAAAGGGGGCTACCAGATGTCCAGATGGCAAATCCTCAGGTGAAATGAGTATAGGAGTACATCAGTACCCCTTACCATTTAATTCAAAGGAAATAATACACACTTTTATAAACTATTTTATCATGAACAATTATAATTAACAAGAAATACCGTGAATTAATAATTCTACACCAATAGCCTCAGTAATCTTGATAGAAGAAACCCTGTAAATGGAAAATAACTGATCTCTGAGGTCAAAGAGTTGTTTTTCAGGTTTTAAGCAGCATGACAGTCACTGCTGTGCTGTTGCCTCCGCAACCTCCACATCTGGCCTTACTTTTCTTTTCTCCTATTTCTTACTTTTATTCCTATTCTCTTAATTCTTTATTCTTTACATTTCTGTGCCTTGGTCTCTAGACCTTTTATTGCACTTTATTTACCTTTGTGCATATAAGTGCTCTTTCACATTATGTGCTTTCTGCATGCACATTAGATTTCTAAAAATGCACTGAATATGTTTTTTCCATACTAAAATTGTATTAGCTTCCAGACATGCATGTTTGTATTGTACCTATTGTGTTTTTAGAATCAAATGTAATAGAGGCACAAATCTGGCACTAAATGCAGCTGGAATGGATTAACACCACATTGGGCTTACCTGCAGCATGCTCCAAGTTCACAAATTCCAGCAAAATAAGGAGAGAAGATGTGCACAGCTGCATAAAATACCCTTTATTGTGTCTACCCAACCACAATAAAGGGTATTTTATGCAGCTTCACCCATTTTCTTTCCTTCTTTTGCTGTGTTTTTAGAATCGCAGCATGCTATGTGCATTTGTTCAGGAAAAAAGAATGTGTTTGAATCTAAAAGACAGCAGCAAAAAAGCACAAAAGCACACAAAAATTGTATGCTCACTGTGCAGAAAAAAAAGCTCACTGATGCGCAGAAAATGCATGCGCTAATGCAAATACTTATTCCAGTCAGAAAGCTCTAAATATGATGGAAGACAAGGAAGGAGCTCACTTCTATAATTCTGTTTTAGACACAAAGTCAATAGTGCAAAGACAATTTACAGCTGATTGCAGCTGATTGTTAGATTGCACATCATGTTCATCACATTCATATGTGCAAAGGATGTTTAATCTATAGCAGGGATGTCAAACCGCTCCTACGAGGGCCGAGTTCCTTACACATTTTTGACACAGCTCAAATTAATTGATGGGTCTGAATCAGGGAAGGTGTGGTCCATCAGGTAGAACACATTCCTCTCTTTCTCAGTCCATCCTAAACACTGGCATGGATCTGGCCCTCCAGGCCTGGAGTTCAACACCTGTGGTCTATAGGAACAGATCATTTGGCTGTACCTATATAACTGAATATGATTTTGTGATTCTTTACAGTATTCAAATAGAATCTCACTTTGGTGACTGCTGTTGCAGTAGTGTTCTTCTTGCCATTTGTTTGAATAGAAATATAAATAAAATAAAAAAAACGTGTTCACTGTGAAATCTAGTTGTCACAGCTATTTGCTTTGTTGCTGTTGCCATGTGTCCCTTATACCTTTAAAAGTGGGCACCTAACTATTTTACCTTTAGGTTTCTTTTAATTCAATGTAAAACTGACACTCCTTTTATTATTATTATTATTATTATTATTATTATTGATTTATAAAACGCCAATATATTCCGTGGCGCTGTACAAAGTAAGAAGCAAACATGGGTTACATAATAATACAGACAAGACAATGGTGTACACCAATATACAAGATACATAATTAGTGACAAAATACAATAATGATACAAAATACAGAATACAAAATACAGAATTGGTAATGACAGTAACATGATAAATAAAATATATACTGATTTCCAAGACACAGAAGGGGGAGAGAGCCCTGCACTTATGAGCTTACAATCTAAAGGGAATGGGGGGGGGGACAAGAGGAGGGGTAGTATGCAACAAATATATAGAGGCAGTGTGTTTTAGGATAACTAGTAGGAGTGCAATTTGGTCTTAGGACAAAGGGAAGTGGCCTGAGGTAGCACATATGCTTGTCAGAACAAATGAGTTTTTAGAGAGAGTTTAAAGGTACCAAAGGTTGGCGAGTGACGGATGTGTTGTGGGAGGGCATTCCACAGGAGGGGTGAAGCGCGTGCATAATCTTGTAAATGTGAATGTGAGGAAGTAATTATAGAGGAGGATAACAGAAGATCATGTGCAGATCTGAGATTGCGATTGGGTTTGTATCTGGAAATTAGTGAGGATATGTACCGGGGAGAGAGATTGTGGAGAGCTTTGTAGGTTAGGGTTAGGAGTTTGAGCTGGATCCTCTGGTTAATTGGCAGCCAGTGAAGACCTTGACAAAGAGGGTCAGCAGAGGAAGATAGAGAAGAAAGATGAATGAGACGAGCAGCTTTTAGTGAAATAAATAAATAGAGGCAGTTTACATACTCCCTACATGCAAAAAATCTAGTTCCTAATTTAAAAGGAGCCTGAAGTGAGAGGACTATTAAGGCTGCCATATTGATATCATATTATAAAAATTCCATTTGCCTGGCTGTCTTGCTGACCTTTTGGATCCAGTATTCTCTAAGACACCTCGCTGTAACACTTAAGTGTAAGGCTAGGTTCCCACTTGAGCCAGACCCGAATGTCCAGCGGGCGTGGACAGTGTAGTGTCGGCTCTGATGGTCCATTGTGGTCCAGTTGGAGCCCAGGACAGATGAGTTTCAACCATAGGCTACATGGGAAACACATCTGCACTCCCGGAAAAAATCCTTTACTGCAACAGATCCACCGCATCCATTGCAGTCTGACTTGTGTGAACGGATCCTATTTATAAAATAGGATCCATTCACTGTCAGTTTTCCCATGTGGTAAAACAGACAGATTATTGTCCATTTTCCACTGCAGTGGGAACACAGCATGAGTCAGAACACCGTAAGGTAGTAGAAGCGAAAGTTCAGCACTCAGCCAAGCAGAAGAAAGTCAATAATGACATCTTCCAAATACTTCTCACTTAAGGTTTCCCTTAATAAATTGTGTGGTTTAAGTCAAGAAGATCCCTAACATTAAAGCGGATCCGAGATGAAAAACTAACTATAATAAGTAACTTGTCTATATACCTTCTCTAAAGTTTAGATAGTTTACACAGCAAATCAAGCTGCAAACAGCTTAAATAGAATATGATTCTTTCTTCCTGTGATACAATGACAGCAGCCATGTTGTTTGTAAACATTACACAGAAGCAGGCTTATCTGCATCTTGAGCAAAAAAACCTAATCCCCCCTCCTCCTCTCTCCTCCCCTCTCCCTTTGAAATCTCTGGCTAGTAATACCTCCCTCTCCTCCTGCCCAGACTGAGCTCCCATGAGCTCTTGCTACTGTCTGAAAGTGCCTTGGCTCTCTGAAAACCTGTGGGCGTGGCTTGTTTAGTTTATAGGGAATTAAAGTATTAAAACAAAAACAAAAAAAGTATTTGGCTTGAGGAATGCCCTATAAACAATAAGAAAGGAACACAATTATGCAATGAGTAAAAGTTCATCTCGGATCCACTTTAAGGATCGGAAAATAATAATCAAAAAACATGTAGTTTCTCACAATAAAAATACAGCAATTGGAGAAGACATATTTTTTATGATAGGTTCTCTTTCAATAGACAGCAAATAAAGCAAAACTGAGACACCACAGTAAAGAAACATGTAACCTAACCTATTTTGGGAGCAGTTCTTCTACCACTAATCAAGCACATCACAGGCTTGCATTAGTGCTATCTGCTGGTTCAAATAGTGTAGTACAGATGTTAAAATGAAACAACACTTCCGAGAAACTAAAGCCATTACTTCAATTCAGCTCTATTATTACTATTATTATGTATTTATGTAGTGCTGACATATTCTGAAGCACTTTACAGAGCATATTGTCATGTCACTAACTGTACCTCAATAGAGATCTTATGCCGGGAATACACGCAGCGATAGCTCCTTATCAATTGAGCCGCTGATGGCTTGATTGACAATATCCGACAGGTCCGATGACCACGCTGGATAGATTCCCCGCTCGATACCCGCGGGAGGACAATAGCGGAGAATCGAGCGGAAGATAAGGAAGCGCCTGCGGGGATGAGCGGGAATCGATCCGGGCAGCCGCGGGGACGAGCGGGGTCGAACCGTCGGCTAATCGAGCCGCCGGATTGCTCCGTGTATTCCAGGCATTAATCTTAAAGGAAACTGAAGTGAGAGGGATATGGAGGCTGCCATATTTATATCCACTTAAGCAATACCAGTTGCCTGGCTGTCCTGCTGATCCTCTGCCTCTAACACTTTTAGCCAGAGACCCTGAACAAGCATGCAGCAGATCAGGTGTTTCTGACATTATTGTCAGAGCTGACAAGTTTAGCTGCGTGCCTGTTTCTGTTGTTATTCAGGACACTACTATAGCCAAATAGACCAGCAGGGCTGCCAGGCAACTGGTATTATTTAAAGAGACTCCGTAACAAAAATTGCATCCTGTTTTTTATCATCCTACAAGTTCCAAAAGCTATTCTGTGTTCTGGCTTACTGCAGCACGTTTTACTATCACCATCTCTGTAATAAATCAACTTAGTTATCTCTCTCTTGTCAGACTTGTCAGCCTGTGTCTGGAAGGCTGCCAAGTTCTTCAGTGTTGTGGTTCTGTGATGCATCTCCCCCCTCCAGGCCCCTCTCTGCACACTGCCTGTGTATTATTTAGATTAGGGCAGCTTCTCTCTTCTCTCTTATCTTTTACAAGCTGGATAAATCCTCCTCTGAGCTGGCTGGGCTTTCACATACTGAGGAATTACATACAGGCAGAGCTGTCTGCACTCTGCAGGAAGAAACAGCCTGACACTTCAGTGGAAGATAGCTGCAGGGGGAAAGAAACACACAAATGATCTCCTGAGATTCAAAAGGAAGGGTGTATACAGCCTGCTTGTGTATGAATGTATTTTCTATGTGTGGACATACTGTACATCAACCTACTTCCTGTTTTGGTGGCCATTTTGTTTGTTTATAAACAAACTTTTTAAAACTGTTTTTAACCACTTTTAATGTGGCGAGGAGCGGCGAAATTTTGACAGAGGGTAATAGGAGATGTTCCCTAACGCACTGGTATGTTTACTTTTGTGCGATTTTAACAATACAGATTCTCTTTAAAAGGAAATAAATAAGGAAGCCTCCATATACCTCTTACTTCAGTTCCCCTTTAATTCCTACTAGAATTATAGTCTTACTACAGCTCTGTGTTGTATGGATTAATGGCAAACCTTATTGCATATACGGTAATGCTATCAAAATAGCCAGTCCACTCCACCACATACAATAGCTCAACCCATGCATTTATTATACCAATAGCTGTGAAAGACAATATGGCAAAAAAGCCATAAAACATAAATATCACTTTCTGCTGACCCCAGCTGGGTCATGCAGTAAGAGAAAACCACTAACTGGAAGTACGGAGCCCAACAGGAAGTACGGAGGACCGGAGTGTGTAGAGCGGCAGGTGGTAACAGTGTATAGATGCAGCTTACGACAGTAGACTACTACACTGCAGCTGGTGAATGACTCATGACCAAGTACTTTAATACTGATTTATTTGACATCAGGTAATGCAGGAGCTAATGCACAAATAAAAACAAGCTCTGCCAATGAATGCTAATACAGAAATAGAAAACATTTGTGTCTAACATTGGCCTTTAAGGCTGGATAGTGTACTGTTAAGGGCTCTGCTTCTGAAACAGAAGACCAAGGTTCGAATCTCTGCTCTTCCTGTTCAGTAAGGCAGCACCTATTCAGTAGGAGATCTTGGGCAAGACTCCATAACACTGCTACTGCCTAGTGGCTGCAGCTCTGGCACTTTAAGTCCACCAGGAGAAAAGCGCGATATACACTAAATGCTATTTGTCTTGACTTTCACACTGGTGCTATGCATCGGACAATAGAATTTCTTTGCTTTGTAATGGTATGTTTACATCGGCGCATTAGCAGTGCAGTGAGATGGATCCGTTGGCATAATGAAATGCACGCAGTACAGTACTGCATAAAGTGTGTCAACAGTTGCAGCATACAGTCAAAAACACTGCACACCTTAAAGGATATCCAAGGCAAGCAATAAAATCTATCTTCCAGCTCCTAGAAATCGTTTGTGTCCCTCGCCGCAGCTCTGGTCTTTTCCGGGGCCCTGCTTGCAGTCTTTAAGGATCGCCCACTCCCATAAAGGGTATGCGTCTTCTATGCACCTGCCCCGTAAGACAATGGGCTCTATTCACAATGGGCAGTTCAATAAAATAGATTTGGTCGATAAAATACCTCATTTGGTATTTTACACTTTTTTTTCCCAAATTCACTAAAGTTTTCCTACATTAGGCAGAAGTTCGGTAATTTATCGAACAAACGTGCCTCAATTCACCTGATACCCCTTCACATCGAATCACAGTGAGAAGCAGGGCTGTGTGACTCTCCCTGTTGGCTGCCTGGCTCTCCCCAAAGGCTGTCTATCAAATCCACCGCACAGAGACAGCATGGGGAGAGCCAGTTATCGGCTGCTGTGAGCTGGAGAAAAATACCAAACACTTTTGGCCGGTAAATGAAATGCAGAAATCTTTGTGAATTGATAATTCCTGAGGTAATTACCGCATAAGTCGGTAATTTACCTCACTACTCGGGAACTCTGATTTTCTGTACGGTGATAGGTTTAGTGAACTGGATTGTGTTAAGGTGATCAGTAAAATCAGCTATTTTGAGCATTACCAAATGCGGTAATGCTTTGTGAATAGAGCCCAATACATCCACGCCCCAAGGAGTGTACTATGCTTGCACAATAGTGCTGACAAGCCGCAGTAGGCTCTTGATGACGTGGGCATGCCCGCGCAGGTGCAGAGGTCGGCGATCCTTAGAGGCTGCTAGTGGGACCCGGAGTAGACTGGAGCTGCGGTGAGGGACTAAAATGACTTCTAGGGGCTAGAAGAGGCCCCAAGTAAGTAAAGATAAATTGTATTGCTCGCCTCACATATTCTTTAAGCAGGGTTATCGTTGGTGCTGGGCACAATAGCCATTCAAATCCAATATTCTAAAGAATGGATCCACACTCAGACAGTTGCAGTAATGCATATTTCCTAGGTACAGTATGCTTTACTGTAGGTGACTTTCCCCCTCCATTGTGTTGCGATCCTGTTTTTACAAGGACCTCAAAGTAACGCCCCAGTGTGAAAGGGGCCTAAGCAGGGCCGGCGCTACCATTAAGGCAAAGGAGGCAGCCGCCCCAGGGCCCCAGAGCTTGTAGGGGCCCCCAGTGGCTACAAGAGGAAAAAAAAAATTCAAATTGGCCTTATAGTTTTTGAGAAAATCGATTTTAAAGTTTCAAAGGAAAAAAAAACACATTTAAAAACCTCCTGACTTTAATGGTTAATAGCAAATCCACCTTAAATGCTAGAAACCCTAAATTTGCAGGATATGTTAAGGAGATCATTAGGAATAAGAGGAAAAAACAATTTTTCAAAAAGACCTTATAGTTTTTGAGAAAATCGATTTTAAAGTTTAGAAGGAAAAAAGTATAGTTTTCAATGCGGTAAATGTCACTTTTAGTAGCAAACCTAATGGTAGTGTAATTTTACATGCATCAAACGAAAGCACAATAAATTTCCTGACGGGGTTTCCAGGGGGTCTATACGCAGCCGCAGCGCTTTGGCCAGGGATCGCTATACAGCCGCAGTATGGCTGTATGAAGATCCCTGGCATTTTTTCCTATTTTCCCAATTTTTTTATGTTTAGAGTGCGGGAATTTTTTTTTTTTAAAATTATGTGGGGTCCCCCTCTTGAAACTTTTTAACGCCTTGTCCCCCATGCAGGCTGGGATAGCCAGAATGTGGAGTTCTGACCAATTGGGACTTCACACCCTGACTATACCAGCTGCAAAAAAGGTCCCCTAATGACGATTTTTGTTCCGGGTTATATGTTGAGGGGGCCCCCCAGGTTTATTTTGCCCTGGGGCCCCATTGTTGCTTAAACCGGCCCTGGGCCTAAGTATCGGTATATGTTAATTCACGTAGATTTATAAATGTGTATCATTTATTTAATAACTACTGTAAATACCATATATGAATTTTACCATTCTAATCAGTGAAATAGTGTACTATTTTTAAAGCTGACAAAGCAGTTACATAACTGGAGGTCTTGCTTTGATTCAAATGCTGTAACTACTGAGATATTTATTGTACTATATGTTGAGATTGCCAATTGTTATTTTTTTTTCTTAGGTGTTGTTTTATATTTATTCATAAATTATTGTACATTATTTATAGCAAATGCGGTATTTTTTGTTAATAAAGCATATCTCTCTCTCTCTCTCTCTCTCTCTCTCTCTCTCTCTTTTTTGTGTGTGTGTTACTTTTTGTTTCCTTTCCAACTTTTGCTCTTACAATTTTTTTAGAGAAGCTATCCTGGCCCACTAAAGCAGCTGATATTGACTGTTTTGGCTGATCACCTACATTTGTAATGATTGTTTTAGAAGACAATAGAAGCGTACCTAAATCACAATAATTTGGGTAATAGTGGTTGCTTTTTTTTTTATTTTCTTTAATCTTAGCATAGCTGATAAAGAAATTTGGTTCAGAAGAATCACTTCAGAAAAGGTAAAACAAAAGTTAGCATTTTTAAAACAGAAGGTATTTGCAATAATTCAGGTTGGAGTGAGCATATGATGTCTCCCACGATGCATCTCTGCTGAATATGCTGATGTTGAATATGCAAATCATCATTTGTTGTCATTGTAAGCTAACCACACCTCCAGAACCGCTGGAATGCAATGATGTGTCAGCTTGTTAACTGTACAGAGCCACACTAATCCAACATAAATATAGACTGGTTCACATTGGTTGAACCACATCAGAGCATGGCATGGATTAGTATGGCTCTATGAAGTAGGACTAAAGGACCCAGAGTTACAGACTACCCAGCAAGCTCATGGTGAACCAGAACTCCTAGAAGTGTGTAAGGGGCTACAAAGGACCAAAAAGATGACTAAAATGCCTTTTCAGAAAAGATAAAATCGCCCAATTGCCCTAAAGCTGGAAATATACATAAAAGGCCAATGTGAAATTTGTAGTCAGATGTAAGCAACTTGTAAACAGTGATTATAACAATCTCTTCATTTATAAACTTTGCAGTTTAAAAACATTGATGAATTGTATACAGTATTTTCCAGTATGAACTTTCCTAGTGTGCAAAAATATTCCATATTAGGCCTCGAACCCACTAGCAGTGCTTTTCTAAGCCTTTTCTGAGCGCTTGTGATTTGAAAAGCTCTTGCTAATGAAATTCAATGGGCTTAATTCATTAAGACAAATAGCATGCCTTATCAGTGATAACACGCCTTATCCAGGTTAACACAGCTTATCAGAGATAACACGTCTTGTCAGATTTAACACACCTTATCAAAGTTAACATGCCTTATCAGAGTAGCATAGCAAGTGCTACGAACTTATGCCTGCTGATTGGCAACGACAAGAGATCCACTCGTCCTGCCCTGAGCCCCGGTGGGTTCGTAGCGCTTGCTATGCTACACTGATAAGGAATGTTAAGGTTGATAAGGTGTGTTAAATCTGATAAGGCGTGTTATCTCTGATAAGGTGTGTTAACTCGGATAAGGCATGCTATTTGTCTTAGTGAATCAAGTCCACTGTGTGTGACCCCACCTGAGGGATGTGGTTTTTAAAAAAATTCCCAAGACCATTGCAATAGCAAGAGCTTTGCAAATCACTGGTGCTTAGAAAGCTCTGCTAGTGGGTTCCAGGCCTTAAAGGGAACCTAAACTGAGAGGCATATGGATGTTTCCTTTTAAATGGAAGGTCCAGACAGATAAAAAAAACAAAATCCACTTACCTGGGGCTTCCTCCAGCCGTCCTGTGCCCTCACCGCAGCTCAGGTGGCTCCCGATGTCCTCCGCTGCAGAAGCCAACCTTGCCAGGTCGGCTTTCTGGTCAGCTTCTTGTACGTTCCACGCAGGTCATGGGGTCTGGTCGACGTCATCAGCATTGTACTGCGCAGACCTGATGACGGCCAGACCACGTGACTTGCGTGGTGGAACGCGTAAGAAGCCGACTAGGAAGCCGACCTGGCAAGGTCTGCTTCTGCAGTGGAGGACACCGGGAGCCACCAGAGCTGTGGCGAGGGCACAGGATGGCTGCCGGGGGCTGGAGGAAGCCCCAGGTAAGTGGATTTTGTTTTTTTAATCTGCCTGGATGTATCCTTTTGAATGGATCCTAAAACTTGTATCATTTTTATTATTAGCAAACAGTCTATAATACTTATTGCCCAAACCACCAACCATGAACAATTTCCTTGTGTTGTGTCCAACTGATAATGCTCAGAATTAAATAACTTTGTCTGAGTGCTGCTGATGCTAAATATAAACTGTGGCCTTAACTTAAGATTGGAAATAGTGGAGAGCAGGGCTGGGCAGAGAAATAAGCTCAAAAAGCTCTGTGCGTGAAGATGTGAGGGTGCATCCCCCCCTTCCCTTCGTTGTCCTCCAGTCTGAGTTGCGAGTATAGCAGAGAACTACTGCACCTGCACAGTACAGACATGATGACGTCGGCCAGATCACATGACTCGCGCGGTGGAACACACAAGAAGCCGGCCAGGAAGCCGACCTGGCAAGGTCGGCTTCTGCAGTGGAGGACACCGGGAGCCACCAGAGCTGTGGCGAGGGCACAGGACGGCTGCAAGGGGCTGGAGGGAGCCCCAGGTAAGTGGATTTAGTTTTTTTATGTGCCTGGATGTATCCTTAAACAATACCATTTGCTTGGCACTCCTGCTGATATCTTTGGCCGTAGTGGCTCAATCACCCACCTGAAACAAGCATGCAGCTAATCCAGTCAGACTTCAGTCAGAGCACCTGATCTGCATGCTTGGTGAGTGGCTGTGGCTAAAAGTATTAGAGACACAGGATCAGCAGGAGCAGGGTCGGACTGGGACACTGGGGGCCCACCAAAGAAATTTCAACCTGGGGCCCACACATCTCATGATTGCGGTGAAAAAAGGGTGTGACCATGAACCGGAAGGTGGGCGTGGTCATGATGTATTATGGACAGGGCCAAATGTACATGATCTTAGCAGCATTGTAATTCAGAGACACTGCTGCCCAGCAAAACTTTGCATAGAGTCCCTTCCTTCAATATAAAGTAATGTCCTACTTTGCAGAGGTTGCGACCGCAGAGGTTGCGACCACATCGGGGCCCTTGGGCCAAAGGGGCCCTGAAGGGCCCTCCCTCAACTACAGTATTACCTCTCTATTGGTCCTGTGCTCATAATAATCACTTCTATAGATACTTTGAACAGTAGTAATCATTAACGAGCTATTTCCCATCGCCTTCTTGTACCTCTGACACTGTAGTTGCCTTTGGCAGGTTTTGGAGCGTCGTATCAATTGTTATGTATAGAGTGCTTGGGGGGCCCTATTGTAAAATTTGCATCGAGGCCTACAGCTCCTTAGCTACACCACTGCTCTCAGCATGAGTGATTACAGCACTGAGAAGAGAATTTTTGTGCTGCAGGCAGCAATTGGAGCTCTGTCAAACAAGGAGGGGGGGGGGGCCCAACAGAGACCTGGAGGTGGGGTCCACCGAGGGAAAAAACTGTACAACTGTGGCCCAGTTCGACCCTGAGCAGGAGAGTCAGGCAACTGGTATTATTTTAAAAGGAAAAATCCATATCCTTCTCAGTTTAGGTTCCCTTTAAAGTGGATCCGAGGTGAACTTTTACTCATTGTATAATTGTGTTCCTTTCCTATTGTTTATAGGGCATTCCTCAAGCGAAATACTTTTTTGTTTTTGTTTTAATACTCTAATTCCCTATAAACTAAATAAACCATGCCCACAGGTTTTCAGAGAGCCTTGGCAGTAGCAAGGGCTCATGGGAGCTCAGTCTGGGCAGGGGGAGGAGGAAGTGTTACTAGCCATCAATTTCAGAGGCAGAGGGGAGGAGGGAGGAGGGGGGATTAGGTTTTTTTTCACAGTCTGAGTGCTGATGGTGCAGATAAGCCTGCCTCTGTGTAATGTTTACAAACAACATGGCTACTGTCATTGTATCACAGGAAGAAATTATCATTTTCTATTAAATCTGTTTGCAGCTAGATTTTCTGTTTAAACTATCTAAACTTTAGATAAGATATATAGACAAGTTACTTGTTATAGTTCGTTTTTCATCTTGGATCCGCTTTAAGGTGTTACATACAGAATGTCATACATTTGTTTTCAAGCAAACAAACACCTTAATCAGTGCTGTCCAACCTCATGGGCAGGGGGCAGGGCTAGCACTGGATTTTTTTGGCTGGAGGGAGCTGAGCATCAATGTCCTGGTTTTGGAGGGCAAAGGCAAACATAAACAAAAAAATGGGCCTACCAGAGGAGGGGGACTGACACAAAAAATTGTCCAGACAAGCGGGTGCAGCTCGCAGGCCGGCTACCAGTTGGACAGCACTGATTCTAAATATTGAGATTAAAATAAAAAAACATTTTAGTATCAAAGGTGTTTATAATCAAACATTTTCTTGTCAGTTAGTAGCAGGGGTGTAGCAATAGTGGTTGCAGAGGTTGCGACCGCATCGGGGCCCAAAGGGCCTTCCCTCAACTGCAGTATTAGCTCTCTATTGGTCCTGTGCTCATAATAATCACTTCATTATAAATGTTATGTTGTATTTGTCTGACTTACAAGTGCCTCTTTGATTTAATTGTAAACAAGATGACTGAAATGATCAAAATCAATGTCAAACTGGCCAAAACACTCAATTTCACTGGGGGTTGAATAATTTTGAACAGAACTGTAGATATGTTTCTGGTGTTGAAACCAGCATTCTTTAAGGACTTCTGATGTGTAGTTACAAATCTATTTTTTACTCACCTGGGCTTCTTCCAGTCCCTCGCTGCAGCCCTGCTCTTCCGCATTGACCCGCTGGCCGCCCATGATGATTGCGACACCGCCGGCGGGATGAGTTTTCAGGGCTTGTCCGCGCGTCCATGTCATCTGGTGCGTACTGCGCCTGCACAATAGTTGTGCACTGGCATAGTACGCAGCAGATGACGTGGACTCGTGGTCACAAATGCCCACGAAGGTGCAGGAGACCCCACCCGCCGACAGGGTCGCAATCTTTACAGGCGGCCAGCGCGACAATGAGAAGGACCGGGGGCTGCAGCGAGGGACTCAGACAACTGTGAGGGGCTGGAAAATTCCCCAGGTGAGTAAAAAATAGATTTGTTACTTCATGTCAGCAGTCCATTAATGTAATATGGGTATCCTGAACATTTTATTACATTTTAAACAATGTGAGCAAAAGATAACATTGAAAAACCTATATGGAAAGAGGATCAGAGTCCAGAGAAAGTCTAGACAAATGTAAGCGTCACAGCCAAAACCAGACAAGTCTGGAAGTATTCTCAACTGCTCTGTTTCAATAGAAACAAAAATACGTAAGTGAAGTACATAAAGTCGCTGGAATGCAGGTACTCCCAATTAGCAAGATCCACTTTGAGGTCCTCACTGGTATACTGTAGTTGAGTTATTCCCCCCTTCAAGCTCTGGGCAAATGTAAGTATCCGCAGTCCGCAGCACTGCCAACCTCCTCTTTACCTGGACAAGCTGGGTCATATATCCAAATGCCTATAAAAGACTTGAAAGATCATTAGTTGTATTTGGTGCTGAAAGTATCCCCATGGTAAATAGTATGACAAAAAAAGGGACAGAACAACTTACAGTGGAGATCAAATGAACTCCAGCTTAATGGAAGGTACTGTAATAGACAAAGCCAAATTTATGCATGGACATTAGTTTTTATGCAAACTGAAGATAAATCAAGCTGTTTTAAAATAGTAGGAAGTCCTAGAAATGATGTAAGGGCTGAACAAAGTATTCAACCTTCACTTGCAGTATTTATGGAATATTGGGTCCATTGAGGGTAACAGTAAGTTAAAATGGGAACCTTCATCTGTATGCTAGCTGAATAGCAGGCGGGAGGCCTTCCAAACAATATCATGATTAAAGATTCCAGTAACACTTCAGTCGGGCCTCAAGGTTCACGGTTTAAAACATTAGTATATGTGTGAAACCTACTGAAACAGATTTGGATTTAAATTCTTAAAACATAACCACCTGTTTTGCTTCTAAAATACTGTAGAAGCAAGCCTCCCATATGGCAGTGATGCTGATGCTGTTTGTGTAAACAAGTGCTTGCATGGGAAATGTACACCAGTTTCATCTCTGCAAAGGCATAAAAGACATAACTGAAAAGATATGTTAACCCCAATGTCAGAAAGAAAACAGCTTTTAGCTGCACCTTGGCTTTTATCCTATAATTACATCTGATCTGCCCTTTCGATCCCAAATAGCACCACTTTTTAAGTAATATATCATCAGTCCACAGCACAGTGATAATCTATTTCACTCATATATCAAGAGTGAAACAGCTGCATTAGTGTAATACATCATCAAAACAAAGCACTCTCATCATGATGTATTTCCCAGAGATGGCAGAGCTGGAGAAAGATAGAGGTCGGAGAGCAAATTTAACTCCAAACACTTTGCTCTCATCTTAACCCTATAAGCAGCATAAACAGGACATTTACAGACAGATGTATAGCTGGCCATAACATAGAATAGCATCGAAACATTCCTACTGTATGTTCATGTTTACGTGTGTAATAGTTTAGAATAACATGTCTTTGTATAGAATCATTAGCATGTACAAAGAGTGTTGTTGGTCCTACATTACTTCTACGTTAAAATCCAAAATTTTCAAGCATTTCATTCCCTACCTAAAAGGTGTATTGTTCAATCAAGAACCCCTGGGAATTGATTTGATAACATTTCAAATGGATGCAATACCAGGGGAATTAAGACCAATACATACTTGCAACAATAATTGGAAATGGTTTCTGGTTCCATTTGAAGGACCACTATTGCAAAAAATTGTAAAATCTAAAATAATTAATGACCTTTCTCCCAAAGTAATGTGCACCATCAATTACTTTTCTCCTACGTTGCTGCTGCTTACAATAGGTCGTAAAAAGCTGACCGACCTGACAGGATTTGGACTAGTCCATGTCCTCATGAGGGATTCTTAATATTACCTTTATTCTTTAGGAAGTCACTCCCTGTAACAGATCTATATATAGATGCTGGCTGACCTCCCTCCAAGCTTGCACACTATTTTAGAAGTTGGATTGAGCAACTTCCATTCAGTAATTCCACAACCTGCCAGATCGGTGAGATTTTTACTGCCTACTGTAAATTAATGCAATATAGGAAAAAGTAATGAATAGTGCATTTTATTCTGGAACAAAAGCACATCTCATACATATGCATATACATGCATTTCAAATTTGTCAATTTTTGGTGATAGTGGTCCTTTAACCAGTTACGGATCAGATGGCTCTGGCAGAGTTGTCCTTTACATATTTTGTATTGTGATTGCTGTTATTGGTTTACAGCAAGAAAGGGTCAGAAACCAATGAAATCGGCTCCTGACTGAGATATGAAAGCTCTTAAGTTAGCGTAACAGCAGAGCAGTGCTCCTTAATTATACTGTATATGCACCCGCATTCATAAAAAAGGGCCTATTACCAAAGCACCACTGCTACACACTCAAAAAATAGCCAAACTCCAGCTGGACTCACTGACACAGTCACAGCCACAACACAATACCCCACTGTCCTCTCTACTTTCAAAAGCTAGGCGACGCCCGCGGAACTAGTGGGACCATCTTGAGGGGATCTCTGCCATTCCTCTGCTGCGCTGCCTGGATCGCACACCCATCCTGGGCTAAGTATCTCCTTTTTATGCACCTTTCAATGCCTCTTATGCACTTTAACTGTATAGGCTGCTCCTAGATCGTTGGTTATTATTTGCACACCTGACTGTTTACACATATTTATTGTATTATTCCTTTTGCGTTTTTGCACTTTTGAATCTATTGCATGGTTGTCATTTTACACATGCGAGTCATCATATATAAGGTTACTGCACATTATTGCAGGGGCGTAACACTAGACCCTGCAAGGGATGCCTCCGCAGGGGGGCCCAGAAGCCACAGGGGGCCCGTGGGGGAAAAGTTTGAGAGACTGACAGCTAAGGGCATGATGAAAAAAAACCTGTATTCTGCTCTCACACCATTGTTATATTGACTGCATGTGTCCACCACACAGATTAGGAACCACACATACTTTGGAATTTGTACAGTGTCCCTGCTCCCTGGGGTTCGTAAAAAAACATCTGTCTCTCACTGCTGCAAAGTTCTGATGACTAGATGTTCAACCTTAGAAACAAAGGAGTCACATTTTGAAAAAAAAGTTGTAGACTTTCCCTTTTCAGCAAAAGGATTCCTAGATTCTTATCACAGGGCCTAATGACTTTATGGCCTCTGAATACTTTTACAACACAATGGAGTGGAGATTGATGTCTTACTGTTGCTGCTTCATTGAGAGCTTTTTGTCTCATACTGAGTCCAAGTTCTTGTAATAAGAGTATCAATCAGTGACATTCTGAATGCTTTGCCAAAGTTACATTGAATACTATATCTTATGTTCATTGTTGTTCTTCCATATAGCATGTGCTCTCATGTAGTAAAATAATACGGCTGTGTGTGTATGTATGTACTGGGAACAGAGCTGCAACTAGGGACTTGTCGGCTGCAAGGGGCTGGAGGAATCCCCGGTAAGTAGATCTGGGGGGTAGCAAAGATTGCCTGACGTTTCCTTTAAGTCTAAGTGTTTTTATCTGCATGGGGAAAACACATTGGTCCTCAGTCTTCCAGTGCAGAAAGCGAGGGGGGTGGGGGCCCCATCCAAAGTTTCGCAGGGGGGCCCAGTGATGTCTAGTTACGCCCCTGCATTATTGAATACACCATTTTACTTTACCCGGGTTCATCCACCTGTGGGCTCAATTTTGAAACCCACCTGGTTGGAATATAGATACACTTATATATATGCATATATGCATATACTTTATTGTATGTATTTTGGGTGTGTGAATGATATCTGCCAATACAATTTGTATGCAATATTTTGTACAAGCAGGATTGACACCCCAAGGTATTCCGTTAGGAGTATGGTGAGTTCATAGAAGATTATATTTTTTTGTCACAAGTTAGCGGAAAGTGACACTTTGTGAAAAAAACAATAAAAATCAATTTCCGCTAACTTGTGACAAAAAATAAAATCTTTTATGAACTCGCCATACTCCTAACGGAATACCTTGGGGTGTCTTCTTTCTATAATGGGGTCATTTGTGGTGTTCCTATACTGTCCTGTCCAGTGAACAGAAGAAAAAAAATTCTGTCACTGCGGTGGGGCGGGTGAGGGTTTGGCCGGGTGAATAGAAGCCCGCAGGGGGCAGATTAGGGCCTGATCTGATGGATAGGAGTGCTAGGGGGTGACAGGTGGTGACAGGAGGTGATTGATGGGTGTGTCAGTGGGTGATTAGAGGGGAGAATAGATGGAATTAATGTACTGGGGAGGTGATCGGAAGAGGATCTGAGGGGGATCTGAGGGTTTGGCCGAGTGTTCAGGAGCCCACACGGGGCAAATTAGGGCCTGATTTGATGGGTAGGTGTGCTAGGGGGTGACAGGAGGTGATTTATGGGTGTCTCAGGGTGTGAATAGAGGGAGGAATAGATGCAAGCAATGCACTGGGGAGGTGATCGGGGGTATCTAAGGGTGATCTGAGGGTGTGGGCCGGTCATTAGGTGCCCGCAAGGGGCAGATGAGGGTCTGATCTGATGGGTATGATGGGTAGCAGTGTCAGGGGGTGATTGATGGGTAATCAGTGGGTGATTAGAGGGGAGAACAGATGTAAATAATGCACTGGGGAGGTGATCAGAGGGGGTCTGGGGGCTATCTGAGGGTGTGGGCAAGTGATTGGGTGCCTGCAAGGGGCAGATTAGGGTGTGATCTGATGGGTAGCAGTGACAGGTGGTGACGGGGTGATTGATAGGTGATCAGTAGGTGATTACAGAGGAGAATATATGCAAGCAATGCACTGGCGAGTTGATCAGAGGGGGTCTGGGGGCTATCTCAGGGTGTGGGCGGGTAATTGGGTGCCCGCAAGGGGCAGATTAGGGTCTGATCTGATGGGTAGCAGTGACAGGGGGTGACAGGGTGATTGATAGGTGATCAGTAGGTGATTAGAGAGGAGAATATATGCAAGCAATGCACTGGTGAGTTGATCAGAGGGGGTCTGAGGGGCTGAGGGTGTGGGCGGGTGATTGGGTGCCCCCAAGGGGCAGATTTGGGTCTGATCTGATGGGTAGCAGTGACTGGGGGTGACGGGGTGATTGACAGGTGATCAGTAGGTGATTACAGGGGAGAATATATGCAAGCAATGCTCCGGCGAGTTGATCAGAGAGGGTCTGGGGGGCTATCTGAGGGTATGGGTGGGTGATTGGGTGCCCGCAAGGGGCAGATTAGGGTCTAATCTGATGGGTAGCAGTGACAGGTGGTGACAGGGGGTGACGGGGTGATTGATAGGTGTTCAGTAGGTGATTACAGGGGAGAATATATGCCAGCAATGCACTGGCGAGTTGATCAGAGGGGGTCTGGGGGGCTATCTGAAGGTGTGGGCGGGTGATTGGGTGCCCGCAAGGGGCAGATTAGGGTCTAATCTGATGGGTAGCAGTGACAGGGGGTGATGGGGTGTTTGATAGGTGATCAGTAGGTGATTACAGGGGAGAATATATGCAAGCAATGCACTGGCGAGTTGATCAGAGGGGGTCTGGGGGGCTATTTGAGGGTGAGGCAGGTGATTGGGTGCCCGCAAGGGGCAGATTAGGGTCTGATCTGATGGGTAGCAGTGACAGGTGGTGACGGGGTGTTTGATGGGTGATCACTGGGTGATTAGAGGGGAGAGCAGATGTAAACAATGCACTTTCGGAGGGGATCTGAGGGTGAGTCTGTGAGCAATCTGAGGGTTTGGGCGGGTGATCAGGTGCCCACAAGGGGCAGGTTAGGGTCTGAGCTGATGGGTGGCAGTGCCAGGGGGTGATTGATTTGTGATTGACAGGTGATTACAGGGAAGAATAGATGTATACAGTACACAGGGGGGGGGGGGGGTCTGGGGAGGATCTGAGGGGGTGGGGGGTGATCAGGAGCCCCCAGGGGGCAGTTTAGGACCTAATCTAAAAAATTGCGTTGAAAGATAGTGACAGGGAGTGATTGATGGGTGATTAGGGGGGTGATTGGGTGCAAACAGGGGTCTGGGGGGTGGGCAGGGGGGGTCTGAGGGGTGCTGTGGGCGATCAGGGGGCAGGGGGGGCAGATCAGTGTGCTTGGGTGCAGACAGGGAGGGCTGCAGCCTGCCCTGGTGGTCCCTCGATTACTGGGACCACCAGGGCAGGAGGCAGCCTGTATAATACGCTTTGTATACATTACAATTATATGCTTCTATAGCGGCGATCGAAGGGTTAACAACCCGCCGGCGCTTCCGAACGGCCGGCGGGTTGATGTTGCGGGTGGGTGGAGCCTATTGCTGGTGGATGCGCGCGATCCCCGCCCAGCTGAAGTCCCAGGACCCGACGCCAATTGGCGTTACATGGTCCTGGGCATGCCACTTTGCCGCCGCCGCACTTTTACATGGTGCGGTCGGCAAGTGGTTAATAAAGCCCTTGGTTTGTTCGTCTGTTCATGTGTGTGTATCGCTACATTGCACAGGGTCCCACAGCCTACGTGCGAGTGGGTCCCTGACGGTTGTGCACAGGTGATGCAATCTGGCTATTCGCAGGATCTTGTGCATTGCATGCGTGAGTTGCAGGACTGTGTGCCCATGGTGCGTGTGTGTGTGTATATATATTTATATAATGTTAAACCAGTGGTTCTTAGTGCATGCCTGGCTCATAAAGGCAGAACTGAAATTAGTATTATTGGTGTTTAATTTGAGGGGTAATCACATTTTTACCTTTTGCAATAAGAAGGCAATACTGCACATTGCTCTGTGAATTAAAGCTCAGTTCCACAACATTTTTTTTAGTTTTGGATAGCCTAGAAATGGTTAGGCTTTCTTTTTGATTTTATTGCTGTGTTATATCCCTATCAGTGAGAATTTCCTGTCCACACAGGAAGTAGTGAAAGTCTCTTACAGTGATAGAGAGAGCGAACAAATACAACTTTTTTTTGTAGTGTGAGGAAGTGTTTGAATCTCCAGCAAAAGTTTACCACTTTTCTTTAATTTCTTTCTCAAAGACCACCAACTTTCATATTAAAGTCACAAAGCTCTGTGGAAGTCCAAGATACGGAAGTGATCTTTGAAATGGGGACACAGACAGCAGTCTCTAACACCTCTCCACATAATCCAAAGCTAAAAAAAAAAAAGAATCCTGGGCTTGTGCTTGAAGTATTAGTATAAAAATCTAAAAACTGTGCTGGGTGCTTATTCAGGTCTACGATGTTTATTACTACATTTTTTTTAAAAGATCAGAAACAATTCAGGGAAAAACATGCAATAATAAAATAATCAGAAAAGGACCAAACTCTATTTCACATCACTGTACATCGTTTATATAGTTTAAAACATTTATTTTTAGTACCTGGATGCTTCTCGTCCTGGGGATATGGCATAAATCTCGGTTCATCAGCTCTGAATAGCGCTGGGCTGAGGAAGAAAATTAACATCACAGATAGGATTGAGTAGTCAGGCAATAAATATTTCCAAATATTTAATGTGAGGAGAGTTCCATTTGAATATGAATGATCTAGTGAAGTGTAAAGTGTCATCTAAGATGAGCAAAAAACATATAGCACTTCAGATTTACAATTGTGGATTTAAATTAGACAAGTACATTCATTTCTTGAGCTTTTGAAACAACAGTTGGGAGAGGTATGCTGGAGCATATCAAAAATTAAATACCAAAGTTTCATGGAGATCTGGATGTCCAAGTTCATGTTACGGTACCAAAGCAATGTTACCAGAGGAAAAGGTATGCTGTTATGTCCCATTCTACAATGCAGTTTATTTAGAAGGATTTACATGTAGAATAATGGTTTATCAGCAGAGGTCCCACAGTATTGTCTGCAGCAGGTGAATGGAACAATGAATTAGGCTACAGATTTGGTATCAGCAACAAAGGACAGAGCGACTAGTCATTGCTGTGGTACTATAAGGAACCATTCATCCTCTTCGGAGCCATTAATGCCTGTTCTATCTCCTTTTTTAAGGATTTTTCTGTCTTGACTTAATTTCCTAGTTCAAAAAGATTTAACAGCCAAGAGCAAAATTTAGTGTTCATTTACTGGCTAACTGTATGCATTAATTAACATATTTGTGTAATGTATGCACAAAATAATACATCAACAAGGGTTGATGGAAACTTTTCAGCTGTCTTTCTCATTCATGGATTAAGAACTAGCTGAAGATCTGCGCACAGCAGGCGTTTACTGACAGCGCACGCCAGAGCTGTGTTTTTATGTAAAATTAGCCCTCCAGTGTCTTAGAACAGCTTGTTTTCTTATATTTCCATAATAATTATAAGAATAGACAAGCAAGGCTTGAGGCAGGCTGATATGGATTGTCCAGTCAACCACCACAGAAAATATCCATAAGTGCTCATTGCTAGCTAATAATACAGTGGGTGGAGCTTCTATGCCCTCCTGGGGTGGGCACAATAATGAAGGCACTATGGTACTGAGAAAACAGTAACAGAATTGTAGAGAAAGGAGCACCAAAATGCAGACACTTATAAAGAGGACAGCATAAAAAGGACACATCATAATATGGTCACTATAATGATAGAGCACAATATCGGGGACACTACAATGGCTGGAAAACTATAATGGAGGACGAACCACAACAGGAACATTCTAATAGAAGAAACATCGAAATAGACACTATAAAGGGCACTATAAAGGTGCTGTCAGGCTATATTCAAAAAAACTTCTCACACATGACTTATTTATCACCTAATTAATAAAAATAACCTTTCATTTACAAGCAAAATAATCACTTAAAGAGACACTGAAGCGAAAAAAATTATGAAATAATGAATTGGTTGTGTAGTACAGATAATTACTAGAACATTAGTAGCAAATAAAATATTCTCATATTTTTATTTTCAGTTATATCAGGTTTTTTTTTTTTTATAACATTGCATCATTCTCTAATATTTGCAGTTTACACACTACACTCAGCACTCTAAATGATTTTACAGAGCAGGCTAGAGAACTTTTGAACTGTCCTTTGCAGGAAAATAAACAATACAGTTAGAGACACTTGAGATAACAAGCTTCAGAAGACAGAGCTCTCTGCGACCTTGAAAGTCATGGAGATCAATGGCTCTTTTGCATAGACAACTGGAGTTTTTTAACTTTTCCTTTACTGGAAACAATATTAGACTTGTGTCTCTGCTCCTAATGTTTTATTTCTTAGCTGTACTACACAACTAATTCATTATATCATAATTTTTTTTTCGCTTCAGTGTCTCTTTAAAGTAAGTTGTTCCTAATTAACTTAATTTCAATATTACTTTTCTTACCTTAATTATATTATATTTTTGCTCTTTGTGATCTTAAAAATGTAACTATCACTCTTGGTTCTAGATGTATACACAGAAGTATAGATAGGACCTAGTCATAACGGAAGCTAAGGTCATACACGTGAGATCAGATGGCTGAGGTACAAGGGCTGAGACAAAAGGCTAGGTCAATAACAGGCTAGGGTCATACATGGGAGATCAGATGTCTGAGGTATAAAGGACTAGGCAAGAGGGTGGTCAGTAAAGCTAAGGTCAAATCTAAAGTCAGTCAGGCAGTCACATTAACCAGTTCGGCCTATCTGGACGAGCTTCCTCGTCCAGATAGGCACTGCTGCTGCCGCCTGCTGGTGCGCGCGATCGGGGGCGCCCCCAAGCGCGCTCCCGCTGCCCGCCGCTAACCCCCTCGATCAGTGAATGGGAATATAATTCCCATTCACCGATCTAACTTCCCCGCAGAAATACCAACGCTTTCTCTCCAGAGAGCGCGGTATTTCTGCCCCCAGGAAACTTCTCCCCAGCATTTTAGTTCCTGGATGCGAGATCATTCGCATCCAGGACTTTTTTCACTGTGGCCATCTTGTGGCCAAATAGTAAACTGCACCAACATACATTTTTAATTTAAAAAAAATATTATTTTACATTTAAAATTAGCAGTTTCCCTCCCACACCAAAAATTACCCACATACAAATTTTTTTATTAAAAAAAAAATAAAAAATACAATTAAAAACAAACAAACAACATAAATAGTTACCCAAGGGTCTGAACTTTTTAAATATGAATGTCAAGAGAATATGTTATTATATTATTTAAAATTATAAGCTTATAAATAGTGATGGACGCAAATTGAAAAAATGCATCTTTATTTCTAAATGAAATATCGGCACCATAAATTGTGATAGGGACATCGTTTAAACGGTGTAATAACCGGGACAGATGGGCAAATAAAATACATGAGTTTTAATTACGGTAGCGTATATTAATTTCAAACTATCATGGCTAAAAACTGAGAAATAATGATTTTTTTTCATTTCTTTCTTAATCTTCCTGTTAAAATAGATTTAGAAAAAAATAATTCTTAGCAAAATGTACTACCCAAAGAAAGCCTAATTGGTGGCGGAAAAAACAAGATATAGATCAATTCATTGTGATAAGTAGCAATAAAGTTATAGGCGAATGAATGGGAGGTGAACGTTGCTCGGATGCATGAGATTTTCGGACTGCGGTGCTGAACCAGTTAATATACAATAATGGAGTAATGAAGTCGCATTGAAATACAATAATACATTTATCACTGAGTGACAAAGTGCCCAGCAGACCAGCGTACTGATTGCTATCATGGGCAATGTGTGAATGAGAGACAAGGGTTTAAATACTCTTAGAGCCTGCCCCAGGCCGGCCCCAATCCACAGCAACCAATCACAGCAGGTTCTAATTAAAGTGTCAGCTGACAGCGTGACAGCTGACATTAAACCCTCCGACGACTCAGTGTGTAGGACGAGCGTCTGCCGACAGTCGACCGCCTTCTGACGTCACCAGGGATTCCCCAAGCGTCCTGGTTACCATGGACGCCGGGGACGGGGCAGGAGGAAGTGTGTCGCCCTGAAGAGGAAGTGCCAGGACGCATGTGCGAGGCTACCGAAGATGGAACATTGCAGGAGCCAGCAGGTGAGTTCCTTACAGTAACATAGATAAGGTGAAAACAGAAGAAAACAGGTGAAAAAACTTTGTGAATCATTCCCAATCGCTACATTATGATAAGGAAAGATAATGGGGGCAATAAAACAAGGGGAGCATCATCAAGAGGGCACTCTTAACAGGTGGAGCACTATAACGGGGGTACTATAATGTGGCTGCCTTAGTGGCCAATACTTAAAGGGAACCAGAGATGAGCGATTCACACAAAATAAACATATCAGTTGATAGCTTGTAAAGAATAAATGCTCTACCCGATAATTTCGCCACTCTGGTGTGCCTTTTTGAGTGCTTTTTATCCATTATTGCTCCAGGAAATATCCAATATGGCCGCCGGCTCATATTCATTCTGCTTCCAGGTTATGAGGTGTTCTGGATGTGCTGTCTAGGCTATATGAGACTATAGACAAGCAGGGCTGCTGTAGGCTTTCATCTGTGTGCTTTCAACTTCATATTCTGGTATGCTTTGTGGCTGCCTGTAGGAAGCGTCTCTCATAGTAATGAAACTGCATACAGTAGATAATAATGACAGGCTGCACAGACAGAGCACACAGATCACACAGCCACACTTGTCTGTTAGACAGAGATTTTTCCTGCAGCAGCAGCCCCTCCCATGTCATCACAGCTCTCAGTATGTAAAGCATGAAATTTGAGCCAGGAGGGGGAAGGCTTGGGCTTGAAAAGACTCCACAGAAGAGTGACTCAGCTATAATGATTCCAGGTCAAACCTCGACTGAATAGACTGAGAAGAATAAAACTAAAAGCAGGGTAGGTGTTTACTGTCATGTTCCCACTGATAAATGTAATAAAATACATGAGGGTGCTTCGTCTCAGGTTCTCCTTAAGGTAGCCATACACTGGTCGATTTGCCATCAGTTTCGACCAACAGATAGATCTCTCTCTGATCGAATCTGATCAGAGAGGGATCGTATGGCTACCTTAACTGCAAACAGATTGTGAACCGATTTCAGCCTGAAACCGTTCACAATCTGTGGTGGTGGTGCAGCCGCCGCTCCCAAGCATACATTACCTGCTCCGCCGGCGCGACTTCCCCCGGTCACCGCTGCTCCGTCTCCGCGCTGGTCTGGTCTGGTCTCCGGGTCCGGCATGCTTCACTTCTTCCTGCCCGGCAGGAAGTTAAAACAGTAGAGCGCCCTCTACTGTTTAAACTTCCTGCTGGGCAGGAGGAAGTGAAGCATGCCGGACCCGGAGACCAGACCAGTGCGGAGGCGGAGCAGCGGTGACCGGGGGCAGTCGCGCCGGCGGAGCAGGTAATGTATTGCCGCTCTATTGCGGCGATCGTCGGGCACTCGAACGCCGCTACCGACGCGCTCCCTACCCGCGGGCGAGCGACGGTAATTTTCCGCACGGAGCGATCGACAGGATCGGACGAAATAGAGCGAAATTTAGCGTGTAGCGGAAACGATGTGACAGCAGATTCGATCCCAGTGATCGAATCTGCTGTCGATCGGCGGGGAATCGGCCTAGTGTATGGCCAGCTTTAGTCTTGAATTTGGCATAGCTAATCTACTCTGACTTTACTGGCTACATGTTTGTGCCATGTTTGGTTCAGACACTATTAAAATCAAAAGATAAGCAATCAGACAACAAGCATTTTTAAAAGAGCAGCTTCCATGTTCTTTTAGTTCGAACTTGTTTTTAAGAGAATTTGTAGTGTATAAAAAAATGTGAGATACATAAAGGACTAGTATTGTGAAAAAGTGTAAAATGTAAAATAAATGTAAAAACATCCAAAAAAGTAAAACGAGCCATACATTACTTTTCTCCTATGTTGCTGTCCCTTTTAGTAGGTAGTAGAAATCTGACAGAACCTACAGAATTTGGACCAGCTCATTTCCTCATGGGGGATTCTCAGCATGGCCTTTATTCTTTATAAAGACACTCCCTGAAAAGGATTTATACAAACATGATAGCCAGCCTCCCTGATTGCTGCACACTTTTTTGGCAGTTGGATGGAGCCACTGCCATTTACTAAGTGCTTTTGAAAATAAAGAAAACACTGAGAATTCCCCATGAGAAGTTGAGCTGGTCTAAAACCTGTCAGTTTTGTCAGATTTCTACTACCTACTGTAAGTCACAGCAACACAGGATAAAAGTAATTTTTAGCACATTTTACTTTGGGAAAAATGTACTTCGTATATGTATATGTTTACATGTACTTAAAGGGGAACTTCAGCCTAAACAAACATACTGTCATTAAGTTACATTAGTTATGTTAATTAAAATAGATAGGTAATATAATCTCTTATCCACCCTGTTTTAAAAGAACAGGCAAATGTTTGTGATTTCATGTGGGTATCCATCTTTTTCATGAGGGCAGCCATGTTTTTGGTTGAAAGAAAGAAGGTGACAGGGAGCACGAGACACAGTTCCAACTGTCCTGATCACCCCTCCCAGCTGCGCGAGCTAGGAAACGAGAACAACAATATCAGAAATTCCATCATGCCTTGCACAGCATTAGGGGAAAAATGCCCGGGCAGATTTCTTTGATGGGGTGGAGCTTAGCTTCTGTGCAGCTAAAAATGAGGCTTGGGTAAGAAAAACAAAGTTCTGATGCTGTGAAACTGTTAAAGAAAAACCAAGCCTTTTCAGTGCTGCTGAGTAGATTTTTAGTCTGGAGGTTCACTTTAATGATTTTCGTGATAGTGGTCCTTTAAGGAGAGGGAAGGCTCTGGATTCTACAGATTCTACAGAGCCTTCCTGATTCTCTGTTGGTGTCCAGATTCCAGTGTCCCCTGTCTGAATTTGCCTCCTATGGAAGGCCTCAGAAGGCTTCGGAAGTAGCACAGCCCGTCTTCAGAAGCTCTGGTGAACATAAGCCTTCCGGGAGACCCTGTGTATTCGATTAGTTGGCTGAATACATGGAACGAGGGTGACAGGGCTGGAACAAGGGTCCGAGCAAGGCTAGAGAAGTCTCTATAAGACACAGAGCCTTTCCTCTCCAGATGTGAGTATCTGATTTTTGTTTTTAAATTTCACTTCACTTCACTTTAACCAATTTAACAATTTGCCTTTCGCTTTGGAAAATAAAAAGACTATAGCCATCAATACACTAAGTTGCCAATTTGTCAGTCTCCTGTGATATCATGCTTTTTTTTCATTTAGTTTAAACAACAAATTATACAGAGATGTTTTTTATTTTTTGCTTTCAACAGCAGTTCCTAAGACCACGAGAAATAAAGCATGTATGTTTGTACTGCTGTGATTCAGCTAGAAGGTCTTACTGAGACTTGTATTTCACATAACTGTAAAAGAGAGATCATCTAGGACAGACCATTACATTTAGGCAATTATAGGTAATAATCAGGAGACATAACCTGTACTACAATCTAGTGTTTACTCTGCAGCTGTTTTTACCATTAGAGACTGTTGACCTAGTTACACAGCAGCTTTCTACAATTATGTTCTCTTATACTTCTATAAGAAGCAGGCGTAAAAAGAGTTTAATCACCAAATACCACAATTACTGAATGATATAGTATACACATTAATGCAAGCGTGAGTGTCTGCATTTTACAGCTGCTGTGTTTTTGTGCAATTTACCTCGGCTCATTTCACATCATACCATCAATGACATATTGGTCCATCCATATCTACAGATACATTCCACAGAAAGGAACCATTCCTAGTGATGAATAGTACATGTGACAGCTATTACACAGCTACATTTACAATATCGTATAGTGGTTTATTTAATTTTTGTTACTCAGTTTGTTAAAAGAGCAGTATGATGAAAAATGAAAAGGCTACTTTCACACGTACCGCATCGCGTCACGGTACTCTCCCCTGCTGCAACTTGTCGCGATGACAATGTCTTTGAAGACTTACACACTATGTTGATGGATGCGGTGGAAGTAGCAAAACTGCCGCATGCCCGCTGTGAACTCTGCAGTGCGTTGCCACATGATCTGTGCCTTCCGCACTGATTATGCAGCAATGCAAGTCTATGCCTATGTGGTAAATGTGTACAGACGATTGCCATAGCAGTGCGGAGCGCATGCTCAGAACAGCAGTAATCCAGTGACATACATCCTTTCTGTCACTGTGCGGGCGCTATGCATTTAGCCGCAAGGTAATATGCATGAGGCAATGGTGCGGCGCGGTGCTATGGTCCTGCCCCATGCACTCCCGCCACAGGACGATCGCATCGCACAAATTTGAAACCAGCCTAAAATGTAAAATACCTGTGTATACATATGTATATGTATACACAGATATTTTGTAAAATTACTTTTGTAAATTACTTTTGTTCTAGGTGGCTGTCACTTACAGTACTTTGTTCTCTGGTTGAACTTGATGGACGTGCGTCTTTTTTCAACCCAAATAACTATGTATATATGTTTTTAATATAACGATTCTGATCTCTAAGGCCTTATTCACATAAAAATTGCCAGCGCCAGCTGATCGATTTATAGAGCACTTTTCCCCGTGCTTTGCGCTTAGAAAAGTGCTTTTGTAAGCTCTTTTCTAAGCGCTTTTGCTGAGTGATTAATTTAGACACTTCCTGATGTCAGTCAGGAAGTGAACTCTTTGACCCGGAAATAAATAAATACAATGTATATACATAAAAGCGCTCAGGAAATCGCAATACAAAGCACTTTTTTACTTTGCGATTTCCCTATAACTTCCATTGAGCCAAAACGCTCAGAAAATGGTACAGGTAGCGTCTGTGATTTTACTAAAATCGAAACGCTCAAATGTAAACAGTTTCATAGGAAATCATTGCATAAGCAGTTTTAGAGTGCATTCTAAAATCGGCAGCGCTTATAAAAAAAATTGAAAACACTCATATTGTGAACAAGCCCTTGCTGCCTGGTTTAGAACTAGTCCATCTCCTTATGGGGATCCTCATGATTTTCTTTATTTTCAAAAGCACTTGCTAAACAGCAAATTCAAAGTCTAACTGCCACAGTGTGCAAGCAAGGATTCTGACTGTCCGACGTCTTAGTAAAGACCCTTACCAGGCAGTGCTTGTAAAAGAATAAAGGAATCTTCCCCTGGTCCTCATAGAGGTCGCTAGGGTACCCAATGCTTCCAATGCTGCACCACCATCTCCAGGGTCCTAAGGTGGGGAGAGAACACCACAAATATCGAGAAAAAAGCCAAACAAAGGCTATTCTTCCTGCAACAACTGTAAAAAAATGGCATGATGCAGAATACTGTGACCAGCTTCCACACTGCTACCATGGAGCCAATTCCATACTCCTCCATCATCGTATGGCACGCGAGTGCCTCTGTGAGTAACAAATACAACCTACAGAGGGTCAACAATGCTGCAGAGAGGATCACTGGAACACCCCTCACAACACTCGACCACCTCCACTCCTCCAGACTGCGATCCAGGGCCATCAGGATAGTGAAAGACCCCTCCCACCCTGGCAAAATTTATTCTAAAAATCCACTAACATGGTAAGTGTTTTTAACAGTATTACGCTATGAAAGGTTATTTCTTTGAGGTAAAAATGGTGCAAGATTAAGTATGCTAATCCATCTGCATGGCATGGAATAAGAAAGGGATATCCCAGCAAAGTGGCACCGGGATCCTGAGGTTCCGAGGCATCCTGGATATTGTGCATATCTGACCAATCTAACAGTGGTCAGAGATATCTGGTGAGCCTCATCACAGAAGGGTGCTTGTGGTGGAGGATACCATTATACATGTGATTGACCACAAACATAAGGCGTATATGGAAATGGCATAGTGGAATAAGACTTTCTTGCACTTTTGGGACTTTACTGTGTGTGGATGTGCGCTAAACAGTAGATATAAATATGATAAAAAGGCTGGCCGGGCCTGGCGCACTCCAGTGGAATAACTTATATGCAAGGCTATAGCGTTTTTTAAAGTGTGATTGGAAATGCATGTAGATAACTACAATCACACAGCCATTATTTAAAGTGGATCTGAACTCTTGCAAAGGACAGAAGAAAAACATAGAGAAATGCACCCTGTATGTATTTAGAGAGTTTAGCCTGTCTAATTCCCCCTCATCTGTGACTAAGCACAAGTTATAATTTGATCCCTCAGCTGTGTCAGCTGACTGCCATGGCAGAGAGCTAATTGGTAAACACAGGATGTTATCAATATGTTTGCTTCCATGAAAGCAGGAAGTAGACACAATGCAGATTTATTGCAGGATATGGATCAGCTGTAACAAAGAAATGCATTTCTTTAAAGGTTAGTATGCCGTTCTTTATCTTTTAGAGCAGAGAGGAAGTTCTGAGTTCAGGTCCACTTTAATTTTAGCTGTGGTCAGCTATAATGCAGACAAGGGTTGCAAACTCTGGCCACATTATGTTTTAATATATTTAGTCCAGGTCTGCAAGATGACTTGTAGCCTACAGTGTTTTCCACTGTTATTCCCAAACCTCGAGAACGTTAATAAGCAAAGCCCAGTGTGACAGTCTCAGCTAAGATTTTAAAAGAAGTCCAAAATGTGTTAGTGGGAAGTTTACATATACACAGGACGGATGGAAATAAATCAGTGTCTCGCCTAATGCTGTAGGCAGATGAATCATTCCAGTATTTATTAAAGTAACAGCATCTTCCCTGCACACCACTTAAAGTGACTTGAATCACCTCACACCCCAGAACTGTCATTAGGGAAAAAAATTCCGACAGGTTCTTTTATAATATGTTTTTGTGTTATTTCAGGAAAAGAGGTAGATGGCCCTTTGAGATGACACAGAGAATATTCTACATACTGCATGCAGTGTCTGGAGTATAATTGCATGCTCTGCACATTCTGTTCCACATTTTCTTCAAGTTTAATTTATCACTAGAACTATTCAGTGAAATTGCAAATTTGAATTAGGGAAATGTTCTGCTACAGGTGAAACATTGAGAAATGTTCCAGAATGTGGTACAGGCTTGCTCTTCTGCTACATAATAAACACGATTAAGGAGTGTTAAGCAAAGATTTGCTGCAAAGAAAAAGGACAATAATAAACATTATATTAGTCCTTACCTTCTCTCACACAAAAATATTGTCAAAGTCAGATTTGTACTATAGTGCTTGCTGTTATTTTTAAGTCAAACCATGGTACCTGTTCACCAGATACAGGGTGGGACCTAAAAGTCATCAGTGACTGCGCTATTGCACAGAACCTTGTTTTTTTAGCACTAACAACCATTTTTAGTGCCTTATCATATAAAAGAACCACTATCGCGAAAAAATGGAAAATGGACGTGTATACATATGTATAAAATGTTCATTTGTTCTAGAGTAAAATGCCTAAAAACTTTTTTTTTTCCTTGTTGCTGTTACTTACAATAAGCAGTGACAATTTGACAGATCTGACAGGTTTTGGACTAGTCCATCTCCTCATGGGGTATTCAGGGGTTTCTTTTTTATCAAAAGCACTTTCTGAACTTACAATAATAGGCATTGACAATTTGACAGATCTGACAGGTTTTGGACTAGTCCATCTCATCAGTCAAATTACCAGTATAGTGTACGAGTGTGTAGGGAGGCAAGGCAGCATCTCAGTATAGATCCATCCCAGGGAGTGCTTTTGTAAAGAATAAAGGACATTTTAAGAATCCTGAGGAGATGGACTAGTCCAAAACCTTTCAGATTTGTACTGCTTACTGTAAGCAACAGCCACATAGGAGTAAATTAATTCATAATGCATTTTACTCTGGGAGAAATGTTTTTTTGATAAACACATACAGGTAACACGATGGAGACACAAGGAGGCACAATGCAGACACCAGGTGGCACAAGGAGACACAATGGAGACTCAAGGAGGCACAATGGAGACACAAGGTGGAACAATGGAGACACCAGGTGGCACAATGGAGACACAAGGTGGCACATGGAAACACAAAGAGGGACAAGGGAGACACAAGAGAGACCTAGGGTGGCACAAGGAAGACCAAGGAGACACAGAGGGGGACAGAGATGACACAAAGGGAGACACTGGAGGCACAGGGGACAGAGATGGCACAGTGTTGTGAATTTAGAATGGATTCAAGTTAAGAATGAATCTACAGTCCTTATTTGGTTTGTTAACTGGGAACTACCTGTACTTTTTTTTACATTTTTTAATTTTTCATGATAGTGGTCCTTTAAATCTGACAGGGTAAGGCCAATAACTGTGGAGATAAATGTGAAGAACTTGCCTTCAGTATGTCACTCTTTAACACAGTTTATCAATAAGTCCCCAACAATGACACACTGCTTTCAATTGAGGAATGAAGCCAAATTAAATTGGCCTTTTTTTGACAAATCTCAGATCAGTACGTCAGGTATGAAACAGTAGCAGGGTCAAGCTCAATATCTAATTACCCTATATACTCAAAATGTAGAAATAATAATCTTAAATATATATTTAAATATGACCTGTTATATTTCCATTAATTAATTTATCATTACTATTATTATTATTATTATTATTATTATTATTATTATTATTATTATAATTGTGCAACCTGCTAGATCCTCTGGAATTTTGGCAGACTGCATTTTAAGAAATGAACTCATTGGTGTTTAAAGAGAACCCGAGGTGTGTTTAAAGAATGTTATCTGCATACAGAGGCTGGATCTGCCTATACAGCCCAGCCTCTGTTGCTATCCCAAACCCCACTAAGGTCCCCCTGCACTCTGCAATCCCTCATAAATCACAGCCTTGCTGTGAGGCTCTGTTTACATCTGTAGTGTCAGTCTCAGCTGCTCCCCCGCCTCCTGCATAGCTCCGGTCCCTGCCCCTGTCCCTTCCCTCCAATCAGCAGGGAGGGAAGGGATGCAGGCGGGGACTGGAGTTCTGCAGGAGGCGGGGAGAGCAGCAGACTGACACTATAGAGATAAACACAGCCAGCTCTGACAAGCTGTTTGTCAGCAGGGTGGCTGTGATTTAGAAGGGATTGCAGAGTGCAGGGGGCCCTTAGGGGGGTTTGGGATAGCAACAGAGGCTGGGCTGTATAGGCAGATCCAGCCTCTGTATGCAGATAATATTCTTCAAACCCACCTCGGGTTCTCTTTAAGTATTTTGCAGCTTGTTATATCTCAGTGGGGATTATACATTCAAAATTCATAATGGTGGAATACCAGATTAATAATTTCTTGCCAGATATCAATTATTAATTTTTAGTGCAGTTCATTATTCATATGCAGATTTTTACTATATGCAAATAGTGCAGGAATGATCTAAAATGAAATAAAAACAACCCAAATCTTAAGCTAATTATGCTTAAAATGTGTTTTAAAGAATCAATATCTTATCGTGCTGATTCTGTGTGTGATAGAGAATTAGCACTGGGAGTCTAAGTCTTTTACAGTTTTAATTAAAAGCGTGGAGCACTACGAATGGAGATGGTTATCCTCATTGCAAGAGGGCCCTGTGAGAATGATACTGCCCTATAGGACACTTAAAGGGAACCTGTACTGAGTAAAATTATTTAAAATTAACACATGAGGTAACTTCAAATGAACATTACATAGTTACCTTGCCATCAGTTCTTCTCAGAAGCTCACCATTTTCTTCTGACAATGATCCCTTCCAGTTCTGACAACATTTTGTCAGAACTGAAATATATCAGTTGCTGTCAGTTATATATCGGTTGCTGTCAGTTACAGCTGAGAGGAGAACTGATGTGTCCATGTTTCCCTATGGCTCAAGTGGCGATATTACAGTTTAACAGTGTGCTGACCAGGAAGCTGTTATGGGGTAATGGCCATTTTCAAAATGGAGGACGGAGAATTCCATTGATCACAGTGGACAAACAGGACACAGGAGAGGAGAAAGAGATTGATGAGTAGACTACGCAGCAGGTAAGTATGACTTGTGTATGGTTATTTTGACTTTTAATTTTCAGTTCAGGTTTTCTTTAAGCACTAAGTAGGGATGATCGTCGGTCTCCACGGAATGGAGATTTCCACGATTCCGTTCAGAAATTGACAATTCCGTTCCGGTGAGCCGGAATGGAAACGCTATAGCGCTAATCGGAAATAGCGGAATTTCTATGCGGAATTCCGTCGGAATTTAATCAGAAGCGTGTAAAACTTGCATTAGCCATTCAGAAGGATCGGAAGGGGATAGACCCATCACAGAAGCTTAAAACATGATAATTTCTGCATTAAAAACTGAATTTCTGCACCAATTAGAGTCTTAACAAAAATCAACCAATCCTACGTTAGCAACCAGCTCCTAGCTAGCTATCATCAGCTATCCCACCCATTTTGTATATAAGAGAGGTGTGACAGTCACGAAGCTTGTGGGTTTCAGTCTGGTGTGGGAGAGAAGAGAGACAGACCCATATTAGTTGTTTCAACATAAAACAAACTTTTTAAAGACTGTATATAAAACAAAAGTCTTTTTAAAGACTGTGAGAGAGAATTAGATTGAGTGTGAGCTATTATTAGTTATTATGTATTTGTGAGAGAGTGACAGTAGATTGTTAAGCCTGGTCTACACGTGCCGATGTTTCTTATCAATCGAGCCACTGATGCGGCTCAATTGATAAGATCCGACAGGTTCGATCTCGCCACGGCCGATTCCCCGCTCGTTCCCCGCGAGCGGACAATAGCGGGGAATGGAGCGGAAGATAAGCGGCGCCGGCGGGGACGAGCAGGTATTGAATCCGACGCACGTGTGGACGAGCGGGGACGCGGCGGGTACGCGCGGGGATGCGGAAGAGTCGATCCGGCGGAGCGCTACGTGTAGGCCAGGCTTTAGTTTGAGTGATAGATTGTAGTGTAGTGTACTAGTAGTTGCTGTGTGGAGAGGGTTAGACAGAGCCAGCCAGGCCGCAGGCTTAGGTTTGACAGAGTGAGAGAGGCGATTGATTAGTTGATTGTAGTGCAAGTTTTTTTCTTTTGTTTTCTAAGTTCATTTTTTTTTTGTTTTTGTTTTCTTTATTTTGTTTTTGATTTATTTTCTTTATTTCACCCCCTTATTTTCTTATCTGTTTTTTTATTTCAAGTTAGTTGGATTTATTTTACTTTGCTTCTGTCGCTCATACCCCTTCCCCAATAAAGTTTTTGACCCCAAAAGAATGGAGCGAGAGCAGCTGCAATTTCCTGCCACTCCTAAAAGAAAATGGAGTGATGGTGGTGTTGGTGGATCACGTCAAGTATGTGATCAGGTTGAGGGTGGCAGCAGCAGCAGGAAGCATTCCGTCCTGATGAGAGATGTCTTACCTGTGTTTGCACGCAGGGAAATTTTGACAGAGCAGCAGGCAAACAGGGTAGTTGATTATTTTGATCAGGAACCCTCTACCCAGTGTCAGGAACTTGAAGCTAGTGGCAGTAGCACCAGTAGTGGCCAGGTTCCTCATGACCAGAACCCGCTGCTTCTCTTGACGAGGTTGCTTCCTCCCAGTACTCTACTCCAGAATTCAACCACACCTATGTCGATGAGAGAGATGTGCAGAAGGATTGGGATGAGGCATTGAAGGAGACCATGGGACCAAGGTCCTAAGAAGTGGTGGGTTCTGTGGTGACAGAAATGGCCCTTGTTTTCTTCTTTATCCAGTAGTAATCCATCACAACTTGGAGCTTGTGTCACCACCAATCTACATCACCACCAGTCAACTACAGAGTTGTTTCGTGGCCAGGTGGAGGGTCCAGAAGAGTCACTTATGGGTTCCAGTGATTTGGTTGAACTGGATGATGTTTTGGATGATGAAGTGACTGATCCACCGTGGTTGCCATCTGGTGGGTTAGGCACTAGCAGGCGTGAGCAGCATGGAGAAACAGAGCAGACGGTTGGCCAGCAGCCTGCAAGTGCTTTCCTGTCTGTCAGTACCCACCAGTCCAATGCTGAGCATCGACGTGCTAGAACAGGTGGCACCACTCGCACCACGGCTCCACGTGCACGCACGTCCCCTGCATGGAATTATTTTACTGTTCTGGAAGAGGAAGAATCCAGGGCAGTCTGTTCTGTGTGCCGCAAATCGGGCACCAGATTCGGCACTTCAGGGCTGATAAGCCATCTGCACAACCACCACAGACGGGAGTTTGAATATGTAAAGAATTACAATAAGATGGTTGGAGGAAAAAGCAGCAGCAACAGGCCCCTCCTCTTCTTTTTCTACTCGTCCTGTCCCTATCCATCCTGCTCAGTCCCATTCTAGTTCAAATTCCTCTGCATGCCAGGCTGGAAGAGGACTCCAGACCTCGGCAAGCACCTCATCATCAACCTTGTTGATTTCCTCTGAATCACCAGTGTTCCAGCGTCAGGCCTCTGTGCCAGAATTGTTGCAGAGGAAGCAGATGCTCCCTGCAAGTGATCCTTTTGTTGTGAAAAATAATGCACTCCTGGCAAAGCTGTTGGGCCAACAGCTGCTGCCCTACCAGTTTGTGGACTATGCCCCCTTCCGCAGACTGATGAACAGTATTGCTCCACAATGGCGTATCCCCAGCCGCCATTATTTTGCCAGGAATCCCTGCCCTTCACCAGCACATTGTGGAGTGTTTCAGCTGGTCTATGGATCACGCTGTCAGTGGCAAGGTGCACTTCACTATGGATGGCTGGAGCAGCAGGCATGGGCAGGGAAAGTACCACAGCCTTGAAACTGCTGCAGTGCCGCCATATCCTGCCGCAGCACAGGCTTATTTCTGATTGTCCGACGCGGTGGAACTCCACCCTCCACATGCTGGAGAGGTTGTGGGAGCAGCGAATGGCAGTCAGGCTATACCTGTCTCAGACATCTTTCTCCAGAACAGGGCCACTGGACAACATTACTGGGGACCAGTGGCAGCTGATTGGACAGTTGTGTAAAGTCTTGGAGCCATTTGAGCAGGCAATAAAATTGGTCAGTGAGGAGCACTGCAGCATATCAGAAGTGCTCCCTATTGTCTTCATGCTGGACAAGGCTCTTCACAAAGTGCTCGAAGAGGGGGAGGAAGCCCTACTGAACAGTGGTCAGTCGAGTGGGGGAGTAAGTGAGCATGCTCAAGTCCTGGATCAGGAGGCAGAGCTTGTGGAAGTGGAAGAGCCCATTGTCCGGGGGTGGGAAGAACATTCTGATGTGGAGCTGGAGCATGATGACAGTTATGACAGCCAGGAAGAGGTGTTTAATGGCAGATATCTCTTCCCTATTGCTGCGCATATGCTCCAGTGCCTCCGTAAGGACCCCCGGATTAAAACTTTAAAATCAAGGCTCGACATGTGGGTGGCCACCATCTTAGATCCCCGGTGCAAGGGGAAAATGCGGCAGTTCATAAACCCCTCCCAAGCAGACGCCAGGATGAGCCACATCCGGGATGCCATTCTTCATTGGGTAGAAGATGCGTTTCCTGAACCAGTATCCCGGGCCCAAGCTACCAAGCCTCATCATACTCAGCAAAGGTCTGGTGGTCCCACTCCCAGCAGCAGCACCAATAGCTAATCTGTGAACTTGCTGAGTATGTTGAAGGAATTTTATCAGCCAATGCCAAACACTCCTTCTAGCAGCAGCACCACCAGCGGGCAAAGTAGTCACCGCCAGCGGCTGGCCCGTATGGTGAATGATTACTTGGGGTCGGCCAGTGCTCCAGACAATATGGAGAGTAATGATGACCCTATGGAGTATTGGACAAAACAACTGGATACCTGGCCTGAACTTGCTCAGTGTGCACTGGAGGTTCTTGCATGCCCCGCCGCCAATGTTCTTTCTGAGCAAGTATTTAGTGCTGCAGGTGGGGTGGTCACCGACCAATGGACCCGTCTGTCCACAGACATTGTGGACATACAGGTAGTCCCCGGTTATAGAACAAGATATGGACTGTAGATTTGTTCTTAACTTGAATCCGTTCTTAAGTCGGGATGTTTGAAACCACTTCTTCAAACTTCCCCCATGGAAATGACATCATCGCGACGGGATCGGGCCTTTCATATTGGCGAGTCGTTCATAAGTCGGGCTTCTGTAAACCGGGTACTACCTGTACTAACGTTCAAAAAATGAACGAGTCATGGATCAGTGATAATTACAAGGCCCCTCTCACTGATTCACAATGAAGATTGGACAGACTAAATTAAAATTTTGCTGTAATGACTGCCGTGGAACCACCTCTAGGTCCCATGGCCTACGACAACTCCTGCTGCTCCCAAAAAAATTATAATGACTGCTGTGAAACCACCTCTAGGTCCCATGGCCTACGACAACTCCTGCTGCTCCCCCCAAAAAATTATAATGACTGCTGTGAAACAACCTCTAGGTCCCATGGCCTACGACAACTCCTGCTGCTCCAAACAAAAAATGTAATGACTGCTGTGGAACCACCTCTAGGTCCCATGGCCTACGACAACTCCTGCTGCTCCAAACAAAAATTGTAATGACTGCCGTGGAACCACCTCTAGGTCCCATGGCCTACGACAACTGCTGCTGCTCCAAACAAAAATTGTAATGACCGCCGTGGAACCACCTCTAGGTCCCATGGCTTATGACAACTCCTGCTGCTCCCAAAAAAATTGTGATAACCGCCGTGAAACCACCTGTAGTCCCATGGCCATGACAACTCCTGCTGCTCCCAAAAAAAATTGTAATCAGGATTGTGATTCAGCCACCACTAAAGCCAAAGATATCAGCAGGTCTGCCAGGGTACTGGTATTTGTTTAAAAGGAAACATCCATTACATACCCTTTAACCAGGGTTCTCAAACTCGCGGCCCGCGGGCCATTTGCGGCCCTTGATACAATATTTTGTGGCCCTCGCAGGCAAAAGCTTCCTTATAGTTCGCTTCAGTGCTCCCAAGTAATCCGCTGCATCCCCGCCGCTAAACGAGGGCTGCAGAGCCCCCAAATCGCCCGGGGGGCAATCCGCCGGCATTTCCTGGAAGGGGCAGAGCTTTCAGCTTCAGCTCTGCCCCTCCTGACGTCAATCACCGCACGGATCGCCGCCTCTCCCCGCCCCTCCCTGTGAAGGAAGAGTGAGAGGGGCGGGCAGAGGCGGCGATGTGCCGCGATTGTGAAATTCCTTTTTCGGCCCAGCCTCATCCTGACTTTGCCTCCTGCGGCCCCCAGGTAAATTGAGCAGTTCATAAACCCCTCCCAAGCAGACGCCAGGATGAGCCACATCCGGGATGCCATTCTTCATTGGGTAGAAGATGCGTTTCCTGAACCTGTATCCCGGGCCCAAGCTACCAAGCCTCATCATACTTAGCAAAGGTCTGGTGGTCCCACTCCCAGCAGCAGCACCAATAGCTAATCTGTGAACTTGCTGAGTATGTTGAAGGAATTTTATCAGCCAATGCCAAAGACTCCTTCTAGCAGCAGCACCACCAGCGGGCAAAGTAGTCACCGCCAGCGGCTGGCCCGTATGGTGAATGATTACTTGGGGTCGGCCAGTGCTCCAGACAATATGGAGAGTAATGATGACCCTATGGAGTATTGGACAAAACAACTGGATACCTGGCCTGAACTTGCTCAGTGTGCACTGGAGGTTCTTGCATGCCCCGCCGCCAATGTTCTTTCTGAGCAAGTATTTAGTGCTGCAGGTGGGGTGGTCACCGACCAATGGACCCATCTGTCCACAGACATTGTGGACATACAGGTAGTCCCCGGTTATAGAACAAGATATGGACTGTAGATTTGTTCTTAACTTGAATCCGTTCTTAAGTCGGGATGTTTGAAACCGCTTCTTCAAACTTCCCCCATGGAAATGACATCATCGCGACGGGATCAGGCCTTTCATATTGGCGGGTCGTTCGTAAGTCGGGCTTCTGTAAACCGGGTACTACCTGTACTAACGTTCAAAAAATGAACGAGTCATGGATCAGTGATAATTACAAGGCCCCTCTCACTGATTCACAATGAAGATTGGACAGACTAAATTCAAATTTTGCTGTAATGACTGCCGTGGAACCACCTCTAGGTCCCATGGCCTACGACAACTCCTGCTGCTCCCCCCAAAAAATTATAATGACTGCTGTGAAACCACCTCTAGGTCCCATGGCCTACGACAACTCCTGCTGCTCCCCCCAAAAAATTATAATGACTGCTGTGAAACCACCTCTAGGTCCCATGGCCTACGACAACTCCTGCTGCTCCCCCCAAAAAATTATAATGACTGCTGTGAAACCACCTCTAGGTCCCATGGCCTACGACAACTCCTGCTGCTCCAAACAAAAAATGTAATGACTGCTGTGGAACCACCTCTAGGTCCCATGGCCTACGACAACTCCTGCTGCTCCAAACAAAAATTGTAATGACTGCCGTGGAACCACCTCTAGGTCTCATGGCCTACGACAACTGCTGCTGCTCCAAACAAAAATTGTAATGACCGCCGTGGAACCACCTCTAGGTCCCATGGCTTATGACAACTCCTGCTGCTCCCCAAAAAATTGTGATAACCGCCGTGAAACCACCTGTAGTCCCATGGCCATGACAACTCCTGCTGCTCCCAAAGAAAATTGTAATTAGGATTGTGATTCAGCCACCACTAAAGCCAAAGATATCAGCAAGTCTGCCAGGGTACTGGTATTTGTTTAAAAGGAAACATCCATTACATACCCTTTAACCAGGGTTCTCAAACTCGCGGCCCGCGGGCCATTTGCGGCCCTTGATACAATATTTTGTGGCCCTCGCAGGCAAAAGCTTCCTTATAGTTCGCTTCAGTGCTCCCAAGTAATCCGCTGCATCCCCGCCGCTAAACGAGGGCTGCAGAGCCCCCAAATCGCCCGGGGGGCAATCCGCCAGCATTTCCTGGAAGGGGCAGAGCTTTCAGCTTCAGCTCTGCCCCTCCTGACGTCAATCACCGCACGGATCGCCGCCTCTCCCCGCCCCTCCCTGTGAAGGAAGAATGAGAGGGGCGGGCAGAGGCGGCGATGTGCCGCGATTGTGAAATTCCTTATGTGGCCCAGCCTCATCCTGACTTTGCCTCCTGCGGCCCCCCAGGTAAATTGAGCAGTTCATAAACCCCTCCCAAGCAGACGCCAGGATGAGCCACATCCGGGATGCCATTCTTCATTGGGTAGAAGATGCGTTTCCTGAACCTGTATCCCGGGCCCAAGCTACCAAGCCTCATCATACTCAGCAAAGGTCTGGTGGTCCCACTCCCAGCAGCAGCACCAATAGCTAATCTGTGAACTTGCTGAGTATGTTGAAGGAATTTTATCAGCCAATGCCAAACACTCCTTCTAGCAGCAGCACCACCAGCGGGCAAAGTAGTCACCGCCAGCGGCTGGCCCGTATGGTGAATGATTACTTGGGTTCGGCCAGTGCTCCAGACAATATGGAGAGTAATGATGACCCTATGGAGTATTGGACAAAACAACTGGATACCTGGCCTGAACTTGCTCAGTGTGCACTGGAGGTTCTTGCATGCCCCGCCGCCAATGTTCTTTCTGAGCAAGTATTTAGTGCTGCAGGTGGGGTGGTCACCGACCAATGGACCCGTCTGTCCACAGACATTGTGGACATACAGGTAGTCCCCGGTTATAGAACAAGATATGGACTGTAGATTTGTTCTTAACTTGAATCCGTTCTTAAGTCGGGATGTTTGAAACCGCTTCTTCAAACTTCCCCTATGGAAATGACATCATCGCGACGGGATCGGGCCTTTCATATTGGCGGGTCATTCGTAAGTCGGGCTTCTGTAAACCGGGTACTACCTGTACTAACGTTCAAAAAATGAACGAGTCATGGATCAGTGATAATTACAAGGCCCCTCTCACTGATTCACAATGAAGATTGGACAGACTAAATTAAAATTTTGCTGTAATGACTGCCGTGGAACCACCTCTAGGTCCCATGGCCTACGACAACTCCTGCTGCTCCCCCCAAAAAATTATAATGACTGCTGTGAAACCACCTCTAGGTCCCATGGCCTACGACAACTCCTGCTGCTCCAAACAAAAAATGTAATGACTGCTGTGGAACCACCTCTAGGTCCCATGGCCTACGACAACTCCTGCTGCTCCAAACAAAAATTGTAATGACTGCCGTGGAACGACCTCTAGGTCTCATGGCCTACGACAACTGCTGCTGCTCCAAACAAAAATTGTAATGACCGCCGTGGAACCACCTCTAGGTCCCATGGCTTATGACAACTCCTGCTGCTCCCCAAAAAATTGTGATAACCGCCGTGAAACCACCTGTAGTCCCATGGCCATGACAACTCCTGCTGCTCCCAAAGAAAATTGTAATCAGGATTGTGATTCAGCCACCACTAAAGCCAAAGATATCAGCAGGTCTGCCAGGGTACTGGTATTTGTTTAAAAGGAAACATCCATTACATACCCTTTAACCAGGGTTCTCAAACTCGCGGCCCGCGGGCCATTTGCGGCCCTTGATACAATATTTTGTGGCCCTCGCAGGCAAAAGCTTCCTTATAGTTCGCTTCAGTGCTCCCAAGTAATCCGCTGCATCCCCGTCGCTAAAAGAGGGCTGCAGAGCCCCCAAATCGCCCAGGGGGCAATCCGCCGGCATTTCCTGGAAGGGGCAGAGCTTTCAGCTTCAGCTCTGCCCCTCCTGATGTCAATCACCGCACGGATCGCCGCCTCTCCTACCCCCCTCTCTGTTTAGGAAGAGTGAGAGGGGCGGGCAGAGGCCGCGATGTGCCGCGATTGTGAAATTCCTTATGCGGCCCAGCCTCATCCTGACTTTGCCTCCTGCGGCCCCCAGGTAAATTGAGTTTGAGACCCCTGCCTTTAACATTGTGGAAATGGATCCGCCGGAATGCAGAATTCCACAGAATACGGGGATCCGCCGGAATGTAACGGTGACGGAATTTCGTTACAACGGAATGCGGAATACGGAATGACCACGATATCGGAAATCGCCTGTTCCGATCATCCCTAGCACTAAGGACACTATATATTTAGAGCATCCATCAAAAACCATATTACACTTTACAATAAGGATTACATAAAAAAGTGTTCATACAAAACAGCAATGTTACAAAACCTTATGAGGAGCACATTAACCACTTCAGCCCTCAGTCGTGTTTCACTTTATGCATCCGAGCAATTTTTACCTCCCATTCATTCACCTATAACTTTATCACTACTTATCACAATGAGCTGATCTATATCTTGTTTTAGGCTTTCTTTGGGTTGTACATTTTGCTAAGAGCTACTTTACTGTATATGCATTTTAACAGGAAAAATAAGAAAAAAACGGAAAAAAAGTTTTCGACCATTATAGTTTTAAAATAATACATACCTCCATAATTAAAAACCCACGTATTGTATTTGCCTAATAGTCCCGGGTATTACACCGTTTAAATTATGTCCCTATCACAATGTATGGCGACAATATTTTATTTGGAAATAAATGTGCATTTTTTCCATTTTGCATCCATCACTATTTACAAGTAAAAAAAAAAAAAAATATCTTACATGGATATTTAAAAAGTTTAGACCCTTAGGTAAATATTATACTATATAATATATAGAATATATTTACGTTTTTTTTTTTTTATTGTAATGTTTTTTTTTGTTTTTTTATTAAATTTATAATGTTATATTATAACATTTTATTTGGGTATTTTGGGAGGGTGGGATGTAAATAGTAATTTTTTATGTAAATATGCGTTTATTTTTTTTTTTTAACATGTAGATGTAGTTTTACTATTTGGCCACAAGATGGCAACCATCAGTTTCTTTACATTTTGTTACTCTAAGCGTAACATGTACGCTTAGAGGGATGTAGAAGGGACGTAAGAGGCAGAAAGAGGGAGGCTTCCGAGAGAAGCCATCGCTTTTTCTGCCAGGGAAAGGGATCAGTGATCGGGCACCATGTCCTGATTCATTGACCCCCGGGCTAATGAACTGCGGCCCGTGAGCCCGCGTGCGCGCGTGCACGCGTGCAATCGGCCACAGGAGCGCACATGCGGCCTTCGGGACATATACTATACGTCCAAAATGCTTAAATGGTTAAAAAACAAGAAAGGAAATGTGAAAAAATACAGAAAACTCTATACCCCACCATCTAGCAAACATAGAATAGTCCATTTTTAGGACATAATAGAATGGCAGATTACCTAGCAAGCTCATGGTGAACTACAGCTACTAGGAGTGTGTTGGGGGGGAAAGGGATCAAAAAGCCTCCTTCCTAAATTGCTATGCAAAGCAGAATTTTGTCTTCTTGAAACAGAAGGTATTTGCGATTATTCCATTTGGAGTTAGCATTTGAGGGTTTCCACAGTACACTGATGAGAATCAAACAATCAAACAATCCGAAATAGTCTGTATGCATTTTAATTTGGCTCTATAATATTAACAAGCTGACACATCATTGCATTCCAGCAGTTCTGGAGGTGTGTTTAGTTATCGGAAACAACAAAGGAATGATTTGCGTATTCAGCTGTGATGCATCATAGTAGACATCATATGTTCACTTCAACCTGATTTGTGTATCCCACACGTATAGGCAGTATTGAAATAGTGGGCTGGGCTTGGTGTAGCATTCTGCATATTATAAAATGATGTCCAAGCCTTCAAGACATCATTGGCCACTTTGCTTAAAGCGGATCCGAGATGAAAAACTAACTATAACAAATAACTTGTCTATATATCTTATCTAAAGTTTACATCGTTTACACAGCAAATATAGCTGCAAACAGCTTCAACAGAATATGATTATTTCTTCCTGTGATACAATGACAGCAGCCATGTTGTTTGTAAACATTATACACAGGCAAGCTGATCTGCATCTCCAGCACTCAGCCTGTGAAAACCTAATTCCCCCTCCTCCCCTCTGCCTCTGAAATCTCTGGCTAGTAACACCTCCCCCTCCTCCTGCCCAGACTGAGCTCCCATAAGCCCTTGCTACTGTCTGAAAATGCCAAGGCTCTCTGAAAAGCTGTGGGCGAGGCAAGACTTGTTTAGTTTATAGGGAATTAGAGTATTAAAACAAAAACAAAAAAGTATTTGGCTTGAAGAATGCCCTATAAACAATATGAAAGGAACACAATTATGCAATGAGTAAAAGTTTATCCCGGATCCACTTTAAGGTCAATTTCTAATAACTGCAGTCATTATTTCATATTAATCTTCAATGGTAACAGGTTTCTGTAGTTAACCTTTTTTTCTGACTCTTGTAATGGGCATGCAATGTACTGCCAAATAGAGTTGGGCCGAACGGTTCGCCTGCGAACGGTTCCAGGCGAACTTTGGGGGTTCGCATTCGCCTGCATCAGGCGAACTTTTGCGGAAGTTCGATTCGCCCCATAATGCTGTATTGAGCAAAATTTTTAGCCTCCATTTCACTGTCAGCAGACATGTTATTGTCAAACACACTGCTTTCAGTGTTAGAGAACTCGCCCACCCTCCCTTCAAGCTAGGTCCTTTATACCATTTGACTCAGTTGTCTGCCTACACTAATTAATTATGGGACAGCTAGTACACACTCTGCTAGGGAGATTTTAATTCCTCCCTCCTCCCACCTCCCCTTCTACCTATTCCCTCCTCCCTCCTACCGGAGGGAGGAGGGTCTCTTCTGCCAGGGAATTATACTATTTTAAAAACCAGTATACATCATACCATAGCTGGTACATCATACCATAGCTGGGAATACATACATGAGTATACATCATACCATAGCTGGGAATCGAACTCAGATCTCACTGTGTGGTGGACACGTCACCCTAAGCACTGTACCACTACAGAAGTAAGTGAAGCTAGCCTAAAATTTAACATTTATGCTCAATGCAATAGAACCATTAGGTTGCTTAAAGGAGAACTGTAGTGAGAGGTATATGGAGGCTGCCATATTGATTTCCTTTTAAGCTATACCAGTTGCCTGGCAGCCCTGCTGATCTATTTGGCTGCAGTAGTGTGTATCACACCAGAAACAAGCATGCAGCTAATCTTGTCAGATCTTACAAAAATGTCAAACACCAGATCTGCTGCATGCTTGTTCAGGGTCTAGGGCTAAAAGTATTGGAGGCAGAGGATCTGCAGGATAGCCAGGTAACTGGTATTGCTTAAAAGGAAATCAATATGGTAGCCTCCATATACCTTTCACTACAGTTCTCCTTTAAAGGGAACCTTAAAGAGACTCTGTAACAACAAAAACCTCCCCTGGGGGGTACTCACCTCGGGTGGGGGAAGCCTCCGGATCCTAATGAGGCTTCCCACGCCGTCCTCTGTCCCACGGGGGTCTCGCCGCAGCCCTCCGAACAGCCGGCGACTGTGCCGACTGTCAGTTCAATATTTACCTTTGCTGGCTCCAGCGGGGGCGCTGTGGCGACTTTCGGCACGGAAATAGACGGAAATACCCGATCTCCGTCGGGTCCGCTCTACTGCGCAGACGCCGGAAACTTGCGCCTGCGCAGTAGAGCAGACCCGACGGCGATCGGGTATTTCCGCCTACTTCGGCGCCGAGAGGCATCAGAGCGCCTGCGCAGGAGCCAGGAAGGTAAATATTGCGTCACGGCTGTACGGAGGGCTACAGCGAGACCCCCGAGGGACGCAGGACGGCGTGGGAAGCCTCATTAGGATCCTGAGGCTTCCCCCACCCGAGGTGAGTACCCCCCAGGGGCCGTTTTGTCGTTACAGTTCCTCTTTAACTGAGAGTGATATGGCTGTTTCCTGTAAACAATACCAGTTGCCTGGCAGTCCAGCTGATCTTTGTGACTGCAATAGTGGCTGAATCACACCCTGAAACAAGCATGCAGCTAATCCAGTCTGACTTCAGTCAGAGCACCTGATCTGCATGCTTGTTGAGGGGCTGTGGCTAAAAGTATTAGAGACACAGGATCAGCAGGCAATTCAGGCAACTGGTATTATTTTAAAAGGAAAAATTAGCTGCATGCTTGTTTCTGGTGTGATTCACACTACTGCAGCCAAATAGATCAGCAGGGCTGCCAGGCAACTGGTATAGCTTAAAAGGAAATCAATATGGCAGCCTCCATATACCTCTCACTACAGTTCTCCTTTAAGCAACCTAATGGTTCTATTGCATTGAGCATAAATGTTAAATTTTAGGCTAGCTTCACTTACTTCTGTAGTGGTACAGTGCTTAGGGTGACGTGCCCACCACACAGTGAGATCTGGGTTTGATTCCCAGCTATGGTATGATCTGGTGTTTGACATTTTTGTAAGATCTGACAAGATTAGCTGCATGCTTGTTTCTGGTGTGATTTACACTACTGCAGCCAAATAGATCAGCAGGGCTGCCAGGCAACTGGTATAGCTTAAAAGGAAATCAATATGGCAGCCTCCATATACCTCTCACTACAGTTCTCCTTTAAGCAACCTAATGGTTCTATTGCATTGAGCATAAATGTTACATTTTAGGCTAGCTTCACTTACTTCTGTAGTGGTACTGTGCTTAGGGTGACGTGTCCACCACACAGTGAGATCTGGGTTCGATTCCCAGCTATGGTATGATGTATACTCATGTATGTATTCCCAGCTATGGTATGATGTACCAGCTATGGTATGATGTATACTGGTTTTTAAAATAGTATAATTCCCTGGCAGAAGAGACCCTCCTCCCTCCAGTAGGAGGGAGGAGGGAATAGGTAGAAGGGTAGAAGGGAGGTAGGGAGGAGGGAGGAGGGAGGAATTAAAATCTCCCTAGCAGAGTGTGTAGCAGCTGTCCCATAACTAATTAGTGTAGGTAGGCAAATGGTATAAAGGACCTTGCTTGGAGGAGGGTGGGTGGGTCCTACAGCAGTGATGTGTATTTCACTCAATTAGGTGTGGATCCAGGTATTAGAGCTTTTGAAACATGTTTTCTATCATTTTTCCAGTTGATAGAATTTTTTAAAACTTTGAAAGTTCGCCTCCCCATTGAAGTCTATGGCGGTTCGCGAACTTTTTCGCGAACCGAACCTTTCGCGGAAGTTCGCGAACCTAAAATCGGAGGTTCGGCCCAACTCTACTGCCAAACAGTCACCCCATATAATATGATCCTCTTATATTACACTATGTATTCTGTATATGCTGCCCCACCACCACCGTTTTATATGACCCTCTCCAAAAGTGTGTTATTTCAAATTTCCTCTCCCTCCCTCCTTCTGTAGGTTACATCCTCCATTTTACTTTACTTGCCTGTGTGATTCTATATCCTCCTTTCTGCTCTTTTTCCTTTGTGCACCACCCATTCCTTATTGATTTAATTTGCATTCAGCATACAGGCACACAATTATAAGTAATTTCATATGTTTTTTCTTTCTTTTTTATGTCTTAAAGTGGGATAAAACTCTGACTTAACATTCAATAAAAATGTTTTTCTTACTTGTATTACTCATACAGTTATCATATTTCCTTTTGTGCACAATTAATATTGTCTGTCTACAAATTACAGGTTCCCAAAGTACCAAGTGCAGTTTATCTGCTCTGAAAGCTGCCATAGCATTTAATTGCATAGCTGCTGTATTTATATATTACAATTTCTATCTAGTGATCACTTGTCAGCTTTTTTGCTTCACTCAGCTCAGTAGGGCTCAGTTTGGGCAGTTTGCTAATGTATACTGAATGTATCTGAAGAAAAAAGGAATGTAAACAAAAGATAATGTTTTCTCCTCGTTGGATGCGGTCAGAATCTGACCACTGAAGCAAGGAGCTTTCCACTGAAATCAAAGTGCTGTGTTTAACTACTTGCTGACTGCTCCACGCCAATTGGCGTGAGCAGTGCGGCAGCCCCAGGACCGCTCCACGCCCATTGGCGTGAACGGCTGTCTATGGGGCTAGCAGGAGATCGCGCGCTCCGCCCCGCCTTCAGGCTCAGGAGACTTAGACGGCGAAACCGCCATCTAATTGTTTTGTACAGCGCTGCGATCTGCAGCAGCACTGTACTGGGGACAGCCATGTGACACGGCTGTCCCCCTGGGACACAGGGAAGCGATTTGCTGTGATAGGCTGAGGCCTATCACAGCCGATCACGCTGATTGGCTGGCGGGGGGAGGGAGGGAGGCTAATAAAGTTAATTAAAAAAAAAGCAGAATTTTATTAAAAAATATTATAAATAAATATTTATTAAAAAAACAAAACAAACACTGGGGGTGGCGATCAGACCCCACCAGCAGAGAGCTCTGTTGGTGGGGAGAAAAGGGGGTTAATCACTTGTGTGCTGAGTTGTACGGCCCTGCAGCTTGGCCTTAAAGCTGCAGTGGCCTATTTAACTAAAAATGGCCTGGCCACTAGGGGGGGGGGGGGGGGTTAACACTGCGGTCCTCAAGTGGTTAACTGTTTGAAGTTTGATTGCTGTTCTGCTACACTTTTTTGTGGTAGTACACTTTATGCTGTAAATAATCTTTTAGAGCAAAGATAAAACACTGAGTTCTATATCACTTTAACCTGAAAAGCTTTTCCAAGATTTTCAATAATACAAGTACAGAGGATGTTCAATTTTGTTTTATGCAGGTTCTCCCATCCTTCACAGATTGGTTTTCCCATATCTCTTATAAAGTCATTGATGCGAGCCATTCCTGATACTGATTTTCAGTATCTTCAAACCATCTTGTAAGCCTTGGTACAAGGCATGCTAAAAAAACACTGGTAATCTGCACAGTGCTAAAAAAAACTTCTCAGTGCAAAGAGAAATCAGAAAAAAACATTACAAACATTACCATATACTATGATGTAAACTATCATTTTTTATTTGTAAAATGCGGGTGTCACTGGTTACATCTGTCAGGCCTGGTGCACACCAGAGGAGTTTTTCTGAGCGTTTTGAGTTTTTGAAACCTCCTGCTAATGTTATCCTATGTGTCTATGCACACTGGAGCGATGAGGTTTTGTTAAAAAAAACACAGCATGAGGCCCAGTGCACACCAAAACCGCTAGCAGATCCGCAATACGCTAGCGGTTTTAGGAGCTGATTTCAGAGCGATTCTAGGTATGTTTAGAGAGGTTTTCTAAACATACCTAGCGGTTTTGCGTGCGTTTTTGTGTAGCAGATTACACATATTGTTACAGTAAAAGCTGTTACTGAACAGCTACAAAAATGCCTGGCAAACCGCTCTGAACTAGCGTTTTTCAGAGCGGTTTGCGTTTTTCCTATACTTTACATTGAGGACGAAACGCTTCCGAAAACCGCAAACGCGCAGCAGGAGGCGCGTTTGCGGCTTGGCAAAAACCGCAAACCGCCGGTGTGCACCATCGCATTGCAATACATTAGACAAGCGTTTTTAGAGGCGGATGCGGCCGGCGGATCGCTCCAAAAACCGCTCGGTGTGCACTGGGCCTTACATTGGGAAGAGTTTTTGAAACCTCTAGCGTTTAGGGGGCTTTTCTGGTGTGTCTCAGCCCTCAGTGAAGATTGTTTGCTAGTCCAAAAGACATATACCCAATCATAAACCAATGAAAGTTGCAGTTTGAGACTGTAAGCAGTGTTGAAGTCCGGCAAATCATCGATTACTTTCAAAGGTCGTTAACAACGGAGATGGGAGACCATTGGGGACAAAATTAACTTTTCAGTGAAACAAGTGTTAAAATGCAAACTCAAACATACTAAATATCAAGACATTGGCCGTAATCTGTCTATATACACTGTTATATGCAATATATATATATATATATATATATATATATATATATATATATATATATATATACGTTTCTTGTCAACATCTTTGAGACATAACCGTGTAGAATATATCTTTGTTGTCATTTAAATTAAACTGTATAATTGAAAAAGAGGTGCAAGGAAATTTGAGCACTGGGAAATAACCAATAGTAGACTATCGGTAAGATTTACAGATATTCTACTATTTATAGTGGTAATTATGATATAAAAATACTGGCAAATGTTACCAATACTACACAATACTGTTTTAGGCAGCCTATATCTACAAACAGATCTAAGGTTAGTTCTCCAAGATGTTTGGGGCAATCTACCTGATAATTCCTTGAAGCAAGTGTACCTAGAAGAATTGATGATTTTTTTGAAGGGTAAAATTTGGATTTCAGTTCCGTTTATTTACTTTGCAATATGTACAGTATATATAAGGCATATTATATAAACTCTACATGCTAAATGAACTTCCCTGAAATATCTACCAAATTACCTGTAAGGGCCCTTTTCCACTAGGGCGTTTGCGACTGCTTAATCGCAAAACCGCAAACCGCTAGTGATTTTAAAATTGCTACGGTTTGCTTTTTAACATAGGAATCGCGGTAGGTAATTTCCACTACCACGATTCGTTTTTTACTTGATCGCGATCGCGCCGCTGAGCCACTTTTGCCGCGATTTTGCTATGCAGTGCATAGCATAGCAAAATCGCGGCCGCTAACGTCGGGAAATCACCGGTAAATTTTTAGCTTTTTCGATTCAGCAATCGCTAGCGTTCAGCGTGAACGCTAGCGATTGCTAGTGGAAAAGAGCCCTAACTCTCCAGGAAACTTTCAGTGGAAACTAAGTCTATCCAGGAGGAGGAACTATAGCATTCAACCTTCAAAAGCCTGTCACCTGGTCTGCTGACTGTAGATTTGTTAAAATATTTCAATACTCTTACACCAAACCTGACACAGACTTTGCTGTTGGAAAGCTTGCTTCCTGGTTGTACTATAGGAAGTGTTATATGATCAGCTGAGCAGCCAGAAGGGGGTGACTGGCTAGGCATGTTTAGAAATGATATTATGGACAAAGCTGACCAGTGGTTTAGTTTTGTACTTTTTCAAGCTAGGCAACTATGTTATTACCGATGTACAGTGGCATAACTACAATTCAAACGTTGATGGGACCCCCCCATGTTCCCTTGCCTCCCCTTGGTGCCACTTATGACCTTGGGGTCCATCTCACAAGAGTCATAAAACAAGTGTGGACATTGTGATGGTCAAAATAAACATACACACTTCATACTTACCTCCTGAGTCTCTTTCTACTCTCCCGAATCCTATTAGTCCACTGTGATCAATGGAATTCTCTGTTCTCCATTTTAATAAAGGCAATGACCCGGTAAAAACTTCGGGGTAAGCACACTGTTAAACTGTAATATTGCACATCAGTTGTCCTTTCAGTTATAACTGACAGCAGCCGGTATATAACTGTTTTGGACTTTTGGTCCTCCTCAGTGCATGGCAGGAATTGATATGACTCTATGGGATAGGGCTTGGACCAGCACAACACAGTAACCAAGCAGCTCTTTGTGACCCAAAACCACAGGTAAAGTATAGGGGATTAAAAGAAACTGAAAAGCCCTCCTACTAAAAAGCAATGCTTGGTGTGATTTGCCTTCTTAGAACAGAAGGTATTTATGATAATTCAGCTTTAAGTGAACATCGGTGGTTCACTGCGCATGTCCTACATCGTGCGCCCGCGAGCACACTGCACATGCCGTCAGGACTACATCATGTGCATGCGTGGTGATGCTCAACCCTGCCGGGGGCATTTAGATAGGATCGTAGGGGCAGAGTGGAAAACAGGGTGAGCAGTGGGCATCAGGACTCCTTCCACTACATGCCTGCTCCCCAGTTTTTTCCTAACTACATCAGCTCTGGTATCCTTTAAATCCCCACTGCCAATGCCTAACCTTAAAACCCCCTCCATCACGCCTAACCTTAAACCCCACCTCCCACATGCATGACCTTAAAGCCCGCCCCCCCCACAGACAACGAACCTTAATACCCCCTGCCGCAAAACTGACAACCCCCCCCCCACACACACACACTCACACACTCAAGAAACCCCTGAATTTATTTTCTAGGTGGCATGGTCTTTAAAAGCCGGCATGGCTGTTTATGTCACTATCCCCATTACAGTTCCCTTCATTATACTGTCTCCTTATTATAGTGCATTTTAATGTGCTCATTATTATTCTGACCCTCAGTTTAGTGCTTCTTTTTACAGTACCCCCATGTTAGTGTGTGTGTGTCCTCTCTATCATACTTCTGTAATGATCTCCTCTGTGAGGTCTGTTTTGTCTTCAGACACTACTGCAGCCAGACTATGCTGGCTGCTGTTTGCAGAGATTTTCTGACATTCACAATGAATGAATTGTCCATTTGCATTTCATTCGCATTCCATTGTGGTGTGGTCTGCTATTCTGAATTCAAGTGCTATGTTGTTTGCAAGGGGATTGTAACGATCGGTGGGCGCAGAGAGTATCTGATTACCGGTGATCTGCAGTATCACCGGAAATACAGATATATACCAGATTATAAGTGATCTGCAGTCTCACCGATAATCCGATATACAAACTAACCTCTGTTCGCCTGAGTAGAGTGTAGTGTTTTGGTGTAACAGTAACACTAGGAGGCCTAGGCCTCAGTGCAGCAAGGAGAACTGCACGGATTCCTTCCGCAGACCTGAGCTCTCCAAGACGGGAGGAGTCAGACTGACAGTAGGAAGGAAAGTCCGAGAGTGACACTCAGGAAGAAGTGTCACTAATAGGACTGGGAACCGCCTCCAATCGTGAGGTCGGTTCTCGAGGTCGGACAAGCCAGGTCGTACACACACGGACAGATAAAGTACAAATACAGTAGGCAAAGGCGGAGTCAAAGTACAGGCAGGGTTCGGCAACGGGGTATCAGATATATCGGGGTACAAAATTAGGAGGCAGAAACAGAGTCTAGGAACGAGCCGAGGTTCGGCAACAGAGTATCAGAATATCGAGGTACAAGGTCAGAGTTCAGGAGGATAGTCGAGGCAGGCAAAAGTCATAACAGATAATCACAATCAAACTAGTACTTTAGCTATCAATAATCTAGCTAAGTGTAGGATTACAGCTCCAGCTGGTCCCGGCACACTTAAGGATCTGACTACGGATCTGGGTGCTCCCACATATGTGATCGCACGCCAGACAAAGAGCAAGTGAACAGCCAGCAGTATATATACTCTAGGACCTTTCCAGGACCTCCCTAATTGCTGGTCCAATGAGAGCAGTGGAATTTGTCAGCTGACCCAGCTGGTCAGCCGACACCCTTCTAACTGCTATTTAAACTCTGCCTCTCTGCTCGCGCGTGTAAGTCTGAATCTTGGTGGACTATCAGTCCCAGCCACACCAGTACTGTCATGCAATGTATCTAGTGCGGGGGCCGCCTCTGATGCGGATTCCGCCGTTCCCAATGCGGATTCCGCCGCACTGCCTATGCGGCATGCAGCGTTTTTTCCGCGTTGTGACGCCATGCTGGACGCGGAAACAGCCGCCTCACCTTGAGAGACGGCGGCATTTCCGCGTTTCCTTACAGTACCCCCCCCCCCGAGGAGTGGACTCCGGACAACTCCTACCAGGTTTCTCGGGATGTAAGGCATGAAACTCCCTCCTTAACTCGTCTGCATGCATGCGTGAACCCGGTACCCACTGTCTCTCCTCAATGCCGTACCCTTTCCAATGTACGAGGTACTGTACCGAATTCTGTACCATGCGTGAATCCAATATCTTTTCTACCTCGTACTCAGGTTGGTCGTCCACCACCACAGGAGGAGGAGGAGTGGGACCCACATGGACTGCTGGTTTAAGCAGGGATACGTGGAAGGACTTTACCCCACGCATGCTGGCGGGAAGATCAACGGAATACGTAACGTTGTTGATCTTCTTGGCCACTGAAAATGGACCCACAAACCTGGGGCCCAGTTTATCTGAGGGCTGTCTCAGGGTTAAGTGACGTGTGGACACCCAGACCAAGTCTCCTGGCTGGAACTTCCACTCCAATGAGCGTCTTTTGTCAGCCTGACCCTTTTGACTCTGGAATGCCCTTTCCAGATTACTCTTCACCTTCCCCCAGATGACTTTAAATGCCCTGTGCCAGGCTTCCAGGGTTGGAAACGGAGAGGAGGCAACTGGCAAGGGGGAAAACTTGGGCGATCTCCCTGTTACCACCTGAAAAGGCGAAAATCCGGAGGAGGAATTTCTCAAGTTATTTTGAGCAAATTCTGCGAAGGGCAAAAATCTGACCCAGTCGTCTTGTGCCTCCGCAACATAACATCTCAAAAATTGTTCTAGAGACTGATTTATCCTTTCAGTCTGGCCATTAGTCTGTGGGTGGTAGCCGGACGAGAAAGACAGCTTCATGCCCATTTGGTGGCAAAATGCCCTCCAGAATCTAGAAATGAATTGGACTCCCCTATCCGACACTATGTTTTCCGGAATGCCATGCAGCCGGAAAATGTGGATGATGAATAGGTCGGCCAATTCCTGAGCCGAGGGGAGTCCTTTCAAGGGCACGAAATGGGCCATCTTGCTGAAGCGGTCGACTACCACCCAAATGACCGACATGCCTTCAGACCTGGGGAGCTCACCCACGAAATCCATGGACAAGTGGGTCCATGGCTCACTCGGGGCGGGCAAAGGCTGTAAGGTACCGACAGGTGCCAGCCGGGAGGGTTTACTCTTAGCACATACTGCGCATTCCCTAACAAATTCCCTGCAATCAACAGACAGGGAAGGCCACCAGGCACACCTGGCTACAAGATCCTGTGTTCTGGCAACTCCAGGATGTCCAGCATTTTTATGTGCGTGGAACATTTCAAGGATCTGAAGACGAAAGGGCAAGGGAATAAACATGACCCCTTCAGGCTTCCCTTCCGGGATGTCCTGCTGGAAGGGGCTCAACGTCTCCTTCCAGTCTTCCCAAGTCTCAATTGCAGCCAGCACCAATTTTCGCTGAACAATTGTCTCCGGGACGGAGGCCTGTGCTGTTTCTGGCTCAAAGCACCTGGATAGCGCATCTGCCTTAGTATTCTTACTGCCCGGGGTGTACGTAATCACGAATGTGAACCTTGAAAAAAACAGGGACCATCGAGCCTGACGAGGGCTTAACCTCTTAGCCCCCTCGATGTATTCCAGATTCTTGTGGTCAGTAAAAACCGTGATAGTATGCTCCGCTCCTTCTAACCAATGACGCCATTCTTCAAAGGCTAGTTTAATGGCTAAGAGTTCCCTGTTGCCTATATCGTAGTTTCTCTCTGCTGGAGAGAATCTCTGAGAAAAATAGGCACATGGGTGCAATCTACCCTGTAAGCCTGAACGTTGAGACAGCACAGCCCCCACCCCGACTTCTGAGGCGTCTACCTCAACAATAAAAGGGAAGGAAGTGTCTACGTGTCTTAGTATGGGTGCTGTGCAGAACAGCTCCTTCAAGGTTGAAAATGCCTGTAGGGCCTCAGGCGACCAGTGAGTAGTATCCGCCCCTTTCCTAGTGAGACTGGTGAGAGGTGCAATAACGGTGGAGTACCCCTTTATGAACCTCCTATAATAGTTTGCAAAACCCAGAAAACGTTGCAACGACTTTAACCCCACCGGCTGAGGCCACTCCAGAACAGCGGATACCTTGGCAGGGTCCATAGACAGGCCCGAGGTGGAGATTATGTACCCCAGAAAGGCGACAGATGTAACTTCAAAAATACATTTTTCCAACTTGGCGTACAGCAGATTTTGTCTCAACTTGTTTAGCACAAATCTGACATGGACCCTGTGCTCGGAGAGGTTGTTGGAGTAAATTAGTATATCGTCAAGGTATACAAGCACAAACCTACCCAACACCTCCCTGAATACCTCGTTAATCAATTCCTGGAAGACGGCTGGCGCATTGCACAACCCGAAGGGCATCACTAAGTACTCGTAATGCCCATCGGGTGTGTTGAAGGCCGTCTTCCATTCATCGCCCTCTCTAATGCGGATCAGGTTGTATGCACCCCTCAGATCCAATTTTGAAAAGATCTTAGCGTCTGTGACCTGCGTGAATAAATCGTCTATTAATGGCAACGGATAACGATTCTTCACCGTGATTTTATTTAGACCCCGATAATCGATGCAAGGTCGAAGACCTCCGTCTTTTTTCTTAACAAAAAAGAAACCGGCCCCTGCAGGCGAGCGGGAGGGGCGAATGAACCCCTTGGCCAGATTGTCACGGATGTACTCCTGCATAGCCACCTTCTCTGGTCCAGACAAATTATACAGGTGACCCCTAGGGGGCATACAACCGGCACGGAGATCGATGGGGCAATCGAAAGGGCGATGAGGAGGTAACCTATCAGCAGCCTTGGGACAGAATACATCCGAGAACTCGGAGTATTGCTCGGGAACACCCTCCACATGTACCTTGGTCTGACCTAATACCACTTTTCCTAGGCACTGTTGGGAACAGAAGTCTGACCAACTGGTTAATTGTCCTGTCGCCCAATTAATCTGTGGCGAATGAAGCTGCAGCCAAGGCATACCTAGGACAATGGTGGAGGTGGTCATATGTAACACAAAAAAACGTAAACTCTCCCTATGCAGTACCCCAGTAATGACTTCCACCTCTGGTGTCTGGGACAGCGGACGGTCCCTTTGTAATGGGGAGTCGTCCACGGCAGTAACCTGGATAGGTGGTTTTACTGGGGTGAGAGGAATGTCCAACTTCTCTGCAAATTCGGAACTCATGAAGTTAGCCGCTGAGCCTGAATCAATAAAGGCCTCCGTGGCTTCAGATTTGTCCCCCCATGTAATCGTACAGGGGAGGAGCAATCGTCTTTCTTTCAGGGGTGCGAGCTGGGCGCCTAGGGTGTCACCCCTTATCACTCCTAGGCGGTAGCGTTTCCCGGCTTATCCTTATTAGGCTTAATGAGACAGTCTCGTACCCTATGCCCCCCTTCACCACAGTATAAACATAGTTGTTCCGACAATCTCCGTCTTCTCTCCACTTGGGTCAACTTAGACCGACCGATCTGCATCGGCTCAGGTGGAGGCAAGACCGGAGATGATGAGACAGAAGGAGACGGAGTTACTAGTGGTGCAGCGGGAGGCACTGTGTAAGAGGTCGGCCTAAGCCGATGACTGCCCCTAGTCTGTCTCTGATGGCGTAGCCTACGGTCGATTCGAATGGCCGATGAGATGGCCTCGTCGACTGTTTTGGGTTCGGGTTGGCTTAACATTAGGTCGGAGACCTCATCCGACAACCCAGACAGGAAGTAATCTAACAGGGCATAAGTGCCAAACCTGGCCGTAACTGACCACCTACGAAATTCGGCCGCGTAATCCTCGACTGGACCCCTGCCTTGCCGTAAAAGTTTGAGCTTCCGTTCAGAGGATGCAGCAAGGTCAGGGTCGTCGTAGATTACGGCCATGGCCTTAAAAAATTCCTCTACCGAGGTCAGAGCAGTATCGGTAGAAGGCAGGTTGTATGCCCATGACTGGGAGTCACCAGACAGCAAAGTTTTAATAAAGGTGACCCGTTGGGTCTCAGTACCCGAGGATCGGGGTCTCAACTCGAAATACGATAATACTCTACTCCTGAAATTCCGGAAGTCAGACTTGTGGCCGGAAAATTTATCAGGTACAGGCATACGTATGTCAGTACTAGGAGAGGATCGCACTGAATCAACTGACGTCTGGAGGGTTTGCACAGAGCCTGACAGGACATCAATCATAGTCTTGTGGCTACCCAGCACTTGGTTGATGTTTTCCACCGAAGTGGCAAGTGCGCCCAGACGGTCAGTATGTGCGTCCATTTGCATTTTTTGGGTCTGGCGTTCTGTAACGATCGGTGGGCGCAGAGAGTATCTGATTACCGGTGATCTGCAGTATCACCGGAAATACAGATATATACCAGATTATAAGTGATCTGCAGTCTCACCGATAATCCGATATACAAACTAACCTCTGTTCGCCTGAGTAGAGTGTAGTGTTTTGGTGTAACAGTAACACTAGGAGGCCTAGGCCTCAGTGCAGCAAGGAGAACTGCACGGATTCCTTCCGCAGACCTGAGCTCTCCAAGACGGGAGGAGTCAGACTGACAGTAGGAAGGAAAGTCCGAGAGTGACACTCAGGAAGAAGTGTCACTAACAGGACTGGGAACCGCCTCCAATCGTGAGGTCGGTTCTCGAGGTCGGACAAGCCAGGTCGTACACACACGGACAGATAAAGTACAAATACAGTAGGCAAAGGCGGAGTCAAAGTACAGGCAGGGTTCGGCAATGGGGTATCAGATATATCGGGGTACAAAATCAGGAGGCAGAAACAGAGTCTAGGAACGAGCCGAGGTTCGGCAACAGAGTATCAGAATATCGAGGTACAAGGTCAGAGTTCAGGAGGATAGTCGAGGCAGGCAAAAGTCATAACAGATAATCACAATCAAACTAGTACTTTAGCTATCAATAATCTAGCTAAGTGTAGGATTACAGCTCCAGCTGGTCCCGGCACACTTAAGGATCTGACTACGGATCTGGGTGCTCCCACATATGTGATCGCACGCCAGACAAAGAGCAAGTGAACAGCCAGCAGTATATATACTCTAGGACCTTTCCAGGACCTCCCTAATTGCTGGTCCAATGAGAGCAGTGGAATTTGTCAGCTGACCCAGCTGGTCAGCCGACACCCTTCTAACTGCTATTTAAACTCTGCCTCTCTGCTCGCGCGCGTGTAAGTCTGAATCTTGGTGGACTATCAGTCCCAGCCACACCAGTACTGTCATGCAATGTATCTAGTGCGGGGGCCGCCTCTGATGCGGATTCCGCCGTTCCCAATGCGGATTCCGCCGCACTGCCTATGCGGCATGCAGCGTTTTTTCCGCGTTGTGACGCCATGCTGGACGCGGAAACAGCCGCCTCACCTTGAGAGACGGCGGCATTTCCGCGTTTCCTTACAGGGATGCATGAACTTATGAGATGCACGCTAAGTGAATGCAGATGGCTGCTTTGTCCTTTTGCATGCCTCTCTCTGATTGGTGTGTTAATCCATAAAAGTCACTTCCTGAGTCTGCCTCCCCGCCTGACTTTTTGTTAGTCTTTGGACTGCTAGTCCTGGGTCAGACTTTAGTTAGATCCTAGTGCATTGAACCCGGCAGGACCCCGGCCTATTTGCACATAGCTAGAGTTTTATTTGTATATTATCGTGTATATTGTAATTGACCTTTTGCTTGTTCCTGACTATTCTCACTCACCCGTGGGCCCTTGCCACTGGTGAGGTAATTTCTTATAAGTATATTGTAAATACTTTGTGATCTCAGACCGTAGTCAGTTCCGTGTGTGGATGGACCCGGGAGGAAACCGGGGAGTTCACACTAGATTTGTTATTTTTGTTGGTTTTGTGATATATATTGGTTCATTGCCAATATATACACATACTGGCGCTTCTTTGTTATTTTCATTATTGTATTAGTCCTGTTTGTTTGAATTCTCTGCCACCAGTGGGCTCCTCCCACTGGGGCTACGCCTTGGTGGCGTTTGCGACTTTACTGTGCACTAAACACGTGTATTTCTCACAAGAAATAAAGTATACTGACTTGTTATATCCTGTACTTTTTGTATTGCTCATTGTTTCTTCCGCATTGGGCAATTTCTGTCTGGCATCTGTGGATGCTCTGTGAATGAATGTCTGTTTCCTCAGTCTACTATCAGTTTGACAGACATTCATCTGATCTGTGGTAGATCTGTTCCTGTTCTGTTATTATATTGCTCATCGCTGCATTCGCTTTGTGCAATTTCTGTCTGTCATCTATGGATGGTTCAGGGGATTTGTCTTGCTGTGCCCCACAGCTCCACCTGCTGGCTGGATTTGTTCCTCCCCAGGTGTATTCCATTACTGGGTTACTTTGACTGAGCGTTTGTGGGAGATCTCCTCTGTGTCAGCGTACACGTTGTGCGCTGACCGTAGAGATCGTTCCCGCAATCGTTACAACTTCCCCTAACACCCTCGATGAGGGGAAATGCCAGGGAACCCCCTGCAGAGTACTCAAGGAGCCCTGAGGTTCCAGGGAACCCTGCTTGAGAAAGCCTGGTTTAGAGCAAAGCGAATGTCCCCAGCACCTGCTATAAATCAAGCCATTTTGGTGCATTCTATAAATGCACAAATATTTGTATGGGTGCCTATGACGGCATCCTAACATTTTCATAATTGTGGCAGGGGTCGGTTAAGGTTAGGCGTTGGGAAAATGTTTAAGGTTAGGAGTGTGTGTGTGTGGGGGGGGGTGTTTTAAGGGTTAGGCGTTGGGAAATTGTTAGGGTTGGGCATGAGGGGGGTTGTTTTTAAGGGTTAAGCGTGTGTGTGTGTGGGGGGGGGGGGGCAGTTAGGATTAGGCTTGGGGGTGTTTTTAAGGTTTAGGCATGGGGAGATGGTTAAGATTAGGCATTAGTAAGGGCGGGTTCTGTGTGAGAATAGTGTTAGGTTAAGTTGTAGTTAAGCATTGGTATTATTATTTTCCAATATTTTACTATGGTAATTTACACATTTAAAACGTAGAATATCTGTCAATTTTACCAAGATTCCACTTGCCGAAATTGGGTACCCAAAGTTCCTTGCATGCACGCCATGAATGGGCCCACCATAGCCTATAACGGCTTGTTTTGATGGTGGCAACCTGCTGGCTGCATACAAATAATGCCAAACCATCATACATCATGCACATTACTAGTGTGAAATGAATCAGCAAACTAATAATGAAAAAAAGCACAGTGCAAAACATGAAAGAAATTCATGCCGGCGTTATTATTCATTGATATGTTGCAGCAGATGTGCGTTGAGCTCTGATAGATTCCACAATGACATTTAGTAACTCATATGGTATACACATATATATGGCAATACAAATTGGATTATAATCAGCATTCATCAGCTGTAATAAACCTTACATCCCACAGACTCTTTTGCTATGAAATAATCATGAATCAAAGAAATCGCTCTGTAGCGTTGAAATATTTATCCCAGGGGCAGCAAACTGCAAAGAACTGAAGAAAGACGCTACTACGTACAGCATGACCTCAATAAGTAAGAATTGCTTGAGCTAAATGAGGAAAACCTGGTGTCCATCAAGCTATACTTTATGTGGCCTAAGACGGTTTCTGATAAAAGAATGCTAACAATGCTGCTCAGTCACATTGTTCAGTTCACAGACTGAGCTATGCCAGGTAACTAGTGGTGCAAACTAGCAAATGTGTATCAATCCTAAGCAGACAGTTGTGCTTACCTGTAGTACAACAGAGCCACAGTTATTCAGCTGATTGTGATTTATCTCCTTCACGCTGCATGCGCTTCCATGAGATTTTGGAAGCGCATGTGTTTTGCTGATTACAGGGGCACAATTAACATTTTTCCTGCATTTGCATAAAACTATTTTTACTTAAAACAAACCTAAAGTGGAAAAAATATATGATATAATGACTTGTATGTGTAGTATGGATAAGGAATAGAACATTAGTAGCAAAGAAAAAAGTCTCATATTTTTATTTTCAGTTACTGTATATAGCGTTGCATCATTCCGTCATATTTACAGTTTACAAACCACACTCTGTATTTTAAGCTATAGAACAGAGTAGAGCTAATGACCCTTTGAACGTTCCAGCTGTAAAACCTTATCTCAACCTGTCTCTCACTGTTTCATGGTTGTTTAAGTGCTTCAGAAAACAGGACTGTCTTCGACCCAAGTTGGGTCGAAGATCTCAGAGAAGCTCTTTTGCATAAATAACCACTGAATTTTCTTAACTCTTCCTGTCCTGGAAAACAATATGAGACTATTTTCTTTGCTACCAAAGTTCTATTTCTTAGCTGTACTACATATACAATTCATTATCTCATAAGTTTGCGTCTGGTTTGCTTTAATCATTGCTGTTGTCTGTCATTGTCATACAGCCATATCATCACACTAATCCAATAGCAATATTATAAGCATACCCAAACCAAAATTTTTTTTAATTCAAAATATTTAGTTGCACCACTCTGACGCATACAAAACGGAAAATTGTATACTCACCCACCAGTAATTTTCCTTTCCTGATGCGTCCATGGCAGCACCTACGGGTAGTGGTCCCGCCCCTACCTCCCATAGGACAGGTAACTAGATAAGTTTGGAGCACACCCCCCACACCTCGTCTTGTACTTTTCGGACTCGCCGAGGCATGGGTGGGTGCTATGTGCTGCCATGGACGCATCAGGAAAGGAAAATTACCGGTAGGTGAGTATACAATTTTCCGTTTTCCTAATGCTTCCATGGCAGCACCTACGGGATCTAACTAGTAAATTCCAAATGAAGGGAGGGACAAGATTTGCTGTAGAACACACAAACAATTTTATTCATAATTATCAGAATATCCCTTAATTAGACTCCTGTTGTGCAGTTAATACTATTGTATGTATGTATGTATGTATTGTATGTATCTAACATGTATTGTTCTCCAATTTGCAGCTTGACAGATCTTGTCTGCTGACACCTTCGCATATGCTGCCCATGATGTTGCTACCGATCTGGTAGAGTGCGCCCTTAACTGCTGTGGCGGGTCCAGTTTGACAGCCCTGTATGCCGCGACAATCGCTTTCACTATCCATGTAGAAATGGTTCTCGCTGAGGCTGACTCCCCCTTCTTATAGCCTGCCGGTATTACGAAGAGTCTATCCGACCTCCTAAATGTTCCTGTAACTGTCAGGTACTGTCTTAGCGTCCTACCAACATCCAATTTGTGAGGATCTTGTGATTCAGAATCTTGGAATGTTGGGAGCGTCCAGTCCTGATTAAAGTGATATGTTGTAGCCACCTTCGGTATGAAGTGTTGCATGGGTCTTATTACAACTCTATCCGGAAAAAATACAAGGGAAGGTTCTTTAATTCCAATTGCTTGTAATTCGGAAACTCTTCTTGCTGAAGCAATCGCCGTGAGAAATACCGTTTTTAGGGTAAGGTCCCATACTGTGCATGAATCTAATGGCTCAAACGGGGCACCTGTAAAAGCATTTAGAACCGTTGGTAGATCCCAGCTAGGGAACACTGTCTTTGTTGGGGGTCTAAGCTTCATCCCTCCCTTCATAAACTGGACCACCAGTGGATCCTGTGCCCATCTCACGTCTGTTAGCGCTGATAGGGCTGTCACCTGTACTTTGAGGGATGAGTAGCTGAGTTGCTTGTCTAGTCCAGTCTGGAGGAAAGCAAGGATATGACATGGTTGCGGAGTTTTTGGGTCAAAGTTCCTGACTCTGGCGTATTCCATGTATCTATCCCATACTCTATGATATGTTCGGTTTGTTGATGTTTTCCTTGCTTGTAACAAAGTCCTAATTACTTCCTCTGAACATCCTGCTTGTCGGAATCTTTCCCCCTCAACAGCCATGCCGTTAAATTCAGTCTGTCTGGATTCGGATGATGTATGGGTCCCTGTATTAGTATGTTCTGCAACTTCGTGAGTATCCAGGGAGGCTGTATCTTCATATCCCATAGCATCGGAAACCAAGGCCTGTGTGCCCAGAATGGGATTATTGCTATCATCACGACTGGTTCCTGACTGAGGCGTTTCAGCAACCTGGTAATCATTGGTATGGGGGGGAAGACATATCCCTTGCTGAAGTTCCAGGGTGAGGTAATTGCATCTACCGATTCCGCCAGGTGGTGCTGGTATCTGGACATAAATCTTTTGCATTTGCTGTTGTGGGGGGACGCCATCACATCTATCTCCGGCTCAAATAATCCGCCGTGATGTTCTGTTTCCCCGGAATATAACAGGCCGTCAGACTCTGTAGATGTGTTTCTGCTAGTGTCATTATCTTGGCAGTCTCTTGTAAAAGTGTGAAGCTCCTCGTTCCACCCTGCTTGGTCACATAGGCTACCGCAGTTCTGTTGTCCATTCTGATCACAATGGCCTTGCCCTTGAGCTCCGGTAGCAACGTCTCCAATGCCATGTATGCCGCTCTCAGTTCCAACACATTGGCAGGTATCTGCGTGGTCTTGTCCTTCCAGATGCCCTGCACTACCTGCGTCAGGGAGTGGCTCCCCAGCCTCTCTGGCTGGCATCCGTCGTGATGACTGTCTTCTCCTGTTCCAGTATGGGTAGGCATCTGTTCAACTTGACAGGATTTGTCCACCATGTCAACCCTTCTTTCATATGCTCTGTGATATGGATCTTTTGGTATAGGTTGATGTTGCTGTATTGATTCAGGAAACCCCACTGAAACGCTCTCGAGTGCCACTGGGCCCATCTTACCATCGGTATGGTGGATGTAAGTGTACCCAGCAGACTCATGCAGTCCTTGGCAGTCATGTATTCTTTGGTTAACGCTCTTTGCACTTTCCTTACTATATTCTCCAGCTTTTCTCCGGGGAGTCTCACTGCGTTCAGTTGTGTTTGGATTCTCGCCCCCAGAAATATCATATCCTGGGTTGGTTGAAGATGAGATTTCTTCCAACTTATCAGCCAACCAAGTTCCTGTAATTTCTCCAGGAGAATGTCTTTCTGTTGTTGAATCAAGTGATGACTTTGTGCTAGTAGAATTATATCGTCCAGGTAGTGGTGGAGTCTTAGGCCCTGTAGGCGGAGAAGAGCCACTACCTGGACCAGAATCTTGGTAAATGTCCTGGGGGCCGTATTTATGCCGAATGGCAGGCAGGTGAACTGGAGATGTAGGTTCCCTATGGCAAACCGAAGGAAACGTTGAAATTTCCTGTGGATAGGAATATGCAAATATGCGTCCTCCAAGTCTATGGACAACATCCAGTCTGATATCTGTGTAGCCAAGAGCACTGTCTGCAGTGATTCCATCTTGAAGTGTTGTAATCTTATGTGTCGATTTAATAACCTCAGGTCTAGTACTGGCCTTAATTCTCCTGTTTTCTTTTTCACGAAGAAGAGGGGTGAGTATACTCCACTCTTCTCCTCTTCCTTGGGTACCACCGTCACTGCCCTTTTCAGTATTAGCTCCTGTACATAGTTTACTAATATATGTTGTTTTTCTTCTGATTTCGGAATTATTGTTGGCACAAAGTAGTTGTTCGGTGGCCTCTCTCGAAAGCTCCAACGATGTCCGTTGTTGATCGTTTTTAAGACCCAGGGATTGTGAATTTGTTCCGCCCAAACGTGTCCGAAAAAGCGTAGCCTTCCCCCCACAGGACACTCCTGGGCGGACGCACCATCAAAAGCTCTTAGGCACATGGGTTGTAGAAGAAGTTGTAGCTCTCTGTTTGTTTAGTTTCTGGAGGGTCGCCTGACTACCCTGCCAGTTCCTCCTGAAGTCCTTCCCTGGTCTGTAAGATCTTGCATTGCGGAATCTATTTTGTTGATATCGGGGTTGCTGATTGCTATACGGCTTCTTACTTCTTCTGTCTTGGGGAATGAGGCCAGATTTGCCGCCCGTCACCCGGGTTATGGCAGAGTCCATTTTTTCCCCAAACAAATTTTTCCCGTCGAATGGTATCTTGCACCAGTTTTGTTTGGACGTAGGGTCAGCCGACCAAGATTTTAGCCATAGTGCACGCCGAGTTGTGACTGAATGTAGCATCGCTCTTGATGTTGATCTAATTATGTCTACCGCGGCCTCTCCTACAAAGTCTGCGGTCAACTTAAACTCTTGCAGTGAGTTGATCAGCGTCTGCTTGTCAGTATCCTGCGAGATAGCATTCTCCAGGTTCTCTGTCCATGCCTGAATGGCTCTACTTACAGAGGTTAACGCTATGGCTGGTTTAATGGCTCCTCCTGAAAGTGTGTAATTTTTCTTTAGATCTTGATCCATCTTTCTTTCGATTGGATCCCTGAAGGCAACGGCGTCCTCTATTGGTAGTGTCACGTGCTTTGCGAGCCTCATGACTGAGGCGTCCACCGTCGGTACTGTATCAAATGGTTTTGCCTGTTCTTCCGCTAGTGGGTACAACTTCGAGATTCGATTGTTCAGGGCCATCTTTCTCTCTGCTTTGGTCCACTCTTCCTGTATCACCTCGTTAATTTCTTCCATAAACGGGAAGGTAGTACACTTCTTCTTTAAATGTTTAAAGTATGTCTTCTTCTGCCTAGTGTCGTTGCCTGTGTCTGTATCATCATCTTCCCATTCTATCGCTTGGCGAACTGCTCTTACATATGGTTCCACGAGGGCGAAGTCAAATCCGACCTCCCCTGCTTCGGTTAGTTCATCCTCTATTACTGTAACCCCATCTTCTCCTAAGGTGGAAGGACCTGGTTGTGTGGATGGGTCAGATGCTTGCTGAGGCAAAGTTGCTATAAATTGCGACATTGATTCTTGCACTGCACGCTGTATTAGGTGTGACACTTCCACCGGCTGTCTTTCCGTGGCCATTTGACTGAAGCACTTGCCACATACTAATTTATCTGGGAGTGTGCTATTTCCGCATGCCCAGCAATTTTTGGGCTGCTTGTGTCGTCTCTCTTTAGGAGATTTACTCCTGTCGCTTCTCTTGCGGGAGCTTGACTTGCCAGATGATCCCTCTTGCGATCTTCTGGGGCTGTCAGGAGACAAATGAATTGTCTTTTAGATCTTCAGCCTCAGTTTGGTGATCTAAAACCTATACATACCTAGGGCACTCTTACCTATCAAACTGTTGCTGGTCTGTGGTGGGCGCTTCCTGATCCATTCCTGCGTATGCACTATGTCTGCAAGGAAGGATAGGACCTAATGAGTATCCACAGTATACAGGCCTCCCCCCCCCAGATAGCCTGCTAGGTACCGGCAGGGTACTAACCTGTAACTCTGAGGGGTAGTGCTTGACAGGTCTCCTCCACCTGCGCTGTGCTGTCCTGGCCTGTGCTGTGGCTGCTGCTGCTTTGGCTGCTGCCGTCTGCCGCTGTAGGGACGCTGGACGCCATGTCTAGCATCCTAAATACGCCGTAGTAGGCCGCCCACTCCCCACCCCGCGTGCAGAGCTTCCGGCCTCCGGAACGCAACCCGGAAGTGATGCGCGCGCACCCGGAAGTGACCTACGCGTCTTTCCGCGCCGCTCCGAATACCGGTGGGAGCGAGCCGGGACCCTAGGAGGAACGCCGCTAAGCCGCGAAAGAGCGTCAGGCAGCCACAGCAGGGAACAGCAATAGGGTGAGTCCCAAACCTACAGAAAGGCACAAAAAGCTACCCCTGCTGCGCCACTTTACTAGCTTTTAGCCAGCAATATGAGAATAGCTATGGCGTCCAAACAGAGAGGTATTTAACCCTCCACCTGACAGCCCCAGTAGGACGCCATAGAGCAGTCCCCCCCCAAGACCAGCAGAACGGGGGGGGGAAATGGCCGTGAGACCCTATTAGGGTCTGTAAGCCCTACCAGGAGAGGCTACCCTGGTAGTACTGATAGGAGTGCCAGCAAATCTGCTACCTGTCCTGACGGCGAGGACGAAAAACATAGACGAGGTGTGGGGGGCGTGCTCCAAACTTATCTAGTTACCTGTCCTATGGGAGGTAGGGGCGAGACCACTACCCGTAGGTGCTGCCATGGAAGCATTAGGAAAGATAAATAAACACTCCTTCAAGCCTATGAGCATTTCAGTGCATGCTTTTCACCCTTCTCTTTGCATAACTAGGGTTATACAGGTGGCAGCCATTAGCAATTCCTCCATTGCCGGACACTACCTACTCCACCAGTCTGCCGGATTATTTGCCGGCAATATGAAAGGAAGGGAGGGGTTCCTCCAATAAATGTAAAATATTTTATATTTGTCATCATGCAGATGAAAAAAAGGCTGCTATTTATTATTATAATTTAGAAAATAGATTTTATTTCTGAAATCTTGTATTTTTAGTTTGGGTCCACTTTAACGTCCATAAAAAGAGTACCACACACAGTATTCAAATTTTTTTAAAATCCTATGAATGGTTACAAATGTGTGGGAAGACATGGGAAATGTCGGACGTCTGCACTGCAGAGGACAGGGTCAGCTGATGGGGCAGGTCATTTACACCGCCATGCTGCACTATTCTACATAAGGAGGACTGGACGGCAGCCACTGGGGGGAGCCAGAGGGAGTCCCTTGTATTGGAAGGAGGGAGGGAAGCAGTCCTGTCAGTGGCTGCAGTAGCTCTAGCTTTAGCAATTCATCTATGGATCTCTGTGTGCATGTGTGGATGTGTTTTTGATAATTGTGCTTTTTTTTATAGCTCCGTTTCACATGAAGACTTCCTGATTTTACTTTGGGTTCACATTGTTGTGTTTCTTTAAAAGGAACCTAAACTGAGAAGGATATGGATTCTTCCTTTTAAAATACTGTAATACTACTTGCCTGACTCTCCTGCTGAACCTGTGTCTCTAATACTTTTAGCCACAGCCCCTGAACAAGCATGCAGATCAGGTGCTCTGACTGAAGTCAGACTGGATTAGCTGCATGCTTGTTTCAGGTGTGTGATTCAGCCACTACTGCAGCCAAAGAGGTCAGCAGGACTGCCAGGCAACTGGTATTGTTTAAAAGTAAACATCCATATCCCTCTCAGTTAAGGTTCCCTTTAAGGTTGCCACACACCATACCATTTTTCTACATTTCTTTTCAAGATTTACAATCAATTTTTCTGAATGATTATAGCACTGAAAAAAACAGACCACTGTAACACACGTGTTCAACTTTTTCCTAATAAAAAAAAAGGGCTGAAATTACCATGAGGCACTGTAGGCACATGCCTACAGGCGCCTGATAATGGAAAGGCGGCTCACTCCCCTCCCCGAGTGACTCCCTCCCTCCTTCCCTATGCAGAGTCCTGATGAGAGTGTAAATTAGAGATCTCTCAGCCTGCTCTCGGCATTCCACTGACAAGATCTTGCTTCAGTCAAGGACACCTCTAGCTACCTAATACTTGGGGACACCTCTAGCTACTTAAAGTGGACCCAAATTAAAAATACAAGATTTCAGAAATAAAATCTATTTTCTAAATTTTAATAATAAATAGCAGCCTTTTTTCAGCTGCATGATGACAAATATAAAATATTTTACATTTATTGGAGAAACCCCTCCCCTTCCTTTCATATTGCCGGGAAATAATCCGGCAAACTGGTGGAGTAGATGGTGTCCAGCAAAGGAGGAATTGCTAATGGCTGCCACCTGTATAACCCTAGTTATGCAAAGAGGAGGGTGAAAAGCATGCACTGAAATGCTCATAGCCTTGAAGGAGTGTTTATTTATCTTTGTATGTGTCAGAGTGGTGCAACTAAATATTTTGAATTAAAAAAATGTTTGGTTTGGGTCCGCTTTAATAATGAGGGTATTTTTGTCTACTTAATACCAAGGGGCACCTTTAGCTAGCTATGACGGGCAAGAAAAATAAGGAAGAAGTGACAGCTTGGACAGCCAGCACACTTGCGGTACAGGTTGGTTGGGGTTTGTAGGTTTATGGAGGGCGAAGTCTAAGGTGCCAGAACATTTGTGCCTATAGGCTCCTGTGATATAAATCCGGGCCTGCATGAATAGGAAAAAACATGGCAGCATTACAGCACTGTGTGCACTACCCCTATCAATTACATTACGTTCTGTGAAAAAACACATATTTTCCCAAATGCAAACACACATGGGGCTTGATGAACTAATATTGCCTTGTGGAGGAAGCGCACAGAAATATTACGGCACTATATGAATGCAAGTATGTGTCACACTCAACCACTAGGAATGTGCTATAGGTGACATGCGCAAGACTGTCGCCTATCCTCACCTTCTTTGGACTCTGGAACATGGACCCCCTTTTTTGGGGCCAAAAATATATAAAAATACTTTCTGGTTATTTCTGAATCCCTTTTGGAATTTCTTCTCTTAATATGTATATGTGTTGTTTCATTCTGTGCATGTTTTCTCCATGTGTGTAAATATGAGGTTTTTCATGTAGCAGAGATGTATGTGTTTTGCAGCATTAGTTAAGGTGGATGACACTTTGCTTTAAAACATATGAGGTCATGTACCTTTAAATGTTTGCTGATATGGGTTGAGATTTATACTTTTAGCTAATTCATACCCTATGTGTCTGCATGCAATTGCATGCGGCTAAAAATATGTGTACGCATCCTTTGTTTGCGTTTCATGCCTCTATTCCATATGAATGTACGCATACTATGCAACTGGAAAGAACCGGAAGTACACATGCGCGCGATTTCCTGGTATGTCACATGACCTCTACTCCTCCATTTAATGCCGAACCAGCGTGCATTCAAACAGGGTCTCGTCTTTGAAGAAGCGGGGTTACACCCTGCGGAACCGGTGGTCTTGTCCACCCTGAAACCTTGAGACACTCACACTCTCCTTGGGAATCCTGGTTTTTCCTATCTGGGTGAAGTATATATGTTCTCCTATACCCCACCAGCCACTACCAGCATCATTTAAAATAGATGGCCATTGTACTGTATGTATTGAAGTGGTTTTGGTTTGTTTTTTGTTTGCACTTTGTTTCACTGAGTTTGTTGCCTAGCACTTTATACTGAAACTGGGTTCAACACACACTGTATCAGTTTGATAACAAGTGTGTGTCTACTAAGGTCTTGCCAGGTGATATTGAAAATACATATGTGGTTATTAAACCAATGATCCCAAGGGAGTGTGAATGGTTTTAAATGTTTTTAATCGTGTGTCCATACAGCTGTTGTGTGTTTTTGATACCAATAAACTTGTTATACTGTACATTTTTGAATATACCCTGGAGTGGTGCTGCTTATATGGGGAGATCTTTCCCTCTTTCTATTTTGAATATTACAGCACTATAGCGTAACTCGCGGTACACTGCCTGCTGTAGTACTGGTAATTTTATGTCAATTTTACTGCTTGTTAGTGCATCAGGCCCATGGTGTGCAGAAAACTGACAGACAAATGTGAATCCTGCCTAAGATCAGTGTACCAAAACAGCATTGTGAATGACTGCGTCTGTGTGGGCCTTGCGTATAAACATTACACTTCAAAATATGATATTTTAGGAGCCTTATTTATTTGTCATGTATCTGCTTCTAAAAAAGAAACATGCTCACCGCTTTGGCATTTTACCTGTTTCTTGAAAACTGTTCAGCGCTACAAACGTAAAATGTAATACAATTTTCTGGCCAGTTATTTACGAAATGGTTCAGAATGTCTACAAATGATGTATGCTGATGTCACTGCTTCATGAAGTTACAGAGCGAAATGGAGGACAGCAGGAATGAATCAAAGAAACTGTCAATGGAAACTGTTAGATCCATCCTGAAAGCTCATGTCGTGTGGGAGGACTTTTCTTTCATTTCTAAAATTAAACCTATGACTAAGAACATTGGCTAATCTTCTAAATGTTTCTGTGCCATAAATGTAGCTGAAATTATGTAGCTGTAGAAGGATGATTTTGTGCGCATTACCAGAAAAATGCAAGAACAGAGAAGGACCGAATCACTTCTCAGTATTCTGCAATGTGCGGCCTTTGAGTTGTCTTGGCAGAATAAGCATCTCGCTGACAGTGTTAGTCACAGCACAGCTTATCATAGGTTTTAGTTTAAAACCGAACACAGCAATGAACAGAAACATTGTTCAGTGCATTCTGTTACATTAGTATAGAGGCACTTAGTCAGCCAAGAAGATATAGAATGTATAAGTATTGCATTAATTCTATAATGAATTTTTATATATTTACTGGCCCTAGAAAAGAGGGTATACTGAATGTTTTTTGTCTTATGACTCAACGTCTTGTGTTTTTGGAGTTTATAGGAGTTATAGGAGTTTAAACCGTAGGAATGAGATGGGGTACTCTTGCTAGTGTCCTATGGAAGACACACCAGGCCAAAATATCTAATAACTACCTATGTGACTTTAAAGAGTAACTGTCAGGCTGCAAAAGCTAATTTAAACCTCTATTCTCCTGTGTTAAACTGTTTAGAAGGAAGCCAAAAAGGCAATACTGAAGTTAAAAATCTCTCTTACTGTGATGTGTGCTGAACAGCAAGGCTGTTTATTCCCAAGCTCTGTAAGGAGGCCGGCAGGACGCATAACAGATACTGCAAAGCATTCTGGGGCTGCTTCTCCCCAGTGCACTACCTTGGGTAATCCCCTTCATTTCCCTATCACGCCCTAAGGCTGCTTCACAGGCTCATTGTAATGATCGCTGCTGCAGCAGGCATTGCTGGAAGTAGTAGTGCTGCAGCTCAGGTAGTTCTCATCTCTTTACATGCAAGCTGCATAGCTTTGTCTGCCTTTCCCTGCTGTCAGCTTGTGACTGATTATCATTCACCTGTGTGGGAATCTGCATGTCTGCTCCCATTGGATGACCTCAGTATAAAGATCTGCTTCCTGCAGGGTTTCCTTGGGTTTTCATAGCTTCAGTTTAAGCATGTCTTGCTGTCGCTTCAGCCCTCGATCGTGTTTCTTGTTCTAAAGATACTTTGCTGGTCTTTGCATCATATATTGGTTCATTGCCAATATATATGCATACCAGCACGTTTATTATTTTCCTTGTATTTGTGTTACGTTGATACATCAGTGTCGCTGATGTATACGTACACGAACTGTTTATATCCTGTGTGCAGTTAGTCAGCTTTCCAGCACGTTTTGGTAGGTTGCGCGTACCGTGACCACCCGTGCTGAGGTAGTTACCCTGCTCCTGGTTCTGTTTGTGGATTGCGTTCATCTCTGCGAAGAGATAACGAATCCTTCTGAATCCTGTCCTGTTACCGTTTGTGGATTGCGTTCATCTCTGCGAAGAGATAACAAATCCTTCTGAATCCTGTTCTGTTACTGTTTGTGGATTGCGTTCATCTCTGCGAAGAGATAACGAATCCTTCTGAATCCTGTTCTGTTACCGTTTGTGGATTGCGTTCATCTCTGCGAAGAGATAGCGAATCCTTCTGAGTCCTGTTCCCTGTATTACTCCAGTCCTAGTCAGCGTTCCTGCTTATGTCATACATCGGTTCATTGCCGATATATACATATGTTAGTCAGACGTTACAAATAGTTTCATTGATAGCTGTAATTGTAATACGCTAGGAAAACATACTTATTGTACATTGGTCTGTGTTACGTTCATCTATCTTGATCCTGCTATTTCCTGACTATCCTGTCCTGTCTTTGTGAGGCACGCCATCGCCGCAACGCATTGGCTGCCTCATTCCAGTCTGTGTTATTGTGGACGCTTGCTGTCACTAAGTAGTGGCTAGTTAAGCAAGCGTTCATTCTGTTTACCTGTCCTGATCTCCTCAGTTCTGGTTTATGCGCTCAGCGCTACTTTGCGCTGAGACGTTATAACGAAAGCATTGTTTGTGGCTGTCAGATCTGCACCGGCTCTGTGCGCCACAATCTCCTATTGGAGTCAGTTCTCCCCTCCACTATACTAGGGATAGCCTGTTTCCTTGTGCTGGTGTGTGTACCTCCTTCACGCCAGCTCATGCGTTGCATGCTGACTGTGGAGAATACACCACCAAGCCTTACACTCATGTTACAGCAGCTTCTAACAGCAGCAGCCTAAAATCACAGCACTGAAAAATCACAGGGCACATGTTCCGTTAGAGTATACTGCATGAGTCCGCTATTGTTCCTAGCCACATGGCTAATTAATATTCACTGCACAGTAGTGTTGTCCATTAGGATCTTTCTTGTGAGTCGAATCATCAGGAAGCAGGGAGGATATGACATCACAATTGGCTTCATAGGAGACAGACAAACTTGTAACCTGCCATGAGCTGTCAGGAGCATCATTCTCTGCAAATCCTATATAAAAATTCTGTGAAATCCAAACGTGGACAGTGAAATGCATATGTAATGTAAGTAGAGCCAATATTTAGCTACTGATATATGTGGTTTTTTTTCTCTGAGACCCTATACCGAACAGCTACTCTTTAAGTTGTGATTAATCAGCTGTTTTTTTTGAACATTTTCATTTATCTTTTAGGGGGATCAACATTAATTGTATAAATTACTTTATTATAAGGATTAAAAGCTATGTATTCGCATATAGTTTAAACTATACTTCTTTAAAGAGGAACTGAACTCAGAATATGAAAACAGAGCATTGCAATCCATGTTAAAAATTGTAGGCAAAAACAGTACAATATATGTACAAAAATATGTGAATAAACTATAATATACAATTACATTAATAAACACCACCCCCCTGTGACGTTTTTTGCCTCGGCAAGTCACATGGTAACTGCCCAGCAGGCTCAGGCTCCCAGAGATCAATGGGAGACTTCTCCTGCTTATGAAAATCCCCTGCAGCTTTGTTTGTTGACACTGTGAGTCATCAGGAGGCCCCTGTGAAGCAGAGAATCCTGACAGCAGCTGAGGGACCAGAGAAAATAACTTGTTGTAAGGCAATGGGAAACACTGGGCTAGCTGATAAAAGTGCAATTAGAGGGCAGCATGATGCAGAGCAGTGCATGGAGGGTCCGTGGGCAAAAATCTGTATGGTCTTTCCTCATTGTTATAATGACTGCATGTGTGGATAAGGTGTTAAACAAGTTGAAAAGTTTTTGACAGTCCCTAGACTCCAGGAGGGCTGCTTTCTGACTTGTATGAGAGACTGGCAGGGACATAATTCCTATTACAGGCAAGTAGCCTCTGTATGATGTGGGACTGCAATACAGATAAGATCTCTGCTCCATCTCAAGCTATTCTCAATTTCTCTCCACTCCTCTCTCTGGGCTAGTGCAACACCAAAATCACAATAGCAATCACTAGCAATTTGTGAGTGCGATTTTGTGAAGCGATTTTCAGAGCGATTTTTGAATGAATTGCTCCCAAAAATGCTACATGCAGTGTGTTTGCTTTTTTGAAAAAATTACTACGCTGCTGTGAGAACACCATCATAGGGTAACATTAGCCAAGCGCTTTTCAAATCGTTGTCGATTTGAAAAACGCTCAGAAGTACTCTTGGTGGGCACCAGCCCTCCATTCACCTTTTTTTCCCTCTTCCCCTAGTGCTGGGTCTCTGTGTCTTCTTGTCATACAGGAAAGCTAAGTAAAAGTGCAATCCTTGTGAGGCAAATTATTATTATTATTTAGTACTAGTGGACCTAAGCCCATTTAAAAATGGGCTCTAGGTCTTTTTTTCGCCGCACGCGCCCGCCACCCCGGCCACGCGCGTCTGTCGCCGCTCACCCGGCCACGCGCGTCTGTCACCCGCTCACCCGGCCACATGCGTCTGTCGCCCCCACACATCTGGCCGTCCGCTCACACACTGCCCGCTCGGCTCCCTGGCCCCATCCTCCTGTGTGTGAGAGGCTGGGTCCGTGCTGCGCACATGCACAGTAGAAAAAAGCACGGACCCAGCTACACAGAGCCATACGCAGGGACAGTTGCCTGTTATATAGGATTTATATAGCGCCATCTTTCGCAGTGCTGTACAGAGCATAGTGTCTTGTCACTTAACTATCTTTTTCCTTCTCTTTCAGCTTTTCTCTCCTCACCATTTCTCCCCTTCTCTGCATAAGGGCTCAGACACACTATATGCGCTTTTCTGAGCGATTTTAAAGCAATTTTAATGTGTCAATGGGAGCCCTTTTTAAAAAGCTCTCGGAAAGTTCTGATGGCTAAAAAGTGCTCATAAAAGCGCTTATAGTGTGTAATGATCTGCTCAGCTGGCTGCACAGGCAGACAGCTGTTTGACCATTCCTCAAGTCTGTGGGCTGCAGGTCTCTGGAAGAGAGACCTGTCCTCACTTTGCACGTTTCAGACCTGCTATGCTGCTGAGGAATTTGCATACATTTGTCATGCAAATTATCTAGCCGCCTCCTTTGAAGGCTTGCAGCATAAATACCATGTGATCCCACAATCCTTTGCTGGTCATGGTGGTTTGTTACTGATGAACTCTCCTAGAGTGTCAGCCCTGTTCGTTTGTTAAAGGTTATCTCAGAGTAATTCCTTGGGACTGCACTAGGCAGCTCCTCTAGTGCAGTCAGCTTGCATTATCTGTTTTACCTGTGTTGTCTCTCTGCTGCGATTGTCCTGCCGCCAGCGGCGGTCGACAGGAAATCGTTCTGTATGTCTGGGAGTGCTAACCAGAGCAGCGGTTGCTACTGGCTGCTCTCATCTGTCTGTTTTGTCCTGTGTTGCCTGGTGCCTGCTGTTGCCTGGTGCGAGGCAACCGATTAGCAAGCGTCTTCGCAACCTGTTTGTCTGTGTTGATCGCTTGCTTTCGCAAGCATTCATTCTGTCTGTCTCAGTCTATTTGTGTTCAGTTGTGTTACCTGTGGTTAGTTAGGGTGGCACGCTTATCACTGGGTGCTTAACACGCGGTGATCGTGCCTAAAACGTGTTCGCTGTTGCGAATGAGTGCGGTGTTCGCGTTTAGCTAGCGTTTGTTGTTTTCCTTGTCTTATCATTGTGGTTTGCTGTGCCTTTGCTACTCTTGTGCTTTGCTCTGTTCCGCCTTGTGTCGCTTCTGGCAATTGCCTCTCTTCTGCGATTGCGTTCCCGCTTTGTTTCTGCGGATGTGTGTTCACCGTCGCCGAGTGGCGACTAGATTGGGGAACACGCATTTGGTCTGTCTCTGTGCTCTCTCTCTCTTTAAGGGCTATCTTGCCCTGCCTTGCTTCCCATCGTACAATTCCTGTCTGGCATCTGTGGCTGTGCAGAGGATCTGTTCCTCTGCACTCCACGGCTCCATCTGCCGGCGGGAATTCCCCTCTACAGGTGCATAGCACCCTTGCTGGGTTCCCTCAGATTATACGCTTGTGGAGGATTTCCGTAGTGTCGGCGCGCATCCTGTGCGCTGACCACGGGAATAATTCCACAATCGTTACAGTATGACCAGCCAAACCAAAATTCCCAGTGTAGAGGGAATTTCCGATTTGTACGTTTTTGTCGAATTTGGCTCCTATGTCTTTAAGAGCTTTAATAGACTAGACTCTGAGACCAAGGAAGACTTCCTTGCTGAATGTGTAAGATTTTTGCTGAATCCTACCTTTCAACTTACTGACCCGTCCACGTCAGCTCTCCAATTTGCGTATACGCTTCTGCAAGGAGATCTGTTTGTGTGGGCTTATGAGATACTGAAAAGCAACTCCTGGTCGGATAATCTTTATCAGTTTCTTACATTGATTTTTTCCCACTGGTTTGACCTGCCCTGTTTGCCACCCATGCTTGATGAGTGTGTATCTGCTGACCAGTCAGCTGTTCTATCCTTTACATGCAAAACCATTCAGTATGACAATGATGTGGTTCAGTCTGTGTCTAGAAAAGCTTCCCAGCTGAAAGATCCGTTGCCTATAGCAACCACAAATAAAGAAATTATTTCCGTAAAGTCTGAAATGGGAAACACATTTGAATGTGATGAATTTAGAGAGACTTCTCAGTCTCAGGGTTTGTTGCCCCAAACAAAAGCATATGTGAATCCTACGATAGGCAGAATTATGTTCTATGTTAAAGGAGTAAGAAAGTCTGTGCATGTTTCTGATCCCAACCCGTATGAATGTTTCTTTGATACACGGTTGTTTGAGCCTCCATTCGCTCAGTGGGAGGTCGGAGCATTGGTTGAGGAGTTTGAGTTTGATTGGAAAGCGTTTTGTGACTTCTACATCGCAGAAAGCGAAGAGACTCTTAACGCTTGTGTAAATTCTGTGTATGCCTTGATTGATTCTGGTAAGTGTGACGAGAGTTTTGTGGATCCGGTGATTTGTGTGTGGTAGACGATTTTGGATGAATTGCACACACATCAATCAATTGATTTCAATAAAGAGACATCGTTATCGGATGGTTGTTCCTGCTTTTCTGGGGTAAAGCATGTGAGTCCAGACATTGCGCGATCTGAAATGAATGGGTGTACCACTGTGGTTGATTCCTGTGTGAATCCTGAAAGATTCTCTCCGGCTTGTGTGGAGTTTGAATCTATGCGATCTAATGCCTGTTTCTCAGATGTTCCTGCAGATTGTGCTCAACATGAATGTGTCAGTTTTGTCAAGGATACGTGGGATCCCTTGTCAATTAAAAGCAGATCTTTAAGATCTTCCATCTATGATCCTGCTATGGGGAAAATCCCTAAACTATGCAGCATCAAAAGTAAAATTAATGTGTCTAATAAAGTTTCTCCTGTTGTTGTCGCAACTTCTTCTGCATATGAATCGATGTCCCACTCTGTTCACACCTGTAGGGGCTCGTTGCCTGATGACAGTTGCTCCAGTGTTTCTATCCTGAACACCTTGCAGTCTGGTCCACAGATTGCGGACGTTTGCGCTAAGGAAGCGTCAGTTTCGCAATCTAAAGTGATCTTCGATTCGCAAATTTTGCGTTCTGACTCCTCGGTTTTGACATTGTTAGCCGAGTCTAGGGGTGAGACAGCGCTTTGGTTTTGCGAATCTGATACTGGGGAATCTTTGCCTTGTCCAGAGAGGATCTCTGGGAGCCTGCGCCCTGTACCATGAATAAAGCAATGATGTCCAGTCGCACTGACATTTGTGAGTCCCTTTCTCGCTCAGAGGCTGGTGCTAACTCTCCACCCTGTACTCTGGATGAATGAGTCAGTATTGCCTTGCATAAAATCTCCTGCAGTGACCCTAGAGGCTCGTCTAGGTATTGCTACCATTCTTACCTGTTTTTCTGCCATTTTGAAATTGCAGTCTAGTTTAACTGCTATTCAGAATTCTGTGTGCAATGAGATTAGAGTTAGGGAGTCAGTGTGTGTTTCAGTAAATATTCCTGTCTATGAAGATGAAATTCAGTCTCAGCAGATTGTAGAACCATCCCTGGGACATTTGCTCTGTCCGCAAAATGTATCTGATGTTTTGCCCTGTAACATGGATAGTTCATAATCCTTGATTTCTTTGTCAGAGAACTTGGGAAACGATGCTCCTGAGCTTTTTGTCTGTTGTTCTGGAGGTCTCCGACTTGCTCCCAAAGGGTGCAGAACTTTTAGAAGGTGCCTCCTGTCCCGCAGGGCCACCTGAGGTGTTTCCCACCTCAGTAAACATCGCTGCTATATTGACTACTTTTGCAGCTCTTGGGGAGCTTCCGTCATGCGTAGTCAATGATGAGTGTTGGTTAGATACCAGTACAGTCACGGAAATTTCTAAGTCTGAGTCCAAGACATCTTTTGTAAGTCCAGTGCTTGTGACCACTACTCGTAATGATTCTCTGCCCGGTTTTGGTTTTGATCTTGTTGTGACGGACTCTGAGGTTCGCAGTTCCTCGACATGTCCTGAGGTTTCTCTTGTGCTAGTTTACCCTGATGTGCTCTGTGACCCAGAAAGCCCAAGTGTGTCTCGGTTGTCAGCATGCTCAGATGCTTTCTTAGTGGAGACATGCTCTGATATGGCCTGCCTGCTTGCATGCCCAGAAGTGGTCCCTGAAAGCCCTGATCTTGATACTTTTCCTGGTAATCCTGAATCCGGAATTGTCATTGGTTCCATAGGGGTTCTTGGTAGTTCTCCATGTGAGCCTGGTGATCGTTCTGCCCTCTTGGGATCTCTGCGGAGCTTCATAGTGTTCTGGGAGATTCTGGGAGAAATATTTACTGGTACCCTGGATGAGATCAACAGTGGCTTTGCTGTGGAAAGAGACACTTCAAATAGGTATTGTGGCAGGTTTGGTATTTTTGGACGATCCCTGGAAGGTGGTGGGCATGGCTCGGAGGGTGTCGATAAGGCCTTCTCGGGCATTCACGGTTCTGATGGGTGTTATGCTGAGACTTGTAGTACTGATGGGCATGTTTCGATGGCTTCTGCTTCCGATGAGGCCAGTTTCGGGAGGATTGACTCTGGAAGTGGGCCTCATCGGGCTGTTCCGACCTTCATGAGTCTTCAGTCAGAGTTTTTTGCTAATATCAGTTTTGAGAGACGTCTGGAAGCCGTCTCTATAGGGGGGAGAGGGGTACTGTAATGATCTGCTCAGCTGGCTGCACAGGCAGACAGCTGTTTGACCATTCCTCAAGTCTGTGGGCTGCAGGTCTCTGGAAGAGAGACCTGTCTTCACTTTGCAAGTTTCAGACCTGCTATGCTGCTGAGGAATTTGCATACATTTGTCATGCAAATTATCTAGCCACCTCCTTTGAAGGCTTGCAGCATAAATACCATGTGATCCCACAATCCTTTGCTGGTCATGGTGGTTTGTTACTGAGGAACTCTCCTAGAGTGTCAGCCCTGTTCGTTTGTTAAAGGTTATCTTAGAGTAATTCCTTGAGACTGCACTAGGCAGCTCCTCTAGTGCAGTCAGCTTGCATTATCTGTTTTACCTGTGTTGTCTCTCTGCTGCGATTGTCCTGCCGCCAGCGGCGGTCGACAGGATATCGTTCTGTCTGTCTGGGAGTGCTAACCAGAGCAGCAGTTGCTACTGGCTGCTCTCATCTGTCTGTTTTGTCCTGTGTTTGTGCCTGCTGTTGCCTGGTGCGAGGCAACCGATTAGCAAGTGTCTACGCAACCTGTTTGTCTGTGTTGATTGCTTGCTTTCGCAAGTGTTCATTCTGTCTGTCTCAGTCTGTTTGTGTTCAGTTGTGTTACTTGTGGTTAGTTAGGGTGGCACGCTTATCACTGGGTGCTTAACGTGCGGTGATCGTGCAGAAAACGCGTTCGCTGTTGCGAACGAGTGCAGTGTTCGCATTTAGCTAGCGTTTGTTGTTTTCCTTGTCTTCTCATTGTGGTTTGCTGTACCTTTGCTACTCTCGTGCTTTGCATTGTCTTTGCCTTGTGTCGCTTCTGGCAATCGCCTCTCTCCTGCGATTGTGTTCCCGCTTTTTTTCTGCGGATGTGTGTTCACTGTCGCCGTGTGGCGACTAGATTGGGGAACACGCATTTGGTCTGTCTTTGTGCTCTCTCTCTCTCTCTTTAAGGGCTATTTTGCCCTGCCTTGCTTCCCATCGTACAATTCCTGTCTGGCATCTGTGGCTGTGCAGAGGATCTGTTCCTCTGCACTCCACGGCTCCATCTACAGGTGCATAGCACCCTTGCTGGGTTCCCTCAGATTATACGCTTGTGGAGGATTTCCGTAGTGTCGGCGCACATCCTGTGCGCTGACCACGGGAATAATTCCACAATCGTTACATAGTGCTTCACAGTATAAAAAGGACTGAACAAGTTTTTCCCTGAATACATGAATACATATATATGCTTCACTGTTAATGCTTCACTCTATATAAAACTAAACAAATGTCCACTAAAAACATATAAGTCCTTTTTACACTGTGAAGCGCCAAACCTCTATTAGTGTGTATGTGAACTGATAACGAGAGGGGTAGATTGTGGGTTGCTATTTGGCTAGAAAAAAAGTTTTTCCTGAAATTAACAACAGTGAAGTAATATCAGTGAAGCATATGCGTGCCTGTCATATTTTTTTAGTGGACATTTGGTCAGTTTTATAAAAGGGTGAAGCATTAACCGTGAAGCATATATATGTATGATTTTTGAGAAAAACCTGTTGAGTCTTTTTTACACTGTGAAGTGCCAAACCTCTCTTAGGGTGTATGTGAATTGATAACGAGAGGGGGCGATCGTGTATCTAATTTTTTTTTCCTGAAATTAGCAAGAGTGAAGAAATATCAGTGAAGCATATCCCTGTCATTTTTTTAGTGGACATTTGGTCAGTTTTATAAAGAGTGAAGTATGTATATATATATATATATATATATATATATATATATATATATATATATATATATATATATGATTTTTGGGGGAGAAAAACCTGTTCAGTCTTTTTTACACTGTGAAGCGCCAAACCTCTCTTACTTAGTGTGTATTAGAGCTGGGATGATCACCGACCTGAATCACGAGTAATCACGGGTGGTGACATAAGAGGGGATTCCCTCTGTCAAGCTACCTACAGGGGAGGACAAGGGCGGCTGGATGATGTAAGAGGGGATTCCCCCTGCGTGACACCTACGAGGAGAAGGGGGGCGGGGGTGTTTGACATAAGAGTGGATTCCCTCTGCAGTGTTACCCCCCTACCTCTGCCGGACAGGATACGAATGGGGAGAGCTGCATGACTACAGGACATGATATGGGATCTGGCACAGCAGGAACGGGGAGAGCTGCATGACTACAGGACATGATATGGGATCTGGCACAAAACGAATGGGGAGAGCTACAGGATGACAGCACAAGATCTCACACTGCAGCAGGCACCGTGTGTGCTGAGTGGAAGGCTTACCGGTGTGGAGCTGGACCAGAGGGCAGGCGTGCAGGGAGCCATCGCAATTCGCCGCTCACAGTGTCTTCTTCCGGGCAAGGTAAGCCTTCCACTCAGCACACACGGTTCCAGCTATCTGGACTTAGTTTTCACCAGGGCGCACACTGCCCACTTTGCTCACATTGGTTGTCACCCTTCATTCACCGGCCCCTTTACAGGGAATCACCCCCGGCTATCCCTCCACACACACACCACGCTAGAGGCCACTCACTTGCACGATCAGGCCTGCTGTTTCCAATTCCTCCCCCTCCCCCCCCCCCCCCCCGCCCTGTTCCCGGTGTGTGCAGCTGGATTCAGGTTACATTTACACATGTATCCTCGTGTTTAATACTAGCATATTCAGTGCTATTGTGAGGGCATTATTTATTATTGTGCCTGTTTTTATGGTTTTATTGTTATTTGTATGGTTTAATAAAGGCTATATTTGTACAATTTACAACCTGTGGTGCGGTTTCTGTAGGGCCACTCGCTTGTCTTGTTGGTCATGTGGTTCTTCTGTTTGGCCTTTCTGCACACATACATTGATCTATATACTGATTGGCCTTGTGTTATGCAGTGCTAATCAGCACTATTGATGGTGCTTGTCCATTCCTTCAGCTTTATATAGACCTCATGACACTGGGCTGTAAATCTCATTCTGTAGGCATGAATGGGTATGTCTACTCCAACTGTAACACCGCCCACAGAATCAGACTCTGCACCTCCCGTGGAGTGAGACCTGCAAGATGAAGGGAGAGAGTTGCAAGATGGAGCCTGCCATTCTGTTTTATTCATAGTTGTATTATATCTACTTTTATATTGCCCTTCACAAGTGTTTTGTGTCTAATCATTCGTTTCAAAGGGATAAGGAGGCTCAATTTAGTGACTTTTTTTGGTTCAGTTCCTCTTTAAAGGACTTACGAGGCCTGTTTGCTCAAAAACAAATAAAAAAAGTTAGATACCTTTGTCAGTTTGTGAGGCACGGAGAACGCCGTCCGCGCCCTCCGTGCCGTTCTGCCGGGTCCCCGCCGCTCAGTATCCCCCCGAACGTCCCCCGACAGCACGGCCCGGGTCAGGCTCTCCAGCCTTCACAAAGATAACCGCCGGAGCTGGCCGCGGCTGCGCAGTCCGCATAGCCGCGAGTGCGGCTGCGCAGCTCTAAGGCCAACCCCCTGATCCACGTAACAGGCTGTTTCCTGTAGCGTGGATCGGGGGGTTGGCCTTAGAGCTGCGCAGTCCGCACTCACGGCTATGGGGACTGTGCAGCCGCAGCCAGCTCCGGCGGCCATCTTTGTGAAGGCTGGCCCGACCTGGGCCGTGCGGTCGGGGTATGTTCGGGGGGATACTGAGCGGCGGGGACCCGGCGGAACGGCACAGAGGGAGCGGATGGCGTTCTCCATGCCTCACAAACTGACACAGGTATCTAACTTTTTTTAATTTTTTTTTGAGCAAACAGGCCTCGTAAGTCCTTTAACCCTCATCTTGGTCCAGTAGAAATTCATGAATACTTCAGTCATGTCCATCACGGTCACATGACTAAAGCACCTGTCCTGAGGTTTTTGTGTGGAGTTGGAAGAGCTGAGGACATATGCTGGTGCTCTAAAGAGATAAATATGTTTTTTCAGAGGCACACTCTCCAGGGCTGGTTTCTGCACAAGAAGACTGGGGGACTCACAGCACATTTAAGAAAGGTACATGATGACCTACATACTATTATGTACATACTGTATTTGGATTATCTGAGGTTGATGCCACATATATGGTGTTTTGACTGGAAAGCAAGGGTTAGCTTATGTATAGATCAGCTTATTTGGAAGTATATATGGCAAATAAAATAACAATTGTTTCGGTTGGTGCTTAGTGTGGAAAAAAAAGCTCAAGGTAGTAAAATACTGTATGAGAAAAGATTTCAGCTTCCTTCTTTGTGACAATGTGTCTTTCTGTTACTAAATACATTATGGAATAGGCAAAGTATATCTACCATATATCTACCACCTTTGTAGATACGTGTATGGCCACTTTAAAGGGTATCTGAAGTGAAAATAAACGTATGATATAATGATTTGTATGTGTAGTACAGCTAAGAAATAGAACATTAGTAGCACAGATAAATAGAACATTAGTAGCACAGATATAAGTCTCATATTGTTTCCAGTACAGGAAGAGTTAAGAAACTTCATTTGTTACCTATGCAAAAGAGCACAAATTGAGTAAAAGAGGCGCCCTGGTGGTTTGTAAAAGCACTTAAAAACAGTTTAAAATCAACAAATTATTTTGAGGTGGCTTACCTCAAATAACAAAAATCTTTCATGAAACAAAAGATTTTATCAGTAGCACAGGCAACGCGTTTCACGGGTCTGAGCCCGCTTCCTCAGGCCAAATAACAGTGCCGCTTTATCCAAAAAATTTCAAACTCTTTTCCATATGTGGTCAGCAGAAGAGCCAGACACCTCTGTCAGAGCCTCTTTTACTCAATTTGTGCATCTTATACCCCTATACCTTATGGTCTGAGGGGTCGAGACAGAGCACACGTGGTTTTACCACGGCAGACATCTGTCTCTCTTCTTTTTCCAAGGAGAGCGACCGCAACCAGATCCCTAGGGGTCACTCCGAGTGGAGTCGGGTTTGTTGTCTTTACCTGCTTCCTGTGGTCGTTTGCCCTACTGCAACCCACCTTTGTGAGTAGTTTTGTTTCCATCATTTATATCCACCACTGGTTTGACATATTACACTATTGGGCTCCCGTCCCTGTCTCCTGTGTTTTTTCTCCAGAGGGTGCACAGACACCCACACCTTACCACCTATGCAAAAGAGCTTCTCTGAGCTCTTGCACCCAACTTGAGTCGGCTACAGTGCTGTTTTCTGAAGCACATCGCTCAACCGGTCTCTCAATGTTAAGGTTTTTTTCTTCCAAGAAGTTCAAAGGGTCATTAGCTCTGCTCTGTTTCATCAGGTAAAATACAGAGTGTAATTTGTAAACTGCAAATATTAGAGAATAATGCAATGTTACAGAAAAAAACTATATAACTGAAAATATATATATATTCTTTGCTACTAATGTTCTATTAATTAACCATACTACACATACAATTCATCCTATATAATAAAACTGTGTCCCTGCATCCTCCTCTGTGGCCCTGTGTCCATGCTTCCAGACCTAACAGTTTTCTGTCTGTGAACCTCATTGCATTGTGGGAAATAACAGCTTTTCCCAACTGCCAAACAAGCAACATCTCCGTGTGCATATACTTCGGACAGCGGTGGGGGACGGGCGAGCAGCCGTGGCCTAGCGACCGTTTCTTTAACGTGCGGGCCTTTTTACTAGTTATATCATAATTTGTTTTTGCCTCAGTGTCATTTTAAACAAAAAACCCATAACTAGCATGACAATTGTGACTCACTACATGAATCATCACTGTCCATACATTCAATAAAATACTTTGCTTGCTGTTGCAAAAAATAAAATAAAAATAAACACATTTAATTTATTTTGAATTGGACCAGAATAAAGCATTAAGTTAAAGGCACAGTGTGTTTTTTTTCTTTATGGTTATGTGATTTATCTTGATGTACTGTATTTATTATATATACAGTATTTAAAGTACCGGTAAGTAAGGAAGAAACTCGTGCAGTTCTCTATAGTACCAGGCATCAGAGGATTCTGCTTCTGTGAAATGTCTCTAGTTTACGCTGCACAAGGCTTTAGTAAGAGTCACAAAACAGACATAAGCAAGGCGTTCCCATAGTGTCCTTCCAAAGTTCACAGACACCGCATAAAATATTGTGTTAACGCTGATATATAAACCAAGATGTTTTATCCTTCCCATGATGCCTGAGATAAGTACCGCAGTCCATGGATTTATTTAACGTTCCCTAAAGATGTTTCAAACTGCAAAAATAACCACTGACCATAGGATTTACTGCCAGTTAATGTCCAGCTTGTGTCCCTGGGCACTTTTAAGATGTTGGTTTACTATTGAGGTGAGGACATTGTGTAGCTTTTTATTTTGGTTCCAGAATCGATCAGTATATATAATGCCTCATCCTCAGTATCTTGTCTCTAACAACACAAAAAACTTTATTAACATTAAAGTGACCAACTGGCCCTTCACTGTGGGACACTTGCTGTGCTACATTCTAATCAAAGCCTTATACAGAAGGTATATGAAAGAAATACTATTTTATGCACAGATCTCTTACTCTGCACATTTGACCATACAAGCTCAGAACATTCTTGAAAAAATAGCTGTTCATCTTAAGACCTTCTCTGAAGTCTCCCTATACAAATTGAACCAACACAAGTCATTTATTTTAGCACTTAATCTCTCCCCAAACAGGGAACGACACTTAAAATCGCAGTATGCATTTGCATGGGCAGATGGGGCAGTGACGTACCTCGGGATACAATTAACAAAACGTTCCGATGACCTATTTAAATATAACTATGTCAACTTACTAGCAGAAGTAAGAAAAGAGTGTGCAATCTTTACTAAATTTTGGATCTCATGGGCTGGGAGGATAGCCGCCTTTAAAATGTTCTTATTACCCAAAATCCTATATATATTCCGCACCTTACATATCCCATTACCAGTATCTTGGCTATCAGATCTTAAAAAATGTATTAACAACTTCATATGGAATGGGAAGAAAATCAGAACCGCTTACCAAGTTATGACCTTACCCAAACTGATGGGGGGTATGGGCCTCCCTGACATGGAAAAGTACTACCATGCATCCAACTTAGAAATGGTTAGACACTGGTGGAGTCACACATCTGACAAACCCTGGGTGAACATAGAATCTCAGATAATGGGTGTCAATCTCAGAAATTTGTTGATAAGCATAGCTATAGGAGCAAATACACCAACTACCCAATTCCCAACAATACAAACCTCCCTTAAAGCGTGGGAATACTTCCTGAAACATCCGCCTCCTAAAACATATGAATCCTACATCCCAACCCCTTTCTCGGTCCTCGCACATTTTATACCAGATATTGACCTCAGAGTATGGGAAAGTGCTGGAATCCACCAACTACAAGATATTTTGGAAGATACCCAAATTAAAACCTTTGCCACATTAACAAGTCAATACTACATTCCACAAACACAGCTATTCTCATACCACAGAATCTTCCATCTATTTAAAGCAAAAACAATCTCAATCCCTTCGCTACCCGCCTCAATCCTAACAATGCTCAACTATAGAGGGTCATACACTGGCGGCATATCATTATGGTATAACTCCATCCATCTAAATTATGTCTCCCCGATAAACAAATATGCCTTAACTTGGTCGTCAGACCTCAAGTGCAACATCACGGTAGAACATTTGAAACTAGTGTATAAGACAATTGCCAAAGCTTCTAAATGCAACACCCACTGGGAGATTTCCAGAAAGATCCTTTTCAGATGGCACAGAACTCCAAGACAAATAGCAGACAAATAGCATCATTTTCACCAAGCACACCCCCTACTTGCTGGAAATGCAACAAAGAAATAGGATCCTACTTACACATGCTCTGGGAATGCCCAATAGTGGCTAAACTATGGAACAAGGTTGAATTTTATATTCAAAAAGCCTTCCTACATAACTTCAAACTACAACCTAAATTAGCATTGCTGTTTGTGGGAATTTCAGATTTACCTAACTCCTGCCGCCATCTAATTGGCCATATTATATTAGTGGCCCTACATATGATTCTAATAAAGTGGAAATCCCCTGACGAATTCTGCTCTACGCAACTACTATCCACTACCAGATTAAACATACTTATGGAACAGAGGATTAGATCCAGACTAGGAATTAGAGGATACAACTTTACAGTACCACAAATGTGGGAACCATAAATTCTATACCCCATACTCTGAGGTCAGGCCTACCCAGATGTAAGGACCAAGCCCATCATATAAATCCATAAGTAGATACCCCCCGAATCATCATAGCCTTCAACTAGAAGGTTAAAGATATTAGACAAGTAAAAGAGGCAATTAAATGTTGATAAATGTTGATGTTATACTGTTAGAATACAGTCTAATCCAGAGCGGTTACTTTAAACATCTAATCCACACTGTGAATGGTAAGTCAGACACTGCTTTGTATTAGGTAAACCTTATATGATAAGATAACTGGCTATACTCTGCTAGGGGCCCTCCTGGCCACCTGAACCTATCAGAGAGGGAAAGCTTAAACTACCTGTCCGGATACCCTACGGGTTATGTAAACGCCGGATTAGATAAGTTTAAAGGTTAAATACCTTCCATGACTTACCTAGGTGAAAATACTGCACTGTTATGTAAACACCATAGATGCAATTTATGCGTTGTACCGCTATATGTAACCATGTTATGTTAAAAATTTTCAATAAAAAGATATTGATGGAAAAAATAGCTGTTCGTATTGTATACAGTAAAACCTTGGATGAAGAGTTACTTGGTTTGAGAGCACTTTGAAATACAAGCAAAAATGTTTGTGAAATTTTGACTTGATATACAAGCAAATGTCTTGATATACAAGCTAAAAAACATTTACATATGTCACATTATCAGAGCTGAGCCAACTGCTCTTCCACCTTTGACACTGAGAATTGTACTTAATCTAAGTGTAGGGAAATTTGCTTTGATATAAGAGTGCTTTGGATTACAAGTATGTTTCCAGAACGAATTATGCTCATAAACCAAGGTTCCACTGTACTTGTCGCCCCAAGGGGATAAGGCCCCATCCCTGATGAGCGACATAAGTTAAAAGTTTGTACGCACTTTAAGTTTTGTCTCATTTGTGTATACAGTACATCACTCTGTGAACCAGATTTTGTTTAAGTTGGTGATATTTAATATGAATTGTAATTTATTTTTATTTTTTTAAAAAAATGTAACAACTATTTGTAGTGCTAAGCATTATAAAACATATATATTTAACCACTTAAGCCCTCAGTCGTTTTCACTTTATGCATCCGAGCAATGTTCACCTCCCATTCATTAGCCTATAACTTTATCACTACTTATCACAATGAACTGATCTATATCTTGCTTTTTCCGCCACCAATTGGGCTTTCTTTGGGGGGGTACATTTTGCTAAGAGATACCTTACTGTAAATGCATTTTAACAGTAAGAATAAGAAAAAAACTGAAAAAATTCATTATTTCTCAGTTTTCGGCCATTATAGTTTTAAAATAATACATGCCTCCATAATTAGTTTTCAATATTTTTTATTGGAATTTAAAATTTTTAACAAATATGCCATTGACATATCATGTATAAAAAAACAGAGATTCACTTTATACATAATAACATTCTTTGTTTAAACAAATAATATAAAATAACCTGTACAAAAGTTATGTTGTTATGCCTCCATAATTAAAACCCACGTATTGTATTTGCCCATTTGTCAAGGTTATTTAACCGTTTAAATTATGTCCCTATCACAATGTATGGCGACAATATTTAAATTGGAAATAAAAGAGCATTTTTTCTGTTTTGCATCCATCACTATTTACAAGCTTATAAAAAAAATATAGAAATATTTCATCTTTACATAGATATTTAAAAAGTTTAGACCCTTAAGTAAATATTTGTGGGTTTTTTTTATAGTAATGTTTTTTTTTTTTTATTAAACATTTTATGTGGGGATTTTGGGAGGGTGGGATATAAATAGTGTTTTGTTTGGGGAAATATTTGTGTATTGTAATGTTTTTTTACATTTAGATGTAGTTTTATTTTTTGGCCACAAGATGGCAATCTTGAGTTTGTTTACATGACGTCACGCTAAGTGTACAATGTACGCTTAGAGGGACATAGAGTTAGAAAAAGCGTAGCTTCCGAGAGAAGTCGCTTTTTCTGGGGGGGAGAGGAATCAGTGATCGGGCACCATAGCCCGATACATTGATTCCTGGGCTAACGAATCCGCGGCCGGGAGTGCGCGTGCAAAGCATGTCCTCCTTGACGTTTTTATACGTCAAGGAGGACAAAGTGGTTGATAACAGTTCTGTGCAACAAGACCCAGCCTGATTCATTACTTAGGAAGTGAAAAATATAAAAACTAATACCTCACATTGCACATGAATTTCTGCCTGGCTCAATAACTTTATTATCACTTTGGCTGCTGATGTATTAAAACTTTTACCACACACATTATAATTTTCTTTTTGGGCATATTGGTGGGTGAATTTTTATCATTAATTGATGATGATAATAATAGTAATATTGCTTATCTATTATCATATTATATATAGCCTGCAAGTATTAATGCTCTTCTTGCTTTTAACCACTTTACCCCCGCGCGTACGTATTTCTCCGCCCCTTTTTCCATCCTTTAAAAACCAGGGACGGAGAAACACGTACTTTCCGCGTTCCCGACGCTGCCCCGCGCTCCCGCTCGTAAACACGCCGCCCGCCGCTAGTAAAACCGCCGCCGCCCCGCTCGCCCAGAGATCAATGAACGGGAAAATACATTCCCGTTCGTTGATCTAAGCCCCGCAATGATCAGCTGCTCTCCTATGGGCAGCGCGATCATTGTGAGAAAAAACTCACGTGTCCATGCTCATTATACTTCCTCCAAGCTTCCGGAAGGAAGCTTGGAAGGTCGCATTAAAACAAAAAGTTACTGTGGCCATCTTGTGGCCAAATAGTAAACTACACCCTAACATTTTTTAACATACAAATAAATGACTTTTAACACATAAAATTAACTCATTACCTCCCACACTCCCCATTTTTTTTTTTTTTGTAATTAAAAAAAAATTAAAAAATTTACAATTAAAAAAAAATACATAAATAGTTACCTTAGGGACTGAACTTTTTAAATATTTATGTCAAGAGGGTATAACACTGTTACTTTATAAACTATGGGCTTGTAATTAGGGATGGACGCAAAACTGAAAAAAATGCACCTTTATTTCCAAATAAAATATTGGCGCCAAACATTGTGATAGGGACATAATTTAAATGGTTTTATAACCGGGACAAAAGGGCAAATACGTTTCATGGGTTTTAATTACAGTAGCATGCATTATTTAAAAACTATAATGGCCGAAAACTGAAAAATAATTATTTTTTCCCCCACATTTTTCCTATTTTCCCATTAAAACACATTTAGAAAAAAATAATTCTTGGCATAATGTCCCACCTAAAGAAAGCCTAATTGGTGGCGAAAAAAACAAGATATAGTTCATTTCATTGCGATAAGTAATAATAAAGTTATAGACGAATGAATGGAAGGAGCGCTGAAAGGTGAAAATTGCTCTGGTGGTCAGGGGGTAAAACCCCTCAGTGGTGAAGTGGTTAAGAAGCTTTTCCAGGTGCTTTTCCTTTATTTATTTCAAATGTTGGTATTCTCAATACAAAACACAAATTAATTTTAACCACTTCACATGCAGGCCTGTTTTCTCCTTAGCTACCAGAGCAGTTTTGATGTTTAAGCTGTGCCCTTATTTAATTGCCAATAACTTTTACACTACCTCTGACACCTTAGTGATATGCACATTGTTTTTTTGGGGAAAAACTAGACTTTCTTTGGGTGCTTTTGTTCTCAGCAATTATTTTATTTCCTATGCATTTTAAGGGGAAAAAGAAGAAATAAAAAAATAACCATTTCTCTGTTTTCACCAATTACAGTTTGAAAATAAACAGTGCCGGGCGAGGCAGAGGCTACAGAGGCTCCAGCCTCAGGGCGCAGTGTAGGAGGGGGAGTAAAACTCACTCACCTATCATTCCCTGTTGTGTTTGAAGAACAGAGAAATTAGAAAAGGGGATACATGGAAGTGACTGCAAGCCATATAACTAGAGATTAAGGTGGGGGGGGGGGGGGGGGGGGGGGGCTGGCTCTAAACATTGCCAATATAGAAAAAGAATTCATATTTTATCAATCTGTTTATCCCATTTATTTAAACACTTAAATTATGCTTAAATTATGCATAATTTAATCAATCATGGGTAATTGGTAACATACGGATTTTGGCTGAAATTTTCCCAAATTTAACCATAATTTTGAAAAATACTTTTTTTCCCAGTTTCATATTGAATTTGTCGTATTTTTTTTTTAGATGGCAACAGCCTCAGCTTAAAAACACCACAAAATCTATTCTACCACTTGTCAAGGTTAAAATGGAACCCCATATGCCTTAGTATAGGTCTATGTGAGCATAGTACACTGTTAAACCACTTCACACCTAGACCTCATTTCCTCCTTATGGACCAGAGCAGTTCTTATGTTCCTGTTTAATCAGCAATAACTATATCCCTACCTATAACACCTAAATTATATATATATATATATATATATATATATATATATATGTTACGGCCAGAACCCGAAGTTTGGCCACTTCTAGTTCTGGCCGGCCACTTCGGGTTCTGGCCGGCCAATGCGCGAAGTGGCCGCTGCGCTGCGGCCAATGTGAGGAATGGAATGAATCCTGTAACATTCATGTATCTTCTGACCGCAGCGCAGCGGCCAAACGTATCGCAACTTAGTTATTTTAATGAAATTAAGCCGGCGGCAATGAAACAGATGAAGCCGCCGGCTTTTTATCTGCCTCTCTCTCTCTCCTTCCTCTCCCCGCCTCTCTCTCCTTCTCTTATTATGGGCAGCACTCGTGTCCCCCCTTCAGAGTCGTTCGTCGCGCCAGGGAGAGCAGAGCGGGGAGGCTGCAGACATCGCTTCTGCCAGCACCCCGCTCTGCAGGAACGGCAGGCTTCCCTGGTGCGACGAACGACTCTGGAGGGGGACACGTAGTGCTGCCAATAATAAGAGAAGGAGAGAGAGGCGGGGGGGGAGGAGAGAGAAAGAGGCAGAGAAAAAGCCGCCGGCTTAATTTCATTAAAATAACTAAGTTGCGATAGGTTTGGCCGCTGCGCTGGGGCCAGAATATACATGAATGTTACAGGATTCATTCCATTCCTCACATTGGCCGCAGCGCAGCGGCCACTTCGCACATTGGCCGGCCAGAACCCGAAGTGGCCGGCCAGAACTAGAAGTGGCCAAACTTCGGGTTCTGGCCGTAACATATATATATACAGGGGTTGGACAAAATAATGGAAACACCTTGAAAATCAACAAAATATATTTTAATATGGTGTAGGTCCACCTTTTATGGCAATTACAGCCTCAATTCTCCGAGATATTGATTCATATAAATTGTGAATTGTTTCCAAAGGAATTTTAGCCCATTCTTCAGTTAAAACACCCTCCAGTTCATTTAGAGACAATGGCAGTGGAAATCGACTTCTTACTTGAATCTCTAAAAACGACCAAGAAATGCTCAATAGTGTTGAGGTCTGGGGATTGTGGTGGCCAGATAAGATGCTCAACTTCATTAGAATGTTCCTCGTGCCATTCTTTAACAATTCTAGCTGTATGGATTGGGGCATTATCATCTTGAAAGATGGCATTCCCTTCTGGAAACAGTTCTTGAACCATAGGATGAACTTGGTCATCCAAAATTCCTAAATAGTCTCGGCTGTTAATTCTTCCTTGAAGGGAAATCATTGGCCTGACGGATTTCCAAGAAATAGCACCCCAGATCATCATAGAACCCCCACCATGTTTTACGGTTGGGAGAAGGCAGTCTGGAATGCTTCTTTCGGCTGTTTCCAAATGTACACTCGGCCGGAGGTCGGAAATAAGGTAAACGATGATTCGTCAGAGAAAATCACATTTTTCCACTGCTCGAGGAACCAATTCTGGTGGTTTCTACACCACTCTAAATGCTTTGAAACATTTGTCTTTGAGAGCAGAGGTTTTCTAATTGCAGTTCTTCCGTGGAATCCAGATTTGTACAGCTCCCGACGAACAGTTTTTGTGGAAACTGGGTGCTGTAGATGTTCATTCAGCTCTGCAGTGATTTTAGGAGCTGTGGTCTTGCAAGCTTTTCTAACAATTCGATTTAGAGTCCGACGGTCTCTCTCAGACAACTTCGACTTTCAGCCACAACTGTGCTTTGCTGAGGACGTTTTTCCTTCTCTTTCAAAGGTAGTCATTACTTTTGAGACAGTACCTCTTGAAATGACAAGCATTCGGGCAGTTTCTGTTACAGTAGCACCTGCCATACAAGCACCAACAATTTGGCCTCTTTGAAAGTCTGAGAGATTTTCATAAATTAATCCAACTTTGGTCTAAATATCTGTAAAAAACAATTATTTTAGTTAAACATATCAAATAAAAATAATAAACAAAAAAAATTAACATATGTCAAGTTTTGATTGCTTAAAACATGTTCAAAGACTATGATGCCAAAATGTTAGGTGTTTCCATTATTTTGTCCAACCCCTGTATGTATATATATATATATATAGATAGATAGATAGATAGATAGATAGATAGATAGATAGATAGACAGATAGATAGATATACAGTATAGATATTTTTTTCTCTAGACAAACTGAACTCTCATTGGGCAGGGTTTTTTTTCACAAAAACATTATGTTTTCAATGCATTTTTGAAGGGAGAAACAAAATAATTGAAAAGATACATTAGTTTACAGTTTTTACTCATTACAGTCTTATTAAGTAGTTCTTCTGTAGAAAAAGAAAACTCAAATTTAAATTAAATTATGTTCTTGTTACAATTTATGGTGATGATATTTGATTCTCAAATAAAGGTGAATTTCCGCTACAGCGTATTCTTTTCATATAGTGTTACCCCCCCCCTTCCCGTATTGATAGTCTGTCCCAGTATTAGCTCCCCAGTATGGCTAGGCAGATGGGTCTCTTATTAGCCTTCCCCCAGCATTGATAGCCAGATGTGTACCTTTACCTCTTCCAGTATAGATAACTAGATGTGCACCCTTATCCCCCCCCGTATAGATATCCAGATGTGCCCGTTTATTAGGCCCCTCCCCCCAGTATAGATAGCCCCTTTATCGCCATCTAGTATAGATAGCTAGGTGGGCCCCGTTTTGTTTCCACAGATAGATAGCTACACTTCCTGGAAATTCTTTTTCTTACAAAACACTGCACCCACCATCACTAGGAGCATTAAGTCTAAAGGTAGCCACTAATGGTCCAATTTCTAGCGAAAAATTGTTCGCTCGATCAGAAATTCTGATCGGATTTGTTGTTAATAATCTCTTTTGATGGGCACAATCGATTACAAGCGATTAGAAAAATAGTCGTCCAATTTGATTTTGGTCAAACCAAAATGTGGATTTTCTTGTTGGTTGTGATAGATAGGACATAAAGATTGGTTCGTTGGTGGTGTAGTGAACAATTTTTCTTCCAATCAGAATTATCTGATTGCTCTAACGATTTTTCATTAGAAATTGGAATCGTTACTGGCCACCTTAAAGGCAAAGAAAACGGTACAGGATACCAGCTTCAGTCAACATTACAAGCTAACAAAAGAAGATTAGCAACTTTGTAATTATTAAAAAAAGAAGTAAATATCAAGATGATAGACCAGGAGAATAATCCTGAAGATTTCCATCAACTTTCAGAATAATGAGTATAATGTATGCTACTAACAAGGGGTCTGGTAGGTAACTCCTATACTCATTAGCCAGAGTAATGTGTCTATCTGATCACTCTGTTATCATGGTGGTTAGCCCAGCTTCTCACACATCACTTGATCCAGGAAGCCGGGATTCTGACATCAGACCTATAACTGAAGTTATCCTCTTCTTGGCTCATCAATCCAGGACACTTGTGCCTGGTCCCCGGAACAAGTAAGACAGAAGTGTGATTGCTGGCAGTCCATAGGGGCACTCCAGTCCACACAAGAAGCAGCACCTATCCCCTCTACACACCCAGAGTTTGCTGTCTAGAGGTTGTTAACCCTAGAACACCCTCCTTATTTATTTCCTTTTAAACAATACCAGTTACTTAGCAGTGCTGCTGATCATTTTGGTCAGTAATGTCTGAATCACACACCTGAACCCAGGGCCGGTTCTAGACTTTTTGCTGCCTGAGGCAAACTTGTGAGGATGCGCCGCCCCCCCCCCCCCCCCCCCCCCACCTTTATTTAGAATGATCGCACAGAACCTGACAAGTTTACTCTGCCTCACTTAATGTTCTCACATGACATGCTGCAGCTCAACACAATAGCTCACTGGCTGTCTGTGAGTCTGTAACAAACAAACTGCTCACCCTCAGCCACTCCATTCCTCCTCAGTCAGGACAGCAGTGCCACCTCCTCCCTTCTCCTGGGCAAGTCAAATGAAACACAGCTGCTCTCCTGCCTCCCCCTCCTCACTCACTGTCAGACTCCTCACACAGCACAACCACAGGCTGCTTTTCCCCAATGATGACCTCTTAACCTCACTCTCGTCTTGCTTCTCCTCCTACTCTGACTGCATGCTGTAAGTGTAAACACAGTACAACAATGCTGCCCCTGTAATCTCTGTGCCTGATGCAAATGTTTCACCTTGCTTCATGAGAGAACTGGTCCTGCCTGAACCAAGCATACAGCTAATCCAGTCAGACATGAGTCAGAAACATCTCATCTGCAGGCTTGTTCAGGGTCTATGGCCAGGCAATATGCCTGACGATGCGCCACTGTATGTGACGGCGCGAAACGGCTGTCGACCTCCCCACCTGCCTATACCTCTCTCTGCCATGTTGACTGGAATAGTAATGTATACCTTTTAATCTGTTTCTAATAAACCTATAAGTTTTACATAGGGATGTGCAAGGCCTTTCTCTTTTTGATATATTGGACATTACCTGTCTGGCCAATTGCACTCCCTCAGTGTGTTGGATTCAGCCTCCTGTGCATGGTTAATTTTCTCCATTGGATTGCCAGGCAATGTGCATTGTTTAAAAGAAAATACATTTGTCAGTCTCCATATGTCACTCACCTTGGGTTCCCTTTAAAATTAGAAATAAATCAGACGTTACTGGTACTAAGGTAGTTTAGTGCATCTTCACCTCTTATGCTACAGCCTGCAATGCTATACTCAAACAAGCGTAGACACAAAATAGTTTATTGGTATTGAAGAAGCAAAGCCACACCATTCTTTTGTGCATGCAATAAAGTTTGCTTCTTTATGCCTTTCAATGTGAACTCACCCAGGTAAAATTTATAGCAGCTAGATATGCTCAGCACGGTGAAAATCATTGCTTTTCTGATTTCCCAATTTAGCCGCTTATTCATTTTCAGATGTGCCCTAAATTTAACCTCTGGTGCTGAAGCCAAGATACTACTCTGCATTGATTTTTCCCTTTTAGATTTCCATGCAGCACTTGTAATCTAACCAAATGCATATGTGCAATATATTATTTGTGTTTTATCTGTTTCTTTGCAAGCTTGCTATATACATGGGAAGTTATACAGAGAGACTTCTCACTGGGCATGCAGATTTCAGGATAGTTAGCGATAATCTCTCCTAGCTAAACTGTTTTCTATGCAGCCTAAAGTGTCTCATTTCTAAATCCAGCTTACTCCTGGAAATGAACCATTTGGCTGCTGTCTTAATCATTTATTGACTTTGGGACTGTTTTAGCAAGAGTCTCTTTGTCACAAGTATAGAGATCAGTCTATAGTGCTGTGACAGCGCTCCTCTTCTTTTCTACAATTTAAACATAGAAAAAACAATCGCACATAGTGCATTACTGTGAATCACAAAGTACAGTTCCCCACACGTGCATAAGTGCTCAATTGTGCATCACTCGTGGTCTCTACAGCCCCTCCACACTAGCAGCTCACCAGATTGACACCACCTCACAGTCCAGGTGGGTCTAGCGCTTAGCCTATAGAGCGGCCAACTCCAATGACACTTCCACGATAGTTTAGTTCACAATTGGATGATCCATATTTAATGACAAGTTCCACATGAAAAACATATAAGAACACACATAGCATAAAACCGTTGGGCTAAAAGTTATGGCCTGCGCAATATCAGCGCACTCACTTGTGTAGGAAGATAACAGGCATTTCAGGCATTGCAGCCTAGCAATAAAGCTTCTCTGCTGGCGGTGTCGGCGTCCCGAATTTCCCCGCTCCTCGTGGCAGCCTGTCTCCTGACCTTCCAGATCCCAGTGACGTCAACGCTCCTGGTCACGCCCGACGCGTTTCGTCCAATGGACTCATCAGGGGCTGACGTCACTAGGGCGCTGACGTCTTTTATACTGAGGGCTAGCTCTATTGTGTAGTCTATGGGTGCCTAGGCATCCACTACTTCCTTATTATGACGTCATCAGTGGCCGTCTGGAACACTGATGTCCCGGCCCTATCTGATGACTAAAACCTGTGATGAGGGTTAATGCCATCTTGTGGCCAGATTACTAACTTCCACCCTTTTGGCTGAAGAAAATCTTACAGTCTAAAACAGTGCCATCTTGTGGCCATTTAGCTAACTTACTAAAGCTAGGTTTGCCAGTATATCAACTCATGATTGAAAATAAGGGTGGAACACCCTTGTTTAAGAATATATTTTATATTTTAAAAGGTCCCAATGTTCCAGTTTTTTTCCTTGTTTTTTCTGGTTCAATGATTTTCATTATCTTTTTCATTCGGAATAAAAAATCTTGTTAATAAAAACCAAAAACTAAAAAGGACACATTTAGTAGAAATCAACTCCTCCATCCTGCCTATTAATTTCAACATGGGGGACTGGTTAAAGGTGGCCACTATGACCATCCCTATGATACTCAAGGGGTCGACAAAGCCCAGATGAAAGGGGGCTTTGCACAAGGAGCTCAATATCTTTGCTTCTATTACTTACATGTTTCCATTAAGGATCTTCTACTTGAGGCACCTTGTTGTTTAATTGGGCAATAGCTGTTTATTCCTGGGCTGCAATACCTTGCCCTCTAATTACAGACAACAGTCACAAAAAGATTCCTTTAGGCCCAAATATCAACACCTCCTCAGTTTACATGCTGCAGTGCCTCCATTGGCACCCGCTTACTGAGTGAGAATGCTGTGTATCTCCTCCCCATCATATACTGTGCCCTTAATTGGCCTCTATGTCCCCTCCCCTTAGCTAGTGTGGTAATGTAAACAAGTGTGCGACCCCCACTTTAAATATACAAAGGAGCCACAGGATTCTCAGTGTTCAAAAATTCATACATCATTTGTAATAAAACAATTTAAATCAAAATCTACATTGAGTCCCCTCGGGGACAGTGATCGCATATTAAATATCCATCTCCCCTCCGCTTGGGAGATGTCCCTCACTACACTCGAACCTCTCCACCTCTTAACATGTGACTCTACCCCCATAAACTTCAGTCCAGCGGGGTCTCTATTGTGATGTATTTTAAAGTGATTGGAAACACTGTGTGTGGCCAGTCCTTTAATTATGTTTGCCACATGTTCCCCTATCCTTTTGTGTAATGATCGGGTGGTGCGCCCCACATATTCTAGCCCACAAGGGCATATCAAAACATATATCACCCCCTTACTGCGGCACGTGATGCATTGTTTTATCCTGTGTTGGTAACCTGTGTTTTTTGCAGTGAGAGTGTCCCCTCTACATGGCTGTGCCTCTCTACAGCCTCTGCAATCCCGGCAGGGAAAGAAGCCCCTTTGACCCAGGAGGTTGGCCGTATTTACCTTCGGGGGGTCCTGGAAGCTGGGAACTAGCTTCGACCTAAGATTGGGCGCCTTCCGGTATATAAATCCAGGTTTTTTTGGGAGTGCCCTCCCCAGCGTCCCATCCAGTTGCAGAATGCGCCAGTGTTTCATAATAATCGACTCAACATCTCTGTATTGATGGCTATAGTCAAGCAGTAGATCAAATTCTCTGCTCCTGCCTCCTGATGGCTTTCTGTTTTGTAATAGGTCAGACTGTTCCATCCTGGATACTTCATTCACTACGGCCTGTAAATGCGCAGGGTTGTATCCCTTATCCACAAACCGCTGCCGGGATTGCAGAGGCTGTAGAGAGGCACAGCCATGTAGAGGGGACACTCTCACTGCAAAAAACACAGGTTACCAACACAGGATAAAACAATGCATCACGTGCCGCAGTAAGGGGGTGATATATGTTTTGATATGCCCTTGTGGGCTAGAATATGTGGGGCGCACCACCCGATCATTACACAAAAGGATAGGGGAACATGTGGCAAACATAATTAAAGGACTGGCCACACACAGTGTTTCCAATCACTTTAAAATACATCACAATAGAGACCCCGCTGGACTGAAGTTTATGGGGGTAGAGTCACATGTTAAGAGGTGGAGAGGTTCGAGTGTAGTGAGGGACATCTCCCAAGCGGAGGGGAGATGGATATTTAATATGCGATCACTGTCCCCGAGGGGACTCAATGTAGATTTTGATTTAAATTGTTTTATTACAAATGATGTATGAATTTTTGAACACTGAGAATCCTGTGGCTCCTTTGTATATTTAAAGTGGGGGTCGCACACTTGTTTACATTACCACACTAGCTAAGGGGAGGGGACATAGAGGCCAATTAAGGGCACAGTATATGATGGGGAGGAGATACACAGCATTCTCACTCAGTAAGCGGGTGCCAATGGAGGCACTGCAGCATGTAAACTGAGGAGGTGTTGATATTTGGGCCTAAAGGAATCTTTTTGTGACTGTTGTCTGTAATTAGAGGGCAAGGTATTGCAGCCCAGGAATAAACAGCTATTGCCCAATTAAACAACAAGGTGCCTCAAGTAGAAGATCCTTAATGGAAACATGTAAGTAATAGAAGCAAAGATATTGAGCTCCTTGTGCAAAGCCCCCTTTCATCTGGGCTTTGTCGACCCCTTGAGTATCATAGGGATGGTCATAGTGGCCACCTTTAACCAGTCCCCCATGTTGAAATTAATAGGCAGGATGGAGGAGTTGATTTCTACTAAATGTGTCCTTTTTAGTTTTTGGTTTTTATTAACAAGATTTTTTATTCCGAATGAAAAAGATAATGAAAATCATTGAACCAGAAAAAACAAGGAAAAAAACTGGAACATTGGGACCTTTTAAAATATAAAATATATTCTTAAACAAGGGTGTTCCACCCTTATTTTCAATCATGAGTTGATATACTGGCAAACCTAGCTTTAGTAAGTTAGCTAAATGGCCACAAGATGGCACTGTTTTAGACTGTAAGATTTTCTTCAGCCAAAAGGGTGGAAGTTAGTAATCTGGCCACAAGATGGCATTAACCCTCATCACAGGTTTTAGTCATCAGATAGGGCCGGGACATCAGTGTTCCAGACGGCCACTGATGACGTCATAATAAGGAAGTAGTGGATGCCTAGGCACCCATAGACTACACAATAGAGCTAGCCCTCAGTATAAAAGACGTCAGCGCCCTAGTGACGTCAGCCCCTGATGAGTCCATTGGACGAAACGCGTCGGGCGTGACCAGGAGCGTTGACGTCACTGGGATCTGGAAGGTCAGGAGACAGGCTGCCACGAGGAGCGGGGAAATTCGGGACGCCGACACCGCCAGCAGAGAAGCTTTATTGCTAGGCTGCAATGCCTGAAATGCCTGTTATCTTCCTACACAAGTGAGTGCGCTGATATTGCGCAGGCCATAACTTTTAGCCCAACGGTTTTATGCTATGTGTGTTCTTATATGTTTTTCATGTGGAACTTGTCATTAAATATGGATCATCCAATTGTGAACTAAACTATCGTGGAAGTGTCATTGGAGTTGGCCGCTCTATAGGCTAAGCGCTAGACCCACCTGGACTGTGAGGTGGTGTCAATCTGGTGAGCTGCTAGTGTGGAGGGGCTGTAGAGACCACGAGTGATGCACAATTGAGCACTTATGCACGTGTGGGGAACTGTACTTTGTGATTCACAGTAATGCACTATGTGCGATTGTTTTTTCTATGTTTAAATTGTAGAAAAGAAGAGGAGCGCTGTCACAGCACTATAGACTGATATTCAAGGACTTGTGATAGCGAACACTCGATTGAAGCATATGCTATTGCACCCGTTTGTACTTTGGCAGGCGCAGTTTGTGTTTATTATAGGACAAGTATAGAGATGTATCACAAGATCTGGAAATGTTCCAGTGCCTGCTGCACAATTAGATGTTTCTGACGAAGCTTCAGTCAAGCCAAAATATATCCACATGTAGCAAATACGCACACCTTAATTTTTCTATAGCAATATTAGCACTAGAACATACAGTATGTAGAAATCATTCCATGAGCAGATGCGTGAAATTTTGCATGTGTCTTCTTTACAATTCAGCCGAAAAGTAATCTGCACCACCCACCTCAGTGCAGGACCAGTTTAAAGGTGGCCATACACTTATAGATTAGCAGCAGATTTGACCATCAGATAGATTCCTGTCAGATGCCTGTCAGGTTGAATCTGACAGGAATGTGTGCCACACACTAGGAACAGATTTCCAATAGATTTCAGAATGAAATGTATTGAAAATCGATCGAAATGCAGTGTTGCACCATCCGAACCAATGCAACCTTATAAGCCATCGGTCTGCTGCCAGCAGCCGATCGACCCAGATTTTCCGTCTGGACCGATCGAGCAAATCGATCGAAATCGGCTGAACATTGATCCTTTCTGCTGCATCGATTTCTAGCCGATACAATCAGAATGATTGATTCAGCCATCGATTGATGGCTAAAATCGACCAGTATATGGGCCCCTTAAGAGGCACCAATGAAAAGGTAACCTGAGGGCCCCTACCCCACCTCCAGCAAAGTCAGCTCCTGAGCCGGCTGCTACCCCCCTTCCACTAGTTTTCTCCCACCGACTTCTTCCAGGGCCCCAGTACAGTGTGTGGCTGTCTGGCTGCATTATACTAACTCACCAGTCCCGGCTCGCTACTCTATCTGTGCTCTGTCTTCAGCCTGCTGCCTGCCTGTTGTGTAAATAACCTGTCTCGGGTCATGGAGATGAGGCAGGCAGTGGGGAGGAAGTCAGAGTATGGATGGAGCAGTGCACCGGACAGACAGTCAGCCACCCACACATTGTGCAAGGGACCCGGGACTCTGGAGCAGTTGGAGGGCAAACCACCTAAAAGTTCCGGAGGTGGGGAGCAATGGAAGGCAATACATGGGCATCTGAGGGCGAACTATAACATAGGGCATTAGAGAACAGGAAAACAGAAGTGTGTGTGTGTGAGAGAGAGAGGGGGAGGGCCATAATTCACCTTGAGGGCCTTTGGCCTGTAGCTATACAACCAATGCACCCCCCCCCACACACACACACACACATATATTCCGATGCCTTGTTCATTGATAGCCCATGTTATAGTGTACCCTCAGATGCCCTGTATTGCCTTCTATTGCCCACTTTGGCCTGAAGACAACTAGCTATGCCACCAATGCCTTTCCCCCCAGCAACATGCAGAGCGGAGGTTGAGCAGGCTGTCTGATTCACCACCAAAGATGCAGTCAGACATGTCTGTCCACTAGCCGCAGCCACACCAACGTCCACCCCCGGTGACAACAGGGCACCTCTTCCCATCGCGCAGGCATGTACGTACTGACGTGAGGTCACATGCATGCGTCAGATCAGGGAGAGTGCCGCTGCAGCCGGCCATGTGTGATACAGCACCAGGCAGGAAGGAAAGAGGAGAGCCATGGAAACCGCGACGCAGACGCCCAGAAAAATCAGGTAAAGTATGTCCTTGGCTGCCTTCCTCTCCTGAAACGCCATAGCACTCGGCGGCCAGACATTTTTAAAGGGGCAATGGGAAACGATTGGGAGCCCCTACGGACTCTGAGACCTGGGGGCAATTGCCCCTCTGCCTTAATTGTAGTGCCAGCCCTGTCTCAGTGGTTACAGCAGCCTGCACCCTCCTCCTGGCTGCTTTCAGTATCGGACTGTATTAAAGGGAGTGACCGCAACATGTTAGGGTTGAGTCACTATAACAAATAGAGTGCCTTATCAGAGTTAACATGCCTTATCAGAGTTAATATGTCTTACCAGAGTTGGCATGCCTTATCAGAGTTAGCATGCCTTATCATAGTAGCATAGCGAGCGCTACGGAGTTATGCCTGTTAATTGACAATGATGAGAGCTCCACTCATCATGTCCTGAGCCCCTGCGGGTCACCTTAAAGGACATTATCTCCGCACTTTGATTGGCCCAACAGGTTGCCTATCAAGTTTCCTGTCAAGTGACAGGCAGCCTATTGGGCCATACAAAGTGTGAGGATAATGTCCTTTAAAGTGATTGGACCCGCAGGGGCTCAGGGCAGGACGAGTGGAGCTCTCGTCATTGCCAATTAGCAGGCATAAGTTCGTAGTGCTCACTTTGCTATTTTGGTAAGGCACGCTAACTCCGATAAGGCATGTTAAGTCTGATAAGGCACGCTGTTTGTTATAGTGAATCAACCCCGTTGTGTGCGCTCTGTCTTTAATACAGTTTGATACTGCAAGCAGCGTGCAGTGGGCTGCATCATCATTTCATATTGAAATTTGGTACTGTATAACCAGGAACGTATACTCGTTTAACATTATTCTGATTCTGAAATGATTCTGATTCTGAGGCTCGGCACCTGCTCGGCCTGTTTTCTGCAGCAAAAAGTATTTTGCATCTGTGGACTCTGTATTACAGCCTTCTGCTCTCATCACTATTTTAGCAGTCAAAGGGGTAGATTCAGCAAATTGCTCAAGTGCTAATAATGCATATTTTAACTCTTACCGTACAGATTTTTCTGCCCTTTTGTTATCTTTGCATTTAAAAAGAATTAACAGCATGAACAAAGTTTTGCACCTAATTGTGTGAACAACTGTATTTCAACAGCATGGTCATATGGGCAGACACATGGCAGAAGAAATTGAATGTAGATACATGTAAGGTCATGCACCTTTGACATGCCAATGGTAGAGCACCATATAAGATAAATGGTACACCGCTGGGAACATCAGACTTGGAGAAGGCCTTGGGAATACTGGTTGATAACTTATTAAACAACAGTATTCAAAGCCAAGCAGCAGCTAAAGCATATAAAATTCTTGGATGCATAAAACGGGAAATAAAATCTCAGTTTAGAACAGGTACTCTACTCCTTCTGTATAAATGACACACCCGGAGTATGGGATACAGTTTTGGACACTACACTATAGGAAGGACATTGACACTATAGCAAGGACATTGACCTACTAGAACAGATGCAACGAAGGGCAACTAAAGTAATCAGATAGATGGAAAGTCTCACATACCAGGAAAGGTTGGATTTATTTAGCTTGGAAAAAAGACAGCTGACCTTATTAACATGTATCAACACATCAGAGGGAATTAAATAAGTTTGTTTTTGTGTCTAGGCTTGCACAAAGGATAAAGGGGCATGATCTGCTTATGGAGGAAAAAAGGTTTTGTCACCTATTACGGGAGGGGCTCTTTAGAGTGGTTAAAATGTGGAATATTTTACCACCGGAAGTAGTTATTGCAAATTCTATATTTGCATTTAAAGGAGGCTTGGATGTTTTCCCTGCATTGGAGGGCAAGGACATCCACGGCAATAATTACTAGGTAATACAGATAATTCCCAGCAGAGTTGATCTAGCGATTTTATCTGACAGTCACCTGGAGTCCGTAAGGATTTTTTTTCTCTTTAAGGGGTAGTTGGCCAAAGAAGATTCTAATGGCCAGCTGTAAATTCTTATCACATAAATTGATCACCCAGCCTGTTTCTAACAGTACTCAATTGAGTGCAGACTTGGTTCAACACAATAGGATCGTACAGATGTGGGTATATAACATGTCGTTATTGTGTGACCTTGCAAGGATCCGCTCCTCTCGGCCACAGTATGGACTGAGGCGACGATTGAGGTAGAGTCAGCTGACACTTAGCAGGGGTTTATTGTAATAATATAAAATTATAGGTTCTGACCCTGCCTAGGATTGAACCCTGGTCTCCCACATCAGAGGTGGTGAGCTTGACCACTATGCTATGGTTAATACTCTCAGAAAGCTTTGCTGGTCAGCATAGGGTGGGTCAGCTGACCTGTTGTGGTCATCCGTTTCAGCTGATCTCACTGTCAGCTGATTTATGCCTGCGTGTGATTGGCTGTTGTGTGCATGTGGCCGGCCGCTGATTGGTTGCATGTAGTATATAAGTCTGCTGAGTGCTTCCTGTCATTGCCCGTCATAGCGTTAGCTAGTCTAGCTGCTGGGTGCGTGTATCCTGGTTGGAAAACTATTCTTTATTGGATTACTTGGCTTTTTGACCTCTGCCTGATTTTGGACCTTCCTTGCTCGCTGCCTGAACTGACCCCGGAAACTCTCGACTACTCTCTTGCCTGCTCCTTCTGTACTGCGAATCTCGGATACCTGTGTATGACCCCGGACTGTTATTGGACTCTGCTTTTGTTTCTTGTGTTGGTGATCTATCTATACCCACCCTGCATTCAGCCTCAATATCTTGCGCCCTAAAGGCCTGGGTGTAACCGAAGTTGGGTAGGTGTTGTCTCTCACCTCCCATTCAAGCGGGGATGCGCCACACAAGGCGAAGACGGCGGAGGTAGATTGGGACATTGAGGCTGATTCGTGGGTGGATAGGTTGCCAGGCCTTACAGACCTATAAACAAACCACAGATATCTGATCTTTCTCACAAAATAAAGTATGTAATATGAAACATAATATTAATTTTTATACTTATAATGTAATATATATGGTTTTATATACTGGATTTACAACTCAAGCTTTATCCCTACGTATGGCAGAACATTTTAATGGTCCAGGACGAACAAAAGTGACCAACATGTCTCAGGAAACTTCTTGTCTTGCCATCAAGAGAATATGACTTCACTTTCCATAGGGTGGAAAGGTTTTTCATCTGGTTAGGGGTTGTGACAGAGAGAGAATGCTTGGCAAGCGAGAAGCTTTCTGGATCTAGCAGATAGGGACACGGACCTGGAGGGATTAAATACAACATGGGATATTAACCTAGTATATAATGTTTAAACATATTTCATCATTTTGCATCACTTTCCCATCTTCCTATTTCAGGAGGGGCTCTTTAGAGTGGTTAAAATAATCTCTCCATCTCGATGCCACTTTTTCAACATTTGGCTATACTCTATCTGTATGTTTATTTCTTTTTTTTCTCTGTTCCTCCTCCTCTATAGTCAGAGGCTTTGCAGACTTGACAAAAGGGAGCGCGTCCTCCTGATGCATTAGTCTTCTGTTTGTGCTGTTACCTGCCTTTATCCTTGATGCTTTAAATAAAAGAGCTTAAAGGGAACCATAACTGAGAGGCATATGGATCTTGCCTGGCAGTCTTGCTAATCTCTTTAGCTGCAGTGGTGGCTGAATCACACACCTGAAACAAGCATGTAGCTAATCCAGTCTGACTTCAGTCAGAGCACCTGATCTGCATGCTTGTTCAGGGGCTTTGGCTAAAAGTATTAGAGACACAGGATCAGCAGGAGAGTCAGGGGACTGGTATTATTTGAAAAGGAAAAATCCATATCCTTCTCAGTTTAGGTTCCCTTTAAAAAAAAATTACTTCTGATGGTCCTGGGTCATCTTCTGGATTTCCAGTTCGCTGCAATCCTCGGAAGGTAGGGGACTTGGACCTGCAAGCATGTCGACCTTTCTTGGTGGGTGCAACCTGCATTTTGGCTGTCCTCCTACTCCATATACTTTTAATACAATTCCCCTCTTTTAAATGAAACAGGTCGTACCTTTTGAGGGAAATATTTTGAATAAACTTGTGTATATTGTATATGCACTTTATATGTATTGTCTCTTTATGGACACGTAGAGCTCCTCCTGTGAGGTGGAGCAGACCTGCCCTATTAATGTGCATTGAGCACACTGTTTTTAGCTATGACTAAGGAGACATGATTACTGCAAAACAGTTGACCTGTTCTTCATTGTATTGCTGATTGTCTGAGTTCTACAATAAAGATTGGACTTTTAGGCTGATTGTTGAACTGATTCTACTTCGTTATCTACAATTCGAGTTAAGCAGCTGTTTCGTGTTAATGGGGACATGTTTGAGCAGACTTTCTGTTTTCACTACATAAATTGGACAAGCATTGTAATGCTTGGTACATTATACATTTTCTGTTAGATTTACATGCCAGATTGATTATTTCCAACATGTCCGATCTGAATTTTGGAACGATTTTTCGACCGTGTTTAATCATTTTTTTTTATCAATTTTCGTTCAGTTCTAAGAAAATTGATTAAAAAAAAAAAAAAGATTTAAAAAACGATCAGAAATCGAAAAATCGATAGAAATTCAGATCGGACATGTTGGAAAAAATCGATCTGGCAGGTAAATCTAACAGAAAATTGTGTGGTGTATACCTAGCATAAGGGCTTTTTGCCTTCCTTTGGATCAACTTGAATATGTGAGCAGATTTTTTTTTACCCAATTTTTACTTGTTTGTTTTTTTCTACTGGTCGAACTGGATGTCTTTTTGGAACCTAACACAATACATAACTGATATAGCTGCAATAATTTTGGCAGCATTTTCATCTTTACAGCATTTATCCTGCCAAATAAAGATAATATACAGTCTGTCCGGTCTTTTAACAATGCTTTTCATTAGAAAAATAGGGAAGTAATCTAAGGAGTAGCTACTCAATGTTAGTCGACAAATAGATCCCTAGGTATTTTAGCCAACTTGGTTTCCAAGACAATTGAAATTAAGTTGGGTTGAGAAGAAGTTAAGCTTTAGATTTATTCTGGCTTATTTTAAATCCTGAATTTTCTCAAAAGTTTTTTTTTTTTTTTTTTTTGCCATTAGACAATTAGAGGGTTCATGATCATAACTAAAGTGACATAAGTGAATCGAGAAATGTTAGATTTTCTCCCTTGAACCTTATCTGATGAAACATATTGGGCCCAATGCAATTCACTTTTTCTCCCTAAGTTTTCTCCTAGGTGATATTTTCACATTATAAATAAACTTTTGGTACTTTTTTAATTGCAGAGTGCAAACGTTATTTTAAACAGAAGATGAAACATTTTCTCCTAGGAGAAAACCTAGGAGAAAAAGTGAATTGGTTCTGACCCATTTACATACTAGAATTGCCCATGGCTCAATTTTTTTATAGAATGGCTTCAGAGGCCAATCCCATATTTGAAATTGGTGCCAAGGGACCCATTCTAAGGCCTCTCATAGCATTTAAAAAGGTCCCTTATTCTGAAGTGCTGCAGTACAAGCATTTCCATTCCACTCACCTTCATTCCACCCACCCACTTCATCTCCATTCCACCCACCTTCTTCACTGCCAAAGATGGGTCAAAGAAGGCAAAGAATGGATGTCAGTAGATGGAGCAGAATGAGATTACCGTACTTCCAGTATTATCTGTGCTTATATTCCCAACTAGAAAACGATCTGTTTAGGGTGGACTAATTTAGAACAGCAGAGGTTTAGTCTGGCAGCAAAGAATTTGAAGACAATCTTTAGCTCACAAGGATATGGGCCTGCAGTTTGAATATAAAGTTTTATTGTTCCACTGAAAGTCGCTTTACAATTTGACAGTAACATATTTGGCCAAAAGACATCATCCAGGTGCATCTGCAGTCACTCTGTTATCGCACTTATATTTAGGCATGTCATGACGAATTCACAAGCAAAACATGTATGTTCATTTTTTATATCACACTGGTACGTTCTTCCATAATTCATTTTTCCTAAATTAGCATTTGGAGATAATCAAGACAATATTTTAGAGACTGGGTAAAAAAAGTGTAGCACAATGTGACCAATTTTTTGTGTATTTGAATATTATTGTATTCTTATTGCATAATTTTCCATTAGGTAAATGCATGTATTTATTTGTTTGTCAGGCTAAGGCAGGGAACACATTTGACAGTTTTCGAGAACTCATGTTAATCAATGGGCTAGTTCACACTTAATATGTTTTCCGTGCACAGAAAAAAAACTGACATTCTCCACGATGACTCTGCACATTCTGTCAGTTTTCTCTATCAATTACATCAGCTGCTGTGAAAAAACGTGTGCGGTTTCCTGCATAGAAGCACACATGGTGTGCAGAAAAAGTATGCAGAAAAACGCATGCAGAAAACTGAAAGATAAGTGTGTTCCCTGCCTAATACTAAGGACATTAGAAGAGGAAAGAAGGCCATTCTTTATTTCCAAAAGAGGGACTTTCCCTCAAAAATAGGGACATTTGTGGACTTTACACATTTAGCGTATACACATTGCCACAGCAGGCGATTGTCAATCCTTAAAAATAATGCTTGAAAACCACTCGCAAATGCTTGTCAGATGCTTTGTGCAACACCAGACAAATGTGTTCAGCCACAGTGTACAGCAGACTTGAGATGGTTTGTCAGTGGCAAATACTGATCACCAAAAAAGTGCCTTAATTTCTGCAGAAATATTACAAAAGTCTTGATCAGATAAAATAATTGCTGCCCTTCAGAAGGATCACCATTTTTTCACCACTTGAAAACCACTGTGTTAAACCCCCCCTAGTGACAGGCCATTTTTTACTAAATGGGCCACTGCAGCTTTAAGGCCTCGCTGCAGGGCCGCATAACCCAGCACACAATTAATTCCCCCCCCCTTTTCTCCACACCAACAGAGCTTTCTGTTAGTGGGGTCTGGTCGCTTCCCCTAATGTTTATTTTTTTGTAAATATTTTTCTTCTTCTTTTTTTTTTTAAATAAATGTACTTATTTTTGAATTAATTTTCCGTCCCTCCCCCTTGTGAGCCTATCACAGCGGATCGCTTCTGTGTCCCCCAGGGAGACAGCCGTGTCACACAGCTGTACAGTGTTAACCCTCTGGGCGATACAATTAGATCGCCCAGGAGGGGGCGCAGCACTTTTTTTTTTAATTTTTTAAATCATGTAGCGAGCCCTGGGCTCGCTACATGATAGCCGCTGCGCAGCGGCATCCCCCCACCCACTCCGATCGCCTTCGGCGATCAGAGTAAGCAGGAAATCCGTTCAGAATGGGATTTCCTGCTGGGCTTGCGACCGGGCGGGATGACGTCACCGACGTCATGACGTCAGAGGGAGTCCCGATCCACCCCTCAGCACTGCCTGGCACTGATTGGCCAGGTTGCGCAAGGGGTCGGGGGGGGGGCTGCGCGGCACGGCGGCGAGCGGCGGATCGGCGGCGAGCGGAAGTTACACGCAGCTAACAAAAAAAATTGCAAAAAAAAAATGCAAATCGGCCCACCAGGGCCTGAGAACTCCTCCTGCGCGACATACCCCGAGCTCACCTCGGGATTATCGCCCAGGAGGTTAATAGAAAGCTATTTCACCCTCTAACAGTCTCCGAGCGGCGATCGTCCGCTGGGAGACTAAGGACGGAGCAGAGCTCCGTCATTTATGTGGAGATGCGAGATCTCCTGCAATCCCTGCCCGCAGCCATTCATGCCAATCGGAGTGAAGTGGTCCTTGGGCTGCCGCTGCGTTCACGCCAATTGGCGTGGATTGGTCGGCTAGGGGTTAAGTGTTAGAATTCTATCATTTACTGCACTATATACATAGTGGCAATCATGGCAGCTGACACTTTATAGAGTGCCAGATACAGTTTGCCACTTTCATAGTGGATGAGTTCTAGGGAGAAGTAATAGTCATGACTCATGAACGGCAATCCATTTCTCCAATCAAGTGAACAGAGTCATGGATTGGGGATTTAAAAGAATTATTGACTGCCAATCAAATAGTGATTGCCAGAGATCAAAATACCGTTGTCTTTTTATAAATATGATGCTATAAATGTGGCAAATGTTTAATCTTTCATAGACAACAGGGGGGAAATGGCAGCGCATCCTAAGACCATGCCACAAATGAATGACTACCAACAGAGGTGTGCAGAGCCCCCTAGAGGCAACTTATACACATTTTATTCAAAACACATTCTACGGTTATGCACTAAAGCCCCAACCACTAATAGAAGTGGAATGCAAACATACAGTGGCTTGCAAAAGTATTCGGCCCCCTTGAAGTTTTCCACATTTTGTCACATTACTGCCACAAACATGAATCCATTTTATTGGAATTCCACATGAAAGACCAATACAAAGTGGTGTACACGTGAGAAGTGGAACGAAAATAATACACGATTCCAAAAATGTTTTACAAATAAATAACTGCAAAGTGGGGTGTGCGTAATTATTCAGCCCCCTTTGGTCTGAGTGCAGTCAGTTGCCCATAGACATTGCCTGATGAGTGCTATTGACTAAATAGAGCACACCATGAAGTCCAAAGAACACACCAGACAGGCCAGGGATAAAGTTATTGAGAAATTTAAAGGTGTAAAAAAAAAATTGCACTCCCAACCCCCCCCCCCCCCCCCCCCCGTGGATCCAGGTATAGATGCCTGCAGTATAGGTTAGCTAGGTAGGTGCCTTAAATATAGGTAGCCAGTATAGTTGCCCCCAGTATAGATTAGATAGGTAGGTGCCCCCTGTATAGGTTAGATAGGTAGGTGCCTCCAATATAGGTAGCCAGTATAGTTGCCCTCAGTATAGGTTAGATAGGTAGTTGCCCCAATATAGGTTATCTAGGTAGGTGACTCCAGAATAGGTTAGATAGCTAGGTGCCCTAATATGCGGCAGCGGAGAGCAGGCATAGTGGAGTTAGAACTCACCTTCCACAATCCCCCGCAGCCTCTTTCTACTTCCTGTCCCAGGCACACCTCACATTGGTAACAGCACCCCCTGTGATGACATGCAGTTATGTCATCATAGGGGGTGCTGTTAGCAACATGACGGATGCCTGGGACAGGAAGAAGAAAGAGGCTGCGAGGGATCGCAGAAGGTGAGTTGTAACTCCACTATGCCTGCTCTCCCCTGCTGCTGCGCTCCCCCCCCCCCCCCCGCCGCTCTGCCCAGCGCCCTAGGCGGTCGCATTATTTGCACACCTGTAGAAATGGGCCTGTCCCCAAGACATGAAATAAGTTAACCTATGATTCATCCCACCAGAATCTAAACAAAAATTAAATATTTGTTTTGAGTTAACTGACCCGTTATGTTCCTTTTCATATAGAACACATTTTAATTAAAATTACTTGACTAATGACTGATAATTATAATTCTTTGGGTGAAATACTTGTTTTGGCACTGTAAACTAATAATCTTCTTTAACCTTTCAAGACGAGAATCCAAATGATCAAATTCTAATTTTAAAGCAGAGAAGTTGACTCATTCTGCAGATATTAAATAAGAGCAGTAATTAATTATTTGATAAGGGCATACTAAAGGATAAGTTCAATTACACATATAATTCCATATTCCCCTTGGCTGTGTAGGATCTAACAAGAAAATATAGCAAGTATAATCACTTATCTTGCCAGATTTTAGCCACCAGAGTTTACAGACTTTCATGTTTGCTACACAACATCACTCCAGACCCCATTCTTGGCAGATCTTTTTTTTAGTATTTGAAAGTACTGTATGTCCCTAGTGACATACCGTACTAGGCGGCAGAAGCTCATTGCCTGTGATAGCGTTAAGAGGCTAGAGCTAGCTGCTGGGCATTGTTTGCTTTAATGCTGCTACTTGTCTAAAACTTGTCTGAACCTTTGCCTATCTACTGACTATCCCATTGTCTACTGCCTGGACTGACTCTTGCCTGCTTACCATTCTCCTACCTCATCCCTTGTATTTGTGTGATCTTATGTGTATTACATTTGGCTTGCTGACTATGAGATTGAATATGATTCTGATTGGCAGTCATCTGATATCTGTGTATGACTTGGAACTATTTGACTAAGTTACTTGCCTGTACCACCGCCTTACGACCTTCATTCCCTATACCTTGTGCATTAAGGCCTGGGTGTAACTGAAGTCAGGTAAACACTTCCCTGTCTCCTGTTCAAGCGGGGACACAAAGTGAAGATTGTGGCGGTAGATTGGGACATGGGGACTGATAGAAGGCGTTAGATCTGCAGTTCCTTACATCTAGTGGTTGGAGGAAACAAAAAAAGATGTAAAGAGCATTGCTGGTGGCTGAAATTCATCTTAGTCATCAATCACAAGTTGGGAGCTCTTGGCTACATGATTCAGCAGATTCAGGATTCCCAGCCAGTCAGAAGCTACAATGTAGGGGGCGTGGCCACGTCGGGAAGCAAGACGGACGCCTGATTCCACAGCTCCTGCCTCGGCATTACAAAACCGGCTCACAGCATGGCCCAAACTGCTACAAACCGATCCATTCCGGGTGAGGAGATGGAGACGGAGCAGGACAAAGCTAAGAAGCGGAAACTAAAGCCACAAAAGCTCACCGATTACTTTAAAGATAAGCCGCAGCGCTCAGCACGAGACATCCAAGATGGCGCCGACGAGTCCGTCTGCTCTGCAGTGAACCCTCTCCCTAGCGTTTTCCGTAGCATTGCGGGGATCCAACCGCTAGATCAACACAGCGACTCCCCTATCAACAGCCCTGCTAGATCGAGGCAGCGTCTGGACACCAACTCAGGAGGACCTCCGGTAAGCACAGCGGAACAGGCAACCATACTAGCCTCACATAGTGCTGCAGCACTTGAGGCCTTCCCAACCTCCGATCAAGCGGCCTCACAAAACTTTATCAAGGACATATTACTCTCATTCAGAACGTCCCTGCTATCCGACATAGCCACAATCACCACTAACATGCACAAAGAGCTTAATGTTTTAGGCGACAGAACCGATGCTATTGAACATACAATAACAGAAATAATCCAAGAGCACAATGTCATGGTGGACGTGTCCGAGACTCAATCCTCTGACATTCAGTGGCTTAAAGGGAAATCCGCAGATCTGGAAGACAGGTCCAGACGCAATAATATAAAACTCAGGGGGATCCCAGAATCTGTACTCACACAAGATCTGAAGCCATATATATAAAAGCTCATCAAAACAGCCCTGCCTAATTCTACGGAAACAGAACTAATTATTGATAGAGCACACCGTCTCCCCAAGCCTGCGTATCTTGCTGCACAAATCCCCCGAGATGTAATTGTAAGATTTTTATGCTACCATGTTAAAGATGAACTCCTTGTTCACATGCGTAAGCAAAGCTCACTCCCAGAACCATTTGAAAAAATCAAAATCTTCGCGGACTTATCTCAGCATACACTGCAGCAACGTAAACAACTACAGCCTATCACAGCAGCATTGCGAGCCTCTAATATTCAGTACAAATGGGGATTCCCCACGAAAATAATTTTTTCTGTGCAAGGTCAACAACACATAATACCATCTGTGCATGCAGGCCGTAAGCTGTTGAACACTTTGAAAATACAATTGCAAGAAGAGCCACTCAAAACCTCGAAGAATCCATTCTCCTCTAAAATCAACCAAGATTGGCGCACTATACCGCCATAAGCCGAGGCCAATAATCTCCCAGGCCAGTTTGTAATCTGCAAGTTTATCCAGTTGATACGCGTGATAAACTAAATTTTTCTGCTCCCTAAGTAGTAGGACAGTGAACATTTGCCCTACCGTGTCTTTAGTTATTCTATTCTTCATTGTTTATTATTATGTTATATGTTATTATGGTGGAGGTTCATTTAGGTTTCAATTTATGGTACTTTCAAGATAGAAATGTCTATAACAAGGTGTCTGTTACTATTATGAATGCACTAGCCCAGGTCAATGCTAACCTATACCATCTCTTAAAGAAATGGCCAACTCACCCAATATAAAAATAACCTCAATGAATACCAGGGGACTAAACTCCCCCTTTAAAAGAAGTCTCCTTTGGAGAGAAGCCAAACAACAATCTTCACAAATATTAATGATACAGGAAACCCACCTGTTAGAAACCACTACCAGATACTGTACCAACAGTCTATATCCTCTGTGCTACCACAGTACCTTTGTGAAAAAGAAAAGAAAAGTCATGTTGGCCTTTTACAAGGATCTCACAGTTGTCCCAATTTCTACAACAATCGACAATAACGGTAGATACATTATCTTTGTTGGCCATGTCAATGGTCAGCTCCTCACTCTAGTTACTATATATGCTCCCAACACAGCTCAAAAAACCTTTTTCCAGAAAGTAATGAAAAAAGTAGAGCTAGTTAAGCAAGGCTTTCTTCTAATCGGAGGAGATTTTAATATTTGTATCAATAAGTTAGATTCATCTGGCAAACGTGATAATGACCCCCCTCTCCTAAGTAAAACCCTTCAATGGCACGACTTGTACGACCCATGGAGGATCCTGCACTCATCAGAACTAGACTTTACATATTATTCCTCGGTGCATAAAACTTACTCGAGAATCGATTATTTTATAACAGATAAATTTCTACTACAAGGAGTGGTAGAGACCTCCATTGGTCTTATAACTTGGTCAGACCATGCCCCAATCCACATAAACATTGAAGACACAACTGTGCCACCCAAACCAAACCAATGGAAATTAAATACCTCGATATTACTAGACCCTATCAACATAAAAAATATAAAGGACATCATTACAGAATACTTTAATAATAATATGACGCCTGGTGTCAAAATCACCACAATATGGTCTGCGCATAAGGCCTACACTAGAGGCTTCTATATTAAATTAGCTTCGATTGCTAAAAAGAGGCAACAACATCAACTGAACTCACTTCTGACTCAGATTGCAGATTTAGAAAAAGCTAACAAAACATCCCAAGAACCACAAACCATACAGAAACTCTTTGAAACCCGCCAAGAATTACGTAGGCTATTGTTATATAAATACGAACGAAACCTACAAAGAGTTAATATAACAAAATATTCACAAAATAACAAAGCTAGTACTCTTATAGCCAATTTAATCAATCACAGACAGGCTAAGTCTAAAATACATTCAGTAATCCACCCAACTTCCAATCAAAAAATCTCTAATCCAAAATTGATAGCAGACGCCTTCGCAGATTTCTACAAACAATTGTATAATCTGAACAAAGATCATGCTACTCCCCAACCCACACAGAACATAATTAATAAGTACCTAGCATCAATTAATTTACCTTCCCTAAGCCCCCTTCACTTAGAAAAACTAAATACCTCCTTTACAGAGAAAGAAGTCTCTCGCACAATCAAAGCATTAAAAAAAAATAAGGCGCCAGGCCCCGATGGATTCAATAATGAATACTATCACACATTTATAGATACTCTCACCCCAACCTTAACACATCTCTTCAATTCCTTCCTACTAGGACAAAAGATTCCCCCAGAATATCTAGAGGCCTCAATATCTATTATCCCCAAACCAGGGAAAGACCAGCAGCTCCCGTCTAACTATAGGCCAATTTCGTTACTAAATTCGGACATTAACCACTTCAGGATCACAGGTTTTCTTCCCTTAAAACCAAAACAACTTTTACATTTCAGCGCTCCTCCCATTCATTCACTGATAACTTTATTGCTACTCATCACATGTGAATGATCTATAGGTTGTTTTTTTCGCCACAAATTAGGCTTTTCAAGGGTGATATTTTATTTTAGTAATAATGTTATTCTCTATGCATTTTAAAAAGAAAAAAGAGAAAAAAATGAAAAGATACACTATTTCTATATTTCCAACCATAAAAAAAAAAGCAAGGGAGGCTAGGATTAGATCAGGGTTGATCAGGGTTAATCAGGGTTGATCAGGGGTATATAGTCCTGGTATATTTATTTATAAGTCCTGGTATATTTATAAAATCCTCTAGGTGGCAGTCAGACTACAAGAAAAGAAGATCCAGTTACCTTGTAATCCTCTCAGGAGTGATTACAAGGTAACTGTATCTTCTTAAGTGCTGGCAACATTGTTTGTAAACCTCACAAATGAATGAGCACTGCTATTGGCTTATAGCAGTGCTCATTCATGGTTACAGGCATCTGATTGGTGATGGGAGTAATTACTCCCATTCATCAATCCCACCCAGAAATAAATGAAGCTGGTGCACGTGCACGTGCACGCACGGGGGCGCGCACCCGCGGGCGGGAGCGCGGGAGCGCGCGGGAGCGGGGGCGCGCGGGAGCGCGCGCGTGCACGCGCGCGATCGCGCCCGCACAGCACAATAGCGGCAGGGGCGTTTATAAACGCCCCTGATCCGCTAATTAAGTCAATAGGGGCGTAGTTATGCGTCTGGGAAATCCGAAAGTGGTTAAACTCTACGCGAAACTAATCGCTAATCGTCTTATGAAAATCACCCCAGAACTGTTAAACCCTGACCAAGTCGGATTTACCCGTGGTAGACAAGCACCAGATGGAACCAGGAGGATGTTAAATATTCTCAGACATGTTGAGCTCTGTCGAATGCCTTCTCTGCTCCTAACTTTGGATGCGGAGAAGGCATTCGACAGAGTCCATTGGGGTTTCTTGGAAGCTACACTACAGAAGTTTGGGATAAAAGGGCCTATCCTAACGGCTATTATGGCCTTATACTCCTCCCCTTCTGCGAAGGTGAATGCAGCAGGCTTCCTATCAGACAAATTTGAAATTAGTAATGGCACACGCCAAGGGTGCCCCCTTTCCCCAATTATATTTGTATTGTTAATGGAAACAGTAGCCCAGAAGATCAGACAAAATACAAATATCCATGGTATTAAAATGCAAGATTCAAGCCATGTAATAAGTTTATTTGCGGATGATGTAGCTCTAATTCTCTCAGACCCGCAAACATCCCTCCCAGCAGTGATTGCAGAATTGCAAGAATTCTCAGCAGCATCATATTACAAGCTAAATCAATCTAAGTCATTTATTTTGGGTCTCAACATTCCAACAGATCTTAAAGTATTATTAGAAAACACCTACCTATTCCCCTGGGCAGAACACTCGATACAATATCTGGGTATCCAATTAATGCAATATCTTTCAGATATTTTTAAACTAAACTACATCCCGTTATTAGCCAATACCAAAAAAGAATGTCAAGACTTGGCTAAATTTACTCTTTCCTGGTCAGGAAAGGTTGTGGCATTTAAAATGTTTATACTACCCAAAATACTTTATATTCTACGAACTCTTACTATTCCCCTTTCTAAATCATATTTCAGCGATTTTAGGAAATTGATTAACCATTTCATATGGGGAGGGAAAAAGGCAAGAGTTTCGTACAATACCATGACCCTTCCTAAACAATCAGGTGGGATGGGTCTTCCCAATATTGAAACATACTATCATGCAACCAATCTAGAAACGGCTCGACAATGGTGGTCCAATCCCCCGGACAAAATATGGCTGTCACAAGAAAGTCACTTACTAAAACACAAACCACGCGATATTCTATCGAGTATTCTTCTAGGATATAAGGTTCCTAAATCAGATTTCCCAACAATCCAATCTACAATAATCTCCTGGGAGCACTTCTGCAAACATCCCCCTGACACAGACCAACTACTAGATTTTAGGATACCTATCACTACTCTACAGGTCATGATGCCACTCATGCAAATGTCTGAATGGACAAACAAAAGAATGAACTACCTAAACGATCTTTTAGATAAAACTAATATTAAATCCTTTACTCAACTACAACAACAATTTAAGATCACAGACTCTATGTTTTTCTCATACCTAAGGATCTCTGGTTTTCTCAGGGCCAAGAAAATTCTAATTCCCCAACACAAGGCTCATATTGTCACCTTTCTCAACTCAAAGATACCTGTTAAAGGAGGTATATCGACCTGGTATAACGTACTAGTAACCCCAGAACATTCCCCTATCCAAAAATACATACAAACATGGTCCTACGATTTGAAGGCTACATTTACACTGGACCAGATTCTTAAAGCGAACAGGGCGTTACTCTCATATTCCAAATGCAACTCCCACTGGGAACAATACCAAAAGACGCTATACAGATGGTATATCACCCCTCGAAGACTAGCGGCCTTCTCCTCATCAACATCTGATACTTGCTAGAAATGTGGAGAAAAAACAGGAACACTATTCCATATGTTATGGGAATGCCCTCTAGTATCACAAATGTGGTTGGAAGTCGAGACTATAATTCGCAAAAATTACTCAAATTCCTTCCGGCTCCAACCACAGCTGGCACTATTGCTAATTGGCCTTGAGAAAATCGGAAAATCCCACCAATTCATAATCTGTCATATTATTATGGTAGCTCAGAATATTATCACAACCAACTGGAAATCCAAAGAATCATTTATTCTACCCCAACTAGTGGCTAAGGTATCCTGTAATCTAACTATGGAACTTAAACTCACTAATTTATATTGGCCAAAAAGACCTGGAGCAATAATCCCAAACTCATGGAAGACACTGTTTAACATCTAAATTAGTACTGTCCCTCCACCACCTGGTTTATGTGTTATCTGTTTTATGTGTTATCTGTTTAAAATGTTATCTATAGTTATAGACCAGTCCACTTTATACATCTCATAAATGAGATACATATCATAAGCATACATACCTACCCACCCTCTTAGCCTCAACCCTCAGGGATTACAATCTCAGAGGTTGTACTACTTTCACTATACTACAACTCATAGTGGCTCATACTGGAACCACCCCACAACAGTACTGGGAAATCCGGGTCCTGTTCAGCCGCAATGGCCATGAAAATGAGCAGGACTTGAATTACAACCCCAGCTCTTTATAAGTACACCCTCAAGCTACAATACTCTAAATAATACATCAACATAGACATGGGGGTTAGGAAAGAAGGGTTATACAGCTCATAACTTAAAGTGGCTATTTTAGAAATGTAAGGTTAAGATTAATTTGTTATAAGTCACCATAACTAGAAATACCGAATGATAAATGTTGTGTAACATTGTTAAATACTAATCTCTGTAATCCAAGTATTGTTATAACTGTATTTACAAAATGACACCAAGAACTACTTGTATGCTATGAAAACTTTAATAAAAAGACAAATGTTTTAAAAAAAGAAGAAGCTACAATGTAAAAACAGGGAACACCAAGAGCCCCAATAGTGTAATATGTACTCAGACGCGGATCTAGAAGTGTGCAGGCATGCCAGGTGCCCCAGGCGACCTCCCTCTTCAAACATCAGGGGGGGCGCAGTGCTGCAGACAGCATTCCTGAGTCTAAGGGAGTAACAATCATCCAGCAGCCTGGTCGTCTCAGTCTTTGTCATATATCTACATTAGAGACTATTGAGAGGTGAGCTCCAAACTTTTCCCAAAATTGCGCAAAACTTTTCCCACTCTCCCTACCACAGATCATGTCTCAGTCCCCTGAGATAGTGGCAGATGCTCCTGGTCTGGAGGTTCCATGGTCTCCTATTAATTCTCCTCTCTGGCATTCACACATTCCTCAGCCTTATCTCAGTGTGCTGTTTACTTACTTTTATTTATGACACTCTCTGCACTTTAACCATTACCCTGCTGGAATATCTGTGACTAGTTTTAACAACGTCTCTCTTGTACAGTGTACCTCAATAGTTAAAATTCATTATATTTCTAGCTCAGTATCTATCTACTGATATTTAATAGGTTGTCAGACTTTTATTATGTTATAATCGTCACTGAAAATGTTTCATTGCTTTCATTCATATAAGAGTGGTGGCTGCCGTATTTATTTCCTTTTAAACAATACCAGTTGCATGGAAATCGTTCTGATCTTTCTGGACACCTGAAACAAGCATGCAGCTAATCTTGTCAGACGTGTTATAGACCTTTGATCTGCATGCTTGTTCAGGGTCTATGGCTAAGACAGGGAACACACTTGCCTTTCAGTTTTCAGCTCGTGTTTTTCTGCATACCAAGTGTGTTTCTATGCAGAAAAACATGTGTTTTTTTCACAACAGCTAATGCATTTGATACAGAAAACTGACAAAATGCGCAGAATTATCATGTAGAATGTCTGTTTTTTTTCTGTGCAAGAAAAACACATTAAGTGGGAACTAGCCCTTTGAATAACATGAGTTCTTCTGTGCAGAAAACGCATATGAAAACAGTCAAGTATGTTCCCTGCCTTAAAGGGAACCTGAAGTGAGTAAAAATATTTAAAATAAACACGACGTAGCTGCAAATTAAGATTACATACTAACCTCACCATCAGTTCCTCTCAGAAGCTCACCATTTTCTTCTTACAGTGATCCCTTCAAGTTCTGAAAATATTTTGTCAGAACTGAAATATACCAGTTGCTGTCAGTTATATATCAGCAGCTGTCAGTTACAACTGAATGTGCAAGGTAATGTCCATGTTTCCCTATGGCTAAAGTGGCGATATTACAGTTTAACAGTGTGTTGACCAGCAAGCTGTTAGGGGGTAGTGGCCATTTTTATAATGGAGGATGGAGAATTCCATAGATCACAGTGGACAAATGGGACGCAGGAGAGGAGAAAGAGATTGAGGAGTAGACTACACAGGAGGTAAGTATGGTTATTTTGACTTTTTATTTTCAGTTCAGGTTCTCTTTAAAGTACTCGAGGAAGAGGATCAAGAATAGCTTAATTTATTTCATAGTGACTGTTACATTCTGGTATTTGTGTGTGCACATGTGTTATTTTTGCATGATGGGGTTAGCCTGTCCAAAAAGGTTAGACAGGATGCTGTTGATTGTAGGTGTGTGAGTGCATGGGGGGGGGCACAATTTTAATATTTGCCATGGGCGCTGTCTTAGCTAGATACGCCACTGTATGTACTGGTAAATGGTTACTAGATAGAGTAAATATTAATACTAACAAACCAGGGTTACCATTAGGCAACCACTGTAAAGGCAGGTGGGGAGATTTTCCTGACCCCACTCAGGAATAAGAAGTCGTTCTCTGTAGATGAGAAAAAGGGGGATCAACCCTCCATCCAGGGTGGACTCAATATTGTGCAGGAAAACAGAGGCGCCAAAAAGATAAAAGGAAGCTAAATGAGCCTTAAAACCAAATTCTTGGTAAATAGAGGAGGTAGTGGTGGACTTACCTCGTCCAAGTAGACACACAACGACTGTAGTAAAGACAGTCATTATATTTTATTTATGAACTCCAAATATGCAACGCATTTGGCAGGTTTGATCTCGCTTCATCAGGCAATAACAACGAAGCAATAGCATATGTGGTCAGTAGAAGAGCCAGGCACCTCTGTTATCCTACATAGGAAAACATGGCTGCCTCTAGGGCCGCTGTTGCTGGAGAAAATCCAGTATAGCATCAGCTCTTTTAGCTCAAAGTGTCATACTAATGCTGGATACACACCATGAGTTTCCGCGTCGAATGCGTCCGTCGATACGCGTCGATTCGATTATTTCCGAGCATTTCTGAACGAATTTCAATGATTTTTAGGTCGATTGCCATGTAAAGTATGGCAAATCGACCTAACGATCCATCGAAGCTTGAATCGGACATGTCGGAAATAATCGAATCGACGCGTATCGGCGGCCGCATCGAACGCGGAAACGCATGGTGTGTCTCCAGCATAAGTCTAATGCTGGATACACACCATGCGTTTCCGCGTTCAATGCGGCCGTCGATACGCGTCGATTCGATTATTTCCGACATGTCCGATTCAAGTTTCGATGGATCGTTAGGTCGATTTGCCATACTTTACATGGCAATCGACCTAAAAATCATCGAAATTCGTTCGGAAATGCTCGGAAATAATCGAATCGACGCGTATCGACGGACGCATTCGACGCGGAAACTCATGGTGTGTATCCAGCATTAGACCAAGATTTGAACCTGTCTCAGTAGTGTAGGCAGAATATTTGAAAGAACATAAAATCTGTGGATAACTATTTGTCTGCGAATTTCAACATCTTGATTTTAGATTTTTAATAGATTACAGATCCCTTCTCAATTGTGCCTGGAGGACCACACCACTCTGTCTTTTATCTTTTACTATTTACTTTTTCTATGTAAAGTGTTTATTTTCTTTTTTCATTTTATGTTTGGTGAAACTAGTTTTTTTTTCTATTAACATTCTTAAAGCTCACTTAAACCCAAAATGTATTTACATTTTCTTTGAAAGCACAGACAATTGTAACAATTACTTTTGCATTGCACTGTTTTATAGCTGTACTTGCCTGTGGCTGTACATCTATCCACATACATGCAAGATCCCCAAACTTTGCTGGCTTCCAAGTCACAAAGTGTGGTCTTCAAATTCTTGTATACTACAGATCTACACCAGGTTGTGTCAGCATAGTAAAAGGAAGAAAATCTTGCATGCACTGTGTTAAGGCTAAAAGTCTTATAGTAGCTAGGTAGAAAAGGTGGATGATGGCACCTATCTTCGAGAGACGTTGAGAAAATTCCAACACCTCCTTAGCGGTATGCCCGACACTGTGTCAGGCATACCACTCGCTGGTCTCAGGAGTCCCCCATGCATAATTAATGTGACCCCATGCCTGTAAAACCATTAGCTAGCACTAGGCTAGCTAGTACAAGTGTCCAGCTCCCCCCGATTGCCTGTGATCCCCCCCCCCCCGATCCCCGTTAATACATTACGCAGCCAGGATCCAGTGATCGTGCAGCCTCCGGTCTCTCTATGGGGAGGATCGGGTTTGCGCATGTCGGCGACATCATGACGTCATGTGCGATCCTCCCCATAGTGAACACCAGAGCTGTGCGGGGAGTCTGTGCCGATCGCTGGATCCAGGCTGGGTAATGTATAAATGGGGGATCGGCGGGGATCGGGGGGTGCCAGACAATTGTACTAGTTAGCCTAGTGCTAGCTAAAGGTTTTACAGGCATGGGATCACATTAATTATGTGGCCTGGACATTAAATGTGCAAACACAGACAAATAAGAACTATGTTTTTTCTAGTATAAAATGAGCCATAAATTACTTTTCTCCTATGTTGCTGTCACTTACAGTAGGTAGTAGAAATCTGACAGAAGGGACAGGTTTTGGACTAGTCCATCTCTTCATAGGGGATTCTCAGCAAGGCTTTTTTTATTCTTTATATAGATATTACCTAAAAAGGATTTAAACATTGATGTTTGCCAACTTGCCTTTTCGCTACACAGTTTTTTGATAGTTGGAGAGAGCAACTGCCATTCACTAGTAAGTACTTTTGAAAATAAATAAATCTCTGAGAAACCCCCATGAAATGATGGATTAGTCCAAACCCTGTCGCTTCTGTCAGACTTCTACTGCCTACTGTAAGCGACAGCAACATAGGAGAAAAGTAATTTATAGCTAATTTTACTCTGGAAAAAAGCTACTTCTTATTTGTGTATGTTTGCAAATATTTAAAATTTTTCGCTATAGTGCCCCTTTAAGGGCCAGTGTTTTCCAACTTTTAGGAATGAGTTACTATTTGCAGCTGTAAAAAAAGGCACCCTAGTCAATCTGTGCACTATCTACGGGGCAAACTATTAGCATTTATAACTGAATAATTTACAAAATGTGTCAGTTTTCATTTTTACTTGGTAACGGACCCGTACAACAAGCTGAATTCACACACAGAGCACAGGAAACGTTACAGCACAGATCAGACAATACACCTGTCAAAAATAAAATGACTGTTAATTGCCATATTTTACATAATAACTCCTTGGTGCCAAACATTTGAAACAGCTTGGAGAAGACATTTCATTTATTTAACAAGACAGTAGCTGATGCTACAGCAGGTCTGCAGAGGATGGTTACGAGCACAAGAAGGTTGCCAGGTCTTCGGCGCACAGAATACACTGAGTAACTGCAGTACTTTGGCGCAAATACAGAACTACTGAATCTTTCAGCCAATCAGATTTTATCTGTGAAATCAAACAAGGTATCTGGTTGTTATAACTTGCAATAGCTGAATTTTTGTATCTAGTTTCACTGACAAGCCCCATTGCAGTACATTTTTTCCACAATGTAATTCAAAGGATTACATTAATCTTGACAGCCAGGGGAAACAGAATTTGCAACTGAATTAAATGCTCTGTACAGTCACCGACCTTGTGGATAACAGCAGAAAAACACACTTCAGAAACAGCAGTTTTTGAACAGGATGATTTATCTGATGTTCTACACTAGGTGACCTGTATATATGTGTTTGTGCTGTAAGATGTTGCAAAAGGAAGTGGCCCAGTCATCATGTGGGGAAAAGCTGGTGAAGAGAAATGGAGCTGACCTGTTAAAGGCTTGGAAATATTGACCCTCAAGCTGTCACTGTACAACAAAGTGTCTAAAGGGCTAGGCTCAGTTGAGGACTTCACTGAAGCAAAAGGGATATGGAGGCTGCTATATTTGTTTCCTTATAAGCAATACCAGTTACCTGGCTGTCCTGCCGATCCTCTGCCTCTAATACTTTTAGCCATAGACCCTGAACAAGCATGCAGCAGATCAGGTGTTTCTGGCATTATTGTCAGATCTGACAAGATTAGCCGCCGGATCGACCCCAGCCGCGTCCCCGCCCGTCCGCGCGGATTGATTGCTGCTCGTCCCCGCCGGCGCTTCCTTATCAGCGCTTGATTCCCTGCCATTGTCCGCCGGCGGGGATCGAGCAGGCGGGAATCGAGCGGCATGATCGGACCAGCTGAATATTATCAGCTGGCCGGATCAGCTGGTCGATACACGGTACAGAAACGTACCGTGTATCCCCAGCATTAGAAGCAACTGCAGCCAAACAGATCAGCAGGACAGCCAGGCAACAGGTATTGTTTAAAAGGAAATAAATATGACAACCTCCATATGCTTCTCACTACAAATGTCCTTTACAAAGAAGGAAAAAATACCTATGAAGTTCTTTCATGCTCTGTGTGGTACTCAAGTCATATAGTTAAGTTATGTGTGAGATCAATGTCTAAGTTGAACTATCCTGTGTATAGCCAAATGGAGTAGTGAACGTTAATATGTTCTACTCTATTGTAGAGAACAGTACGGAGGAATCTAAAAACCACCACAGCTATTTTCACTGAAAGCCTAAGCAGGAAACACACTTGCAGGGGTGATTTTTTCCCCCCGCATAAAACTGGGGAAAGGGATGGGGGGACAATATCAAAACCTTCACTTCTGACACTCCGGGTAATTAAACCCCAACCCACACATATTGAATTAAAGAAAAAGGAAATGTGTCTCAAGTCCCTGTGATAAAAAAGAGAAGTTTATTAATTACTCAGGTCTGCATAGCACATAAGCCGTCCAGCAGGGCTGGGCCGAAGCAGAGGCAAAAGAGTCTCCAGCCTCAGGGTGCAGTGTAGGAGGGGGCGCACAACTCACTCAGCTAGCATTCCCCTATTGTGTTTGAAGAACAGAGACATGAGAAAAGGGGATACATGGCAATGAGTGCCTACCAGATAACTAGAGATTAAGGTGTTGGGTGTCCTGGGGCGCCTCTTAGTCTAATAGCAGTCAGTGTGTGAGTGCTGGGGTGGGAGGGATCAAGGGGCGCACTTTGGTGTCTCAGCCTTGTGTGCTGGAGGACCTTGTCCTGGCTCTGCCATCCAGACACACCACATAACGTCATCTAAAAAAACAGGGGTCCCCAACAAGCACTCAAGATCTCACATTTTCTTAGGGTTATTCCACAGCTAGCAAAGCAGCATGGAGCGTATGTTAGTCCTGCCAATATCATGCATATTTAGCAGCAAGCAATTAGACCCAGCATTCTTGTGTTAACAAAGCAAAGATCAGTTCCCATACTGCCTGTCAGCATGTTGCTGCATTTGATACGCAGTTTGCATGCTCACAAAACCTTCGCTAATGAGTTTATGATGTATGTGGAAGTCCCGTATAACTAAGAACAGTCCTGTAGTTGGGGGCCCCCTGCAGTTGATTAGCATACAAACGCCACTTCACAGCCACTGTCCTCAGCCAAATACCCTGCAACGGATGTCAACTTCACATATCACCGGCATATGAGCACGCCATTAGTTCCCTCCTGCCCTCATTATCTGCACGCTTCAGACACCATTGTCACCCCGTGAGCAGAAGAGCGATTATCCAAGCAGCAGAACAATCCAACCCGTCAACTAAAATTTACAGGCCAGTGCAGCCGTGCGTGTTTTGCCATAAGTGGCAAAATGCACAGGATTCCAGCAAATGTGTTTAAAGAGAATCTGAAGCTGAATTTTAAAAAAAAATGGATACTTACCTAAAGGGTCTTATAGAGCCTTCCCGTTCCTCTCACAATCCCCACATTCCAGTGCTTGCTCATCCGGTCAAATCACCCATCACAGGAGGCTTCGAAAGTCTATGGGAGCCAGAGTCTTGGACGGCTCCATACATGAGAGAGCATGCTTGTGCAGTATGGAGCGGCCCATCTTTGGGAGCACTCAGGCTACTGAAGACTTACAAAGCCTCATGCAGCTGCAGAGAGCAGTCTCTGACCCATCGAGGGAGCCAGTGTTGGAATGCAGGGACCTGGAGAGGAATGGGAAGGCTCTATAGCACCCAAAGCCTTCCACCTCCTTAGGTAAGCATCTGTGTTTTTTTTTTTTTTTTTTTATTTAGCTTTAGACTCTCTTTAAAGGGAATGTCCAAGGAAGAAAAAGAAAATTACTTTCCACAAGAAAATGTATGCGTGCATCAAGCACCAAGCTTAACCCTAACAACTCTGGCTTTGCAAATTTGGCCTGAGGCATTGTTCATGCAAATATGCATTTGCTTTCACATGCCAAATTATGCAAGGTCAAAAAACCAATACCGCAAAGCAGTTGCCCTGCGGGAATTAGTTCATGCTACATTAGCACTATCCAGGAATGCCATGGGGAGGCTTCCCTATGCCCCCATACAACCGAGGGGCCGCGGGGCCCCAAGCACTCTCACTGCTTGGGAACCACAGCGGCACCCAGAGGGGAGGCTGGGGGACACAGGCGACCCCCCCAAGCCGGGGAGGGCCGTCCGCACCGACCTTACAATATTAAAAACAGGCACTTACCTTAACGTCCATTGCATTCTGCTACAGGAGCATAACGTGGGAGCACCACATGGGAAAGGAGTGACCCCTAGCTTTGGAGCTCAGGGCTGGCTTACACACAACACTCCAGAGAGGGGGGGGAGGACAGGGGCAGACAGCTCACTCCAGGGCTCACACCACCTAGAGCAAGCCATCCACCACCTGCCTCCAAAGAAAAAAAATTACGTAACTGGGACTTCGATCAGCCTCTTGCAGCTGTCCTGTGCCCTCGGCACTTTTTTTTTCACAGGTTTTCTTTAACCTCCCTGGCGGTAACCCCAACCTGAGCTCAGGGTGGGAAAAAAGAGCTGCGAGCGGTAAGCCCGAGCTCAGGCCGGGGTAGGGAATTTCCTGGTTTCTATGCAGATTAGGAGTCCCGCGCATGGTGGGCGCTGCGCAGCGGGACGGAGTGCCCGGCTGTCTGCAGCTTATTCTGGCTATTCACTCCGGCAGAGCTGCAGTGACGGCAGCGGAGGCAGGGCTAAATTTAAAGCAGACATGATTTTTTTATGCGCAGGAAAAGCCTATATAGTTGTATATAGATGTATATATGTACTGTATATAGATTTATACATGTATATACATGTATACATGTACAGTATATACATGTGTATCCGTGTATATACATGTATACATGTATATAGATGTATATACATATACAGTATATTAACCACTTGAGGACCACAGTCTTTTCGCCCCTTAAAGAAAACCTGAACTGAAAATTAAAAGTCAAAATAAGCATACACAAGTCATACTTACCTTCCATGTACTCTACTCCTCAGTGTCTCTCTCCTGTCCCACGTCCTGTTTGTTCACTGTGATCAAGGGAATTTTCCGTCCTCCATTTTGAAAATGGCCATTACCCATAACAGCTTTCTGGTCAGCACACAGTTAAACTGTAACATCGCCCACTTGAGCCATGGGGAAACATGGACATTACCTGTTACATCAGTTTTCCTCTCAGCTATAACTGACAGCAACTGATATTTTACTGACAGCAACTGATATATTTCAGATCTGACAAAATATTGTCAGAACTGGAAGGGATTATTGTCAGAAGAAAATGGTGAGCTTCTGAGAGGAACTGATGGCAAGGTAACTATGCAATGTTCATTTAAAGTTACCTCGTGTGTTTATTTTAAATATTTTTACTCAGTACAAGTTCTCTTTAAGGACCAGAGCCTTTTTCTCCATTTAGACCACTGCAGCTTTCACGGTTTATTGCTCGGTCATACAACCTACCACCTAAATGAATTTTACCTCCTTTTCTTGTCACTAATACAGCTTTCTTTTGGTGCTATTTGATTGCTGCTGTGAGTTTTAGTTTTTATTATATTCATCAAAAAAGACATGAATTTTGTCAAAAAATTTTGTCAAAAAAAAAGATTTTTTTTTACTTTCTGTGCTGACATTTTTCAAATAAAGTAAAATTTCTGTATACATTTTTGTCCAAATTTATTCTGCTAAATGTCTTTGATAAAAAAAAATCCATTCAGTGTATATTTATTGGTTTGGGTAAAAGTTATAGCGTTTACAAACTATGGTGCCAAAAGTGAATTTTCCCATTTTCAAGCATCTCTGACTTTTCTGACCACCTGTCATGTTTCATGAGGCGCTAAAATTCCAGGATAGTATAAATACCCCCCAAATGACCCCATTTTGGAAAGAAGACATCCCAAAGTATTCACTAAGAGGCATGGTGAGTTCATAGAAGATTTTATTTTTTGTCACAAGTTAGCGGAAATTGATTTGGAGATGTTAGCTGTCTGCCAGGCCGGACCCCTATAATGTTCACCTATTCTGGCTCGTAGCGGTCTAGTGGTGCAACCCACGTATTGCAGAGCACACTCCCTACAGGTGATAAGATATACAACATTTGGGGTTCCACAATTGATAAATTGTTTAATAGAGAATACACGTCCGTTTGAAGATGACGTGATCGTCCGTGATCTACTGTGTACATGGCAGTATTGACATGTTTTTACTCCGCATCTGTATGAACCCTTTAGATTCAGCCAAGTGGAAGATGGCCCGTCTTTAGATTCATACAGAGACAGGGCCAGGGACCGGGCCAGGGTGGGGGCTTTCCTGCTGGCAAAACGTACCCCCTGCTGTAAGATACCTCTCAAATCTTCATCACCCTGCAAAATAGGAAGGTATTTTTTAAGGATCGAAACTATTCTACTGTATTCTACACTGTATGTTGTAACAAAAGTGGGTTTGTGATTACCCGTGGGCCTAGTTCTTTCCAGCTGGTCCCTGCTCCTCTGATTGGCCCTATGTTTTCCTCTATTGATCATCCAACTAGGATACCCCCTCTCCCGCAATCTGCTCTCCACCCTCTCAAAATCCTCTTCAAGCCAATCTGCCTCTGAGCAATTTCGACGCACCCTTACGAACTCACCCACAGGGACACCCTGTATAGTGTGCCCAGGGTGGCAACTGGTAGCTCGAAGGGTGGTATTCCCACCACAGGGCTTTCTGAAGGTCCTAGAACAGATTATACCCTGTACGGGGTCCCCCACTAAAGTTACATCTAAGTAATCGATGGAATTAGGGCCCCAGTTATGAGTAAATTGTAAATTGTAGGGGTTGGAGTTCAGATACTCTAAGAAGGCAGGAATTTTATCAGGAGGGCCCTTCCAAACAAGGAGAAGGTCGTCGATGTACCTCCCGTACCACGCAACATTCCCCAGGAGGCAGCTCCCACCCCCAAAGATGCAGCGCCCCTCCCACAACCCCATGTAGAGGTTGGCAAGGGACAGAGAGAACTTAGCCCCCATAGAGGCGCCACACCTCTGGAGATAGAAGCTGCCATCAAACATGAAATAATTGCGGGCCAGGAGGTACTCGACAGATAGGCAGATAAAATTCTGAAGATCAGCAGAATATGTTGAGAACTTTTTCAAATGATACGCTACAGCTTTTATGGCCAGGGCGTGGGGAATGCAAGAATACAGGGCCTTGACGTCTATAGTAACCCAAACATAATGATCTTTCCAGACAAAATTCTCTAAACTAGAAAGGAGATGCTTGGTAACCCTAATATCGATCAGACATGCTGCAAGATGTAGGGACGACATGCTCAATCGGGTGCACGGCAGTAATGGCGTGCGATATCGGGATGAGCAACAAATGTAACAGAACCCATTGGAGAACCCAATGTGAGCCGTGTGTTCATACTTTACCTGTTGATGTCTGCCACTGGCTCTGTGCTCCATCCTCTGTCCACATACACACGTCCCACGTGGTTGATGGCGTATACGTGGGTGTGTGAGACATTACACACGCGTCCACATATACACCGGCATGTGGAGCAAATGTATGTGGACGGAGGAAAGAGCACGGAGGCAGCGGCGGACATCAACAGGTAAAGTATGCATGCACGGGGCACTGGTGGGGGGAGGGGGGTCACGGGGCACCAGGGGGGCCACATTTTACACTAGGGGGAACAGTGAGGCAAAGTCCTAGGCCGATTCCTGAAACATTTCATGCAGGAATTGGCTCTATGGTGCCCAACAGAACTCTCTCCAGTCAAATTTGACCAGTGAGAGATCTGTCTCTTGGTTGCCCTTACATCATCTGATGTATGGGCATTAATATAAATATTTAGCATCCCTTGTGTAAACACCTTCAGCACCAGTGGTCCCAGACCACCTTTATCACCTCCGGGTATTCTTACAGCCGATTTTCACAGATCTTGATAATACCAAAAAGAGAAAAGGTACCCATACTGGAGGGGAAAAAATGGTAGCAAAAAATATATACGTTCAAGTTCTTTATCTGAAAAAAAAATTATATTATCTTTATTAATAAACTCTTTCAATAAATAAAAACAATAAATCTCCCCCTTGTCTGAATGTAATCAGAACTTCCCATCTGTAGCAGGTAACGACAATCAGTGAAAAAATGAACAATGGGGAGTTAAGGTGCGTACACACGCCATACTTTAGTAAACGACGGGTTCGCCAGACCCTCCCGCTGGGTGGGACGGACCCGTCGTTTGCTAAAGTACGATGTGTGTACGCGCCTTTACAATGACTGAGCAAGACATGAGAACAAGGTGCCAATGCAAAAAACAATAAAAGATGAAAAAAAGTGTCCAGTGCATATATATCTGTGAATCCTGGTCCTCTAGGATATTAAACACCTGGTAATCTATTTAATCTGTGCAAATTCAGCAATGTAATAAGGGATACTCCATTTTTCAAGTGAAAAGAAGTAAGGGAATAGCTTAGAGCTAGAAAGTGCTGCTGCAAAGAAGAGAAACATCGGTGAGGGAACACCACTTACCCAAGAAGTGGCCAGCAACGCATTGGGACTGGGGAGATGGGGAGACAGTCCAAAAACCCCAGAGCAGTTAAGACTCTTATTGTATCAAACAGTGATACATGGTGCAAACTTGGTTAAAGAAGCTTATGTTGAAAATGGCACCAGAGTAGCAGGAACACGCGAAGCAAAACACACACCGGACATCAGCATATAACAAGACAGATATGGAGCAAAGCTAAGATTAATATGAGCGCTAGCTATGACATTTAGGGATACATCTTATGTATGTAAAAACCTCCAGATTAACAAGTGTTAACTAACCACACACCCCTGAAGGTGGGATATGGGTGGGTTCCAGGTGTCACCCCCATTAGACACTTGCTATTGGCTGGTATAACTCTGTGACTGACAGCTGTCTACTGCACAGCTGCGAAAGTCATGACCATACTGAGACCATCCACTGCCCTGTACCCTCAATACACAGAATTTCATGTTTTTAAACACAGGCCAGTGTTTGGATTCCATAATCCCAGGCCGAGACAGCCAGTCTGCACATCGAGTAGACAATGGTGCATTTGTCCTTTCTTACAAAGCAAAATGTTCACTGTTTTCTTCAAAATAATGGTCTCTTAGAATCTGGCTTAAGAAAGAACTCTGCATCCAGTCTTTTACTGAAACAATGGCTAGCTTAGCTAAAGTGAATGAGGGTAATACCTGGCAAGCACCTCTCAGGCTCTCAGGGAAAACACAGGAGAAAAAGTTAATTGCATATGAGCCCATTAAGTGCTAGCAAAGGTAATAGGGGAAACACAAGAGAGGCATCCTATCTACTCTATTCTCATCACCCACACACAGGGGTCCAACTCTGCCCATGCCATACATCCGTGTCAGAGAGAAATTCCAAAGTAGTTCCTCTAGATATATCAAGTGAAGAAGACACCCTTCCCATGGAATATCTCATACTTAAATTGAATACCCTGTTTGTGTGTATAAGCTTGTGCTATATTGTAAACTTGCGGTACCTCTCTGTCTGTCTGACATCCCTGCTTAACTGCTTATTGTATGGATCCCTATTAATTGTCCAGCTCTGCGTATGTTGGCATTTTATAAATACAATAAATAATAATAGATAGGGACAGACCATGATTGTGGTAGGGATTAGAGTGTAAGCTTCTATGAGGGACAGTTAGTGACATGACTTGACGTGCTGTAGAATATTGTCTGTGCCATATAAATGCTTACTATAAATAAATAGATGACTCGATGATGGAAGTAGACTGACAGATGGGCATAGGCATAATAATAATATTACTAAAAGACATCATGACTTGTTGTAAGACACAAGAGGCTAGGACTTGGTGCTATGCACAGCAGGCTAGGACATGGTGTTACACACATGGTGTGACACACAGCAGGCCAGGACTTGGGGCCACATACAGCAGACTAGGACATGGTGTAACACACAGCAGGCCCTGACATGGTGCCAGGGAAGTTTCTAGGCTAAATTGCACACAGGGTGAGGGTCTTAAAATTGTGCCTCCCCAGTGGACTCGAGAACGTTATTTACAATGGTGTATTTAGCCCCCAGTAGAGGTAGCCAGGTATAGGTGCCCCTGGTATAGGTAGCCAGGCGTAGCTGTCCCCAGTATAGGTAGCCAAGCATAGGTGCCCCCTGTATAGCTAGCCAGGTATAAATGACTCCTGTATAGGTAGCCAGGCATAAGTGCCCCCAGCATAGGTAGCTAGACATAGGTGCCCCCAGTAAAGGTAGCTGTGCTGCACATGCGCAGTAGAGATTTCCCCATATTGTGCATATGCAGAATGCTGCCGTGCACAGAAGCATGATGACGAGGCACGTGGCTGGCCAGCTTTGAGAAGAGGGTCTCGGAAGGTGGCGCGGGGACAGGACTGCAGGGGGATGCAAGAAGCCCCAGTTAAGCTAAAATGCTTTTTGTCATGCTTAAGATTTGCTTTAAATAAAAACTGCAGCAAATAAGCTAGCCCTACAAAAATCTATAATAATAGTAATGGAGTGATAAAGGATATTTGGGGTGTTTGCAGTAAACTGTGTTGAGCAGAAGAGCGTGTGTGAAGTCTTACTGCAGTCTTACAGATGCTCTCCTCGCCTTGAGAAAGCGGATTCAATTCCACAGAACTAGTGGGACCTAGTTTTTTCAGCTTTTTCACGCTGTGCACTTTATCTATGGGCTGCTCCTATTAGCACTAGGTCATTTTTACTTACCACATGAACTCAATAATGTTTATAATGGTGAGAATACACTTTATACTGAACCCGGGTTCATCCACTACAAGGGCTTTATATAAAGCCCTGAGTGGAAATAGAAAATTACTGATTGTGATACTTATGAATGGATGTGCATCTATGACCAAATGGCAAGGCTGTGCAATGTATTGTTTTTAATTGTTTTTCTCTTTGTATTGGCATGAGTATATGGGGTTTTCTCTGCATATTTAAGATATGAACTTCTTGTTATAATCAAACTTTGCACAATAAAGATTTTTGTGATTGTCTAAATACCCAGCTGATTGGTGCTTTTCTAAAGGGCCTCTTTCCTCTTTTCATATAAAAAAAAAAAGTCTTACTGCACGATAACTAGACCGAAATGTATTGCATGTAATGTATTGCATCTGCTCTACTCATGGTGCGGTAAGATTTTACGCACATTATTCTGCTTGATGTACTTTACTGCATACTCCCCATTGTGTGTTGTCAAATGTTCTAATTACAGGACACTGGACTATCACCGTGTGAGAGAGCAGTTACTGTTCCCTGTTCTGTGGAGAAAGCGGATCAGAGTTTTCACCACAGAGGAGTAAGGGAGCAGACCTATGGTTTACCCCCGTGCTCTGGCAATGTGAGAGGATGGGCAGATGTCCCACAGCCAGTCACCCTTAGTCAGACATCTGCCCATTAATGGCCTGCAAAAGTCTGCCGTTTTCAATTAAAAAGAAATATGAAAATGCATGAAAATGTTAGCTGACTGCTTCTCAGCCCACATGTATGCCTTTCATTGAATAGTGGGATTTGTCCTTAATGCAGTCACTAGCAACTATATGAAACTGTTAGCAATAACCTTCTGCCTGCATAGGCAAAATTGTTCAAGTGATTAAAAATAGCTTTTTATTCCTGTGCAGAATAACCATGAATGATTTACAACACTGATGCAGTCTTAGTGATACAGTCCTTGCTTCTAATTAGGTCATGAAAATATTTGACTGTAGTGCAAGATCCAGAGCAGACTGGATTATATATGTTAAAATTAATTTGGCAAATGGAAATATACTTGGCTTATATCGGGGAAAATATAGAGCTAACACATGAATGTTTATTTCATATTTATTTGGGGTATATTTAATGAAAGGAAAAGGAAGAAGTTTAATGATATTTTTTGGATCACAAAAACTGCATCAGCCTTGGCAGGTCCACTTATATTTTCTCATGGGCGGCTTTAGGAAAGAAAAAAAAGCCTAATATCTGAATGTTGACTTATAGTAATGAAGAGTTCTTCCCACTTGATAGAGATATTTAGAATGCACTACAAGCCTCATGGTGTGATGGTCTTCTCCATACATATACTGGGGACACCTATAGACCTGGCTACATATACTGGGGACACCTATACGCCTGGCTACATATACTGGGAACACCTATACAGCTGGCTACATACACTGGGGACACCTATAGACCTGGATATACTGGGGACACCTATCCACCTGGCTACATATACTGGGGACACCTATAGACCTGGCTATACTGGGAACACCTATAGACCTGGCTATATATACTGGGGACACCTATAGACCTGGCTATCTATACAGGAGACACCTATAGACCTGGCTATCTGTACTGGGGACACCTATAGGCCTGGCTACCTATTCTGGAGACACCTGTAGACCTGGATACCTATACTGGGGACACCCATAGACCTGGCTACCTATTCTGGGGACACCTATAGTCCTGGCTACCTATTCTGGGGGCACCTAAAGACCTGGCTATATAAACTGGGGACATCTATAGACCTGGTTATCTATTCTGGGGACACCTATAGACCTGGCTACTTATACTGGGGACACCTATAGACCTGGATACCTGCACTGGGAAAACCTATAGACCTGGTTACTTCCACTGGGGATACCTTTTGACCTTGTTACCTATACTGGGGCACCTATTTTGGGGGAACTCCTGCCAGATTAACTATTTTTGGGGAACTGCTGCTGCCAGATTACGGTAAGTGTATTTTGGGAAACAGTTGCCAGATTATGTGTATTTTTGGGGAACCGCTGCCAGATTGTGTATAATGGGGGAACCACTGCTTCCAGATCATGTGTAATTTGGGGGAACCACTGCTGCCAGATTACATGTATTTTCGGTGATCCGCTGCCAGATTATGCATATTTTGGGGAGCCGCTGCCAAATTATGTGTATTTGGGGGAACCGCTGCTGCCAGATTACGTCTATTTTGGGGGAACGACTGCCATATTATCAGTATTTTGGAGGAACCTCTGCCAAATTGCATGGATTTTTGGTGAAATGCTGTCAGATTACATGTATTTTGGGGGGAAACACTATGGCAGAGTTCAAACTTCCCCGGCAGACCTTTTACACCGCTGCTAAGGTCATGTATATTTTGCCCCACCCATGACTACGCCCACATTCTGTTGCGTGACCACACCCATTTTACGAGCGGCGCAGGGTTTTTTATCAGTATAAAATATCTGTTGTCAGTAAATTATTATATCTTAGTCTGTAAAAATATATCGTGAAAGGTGGGAAACACTGGTATAGGGGCCCCATAATCTCCTATTGACCGGGGGCCCCATGAATTGTCAGTCCGCTCCTGATCAGAAATGAGGATGTTTTACATGACAAGTATTGTGATTGACCTTGCGTATCAGAACACTGGTGTTATATGGAACTGGGAGATGGGGATTGACTACTAAAATACCTCAAAGGTTATGAATAATATATGACATTTGTTATATATTTGGTACGCAAGGCTTAATATTAGCTACAGCAGCTACACACAGCTGCTATGGAGCCCAGAACCAAGAAGACCCCTGGTGATCCTGAATGTTTTCAGTAGGAATGGTCAATAAGATGCAAATAATTTCAAGTTGATGCATAATTATGCAAATTCATTAGCATTTTTGGACTAAATTCCTAAATTAGGAACTTAATTCCTCCATTTTGTTTGGCAGTATTTATTGCTGAATGTTATATGTTGCTGCAAGTGTAAGGTTTGAGTGCAAGGGTTAATGTTGATTTGGTTTATTTAATTGCCTGATCCTGGTGTTACCTTCATCCTGGTCAAAAAAGCATGTTCAGAAGTTAGTTATTTTAATATGGGCCACAGCTACCATACTCTAGATAAGTCTCTGGGTGAGCCCCACTGAGGAACAGTTTGTGAGAGTTATTTATAAATGTACTCTATTATTATTTAGTATTTATTATTTTAATACTTAGGACACACAGGACTTTTCAGAGTACATAGTCTTGTCACTAACTGTCCCTCAGAGGGGCTCACAATCTAATCCCTACACATGGCCGTTTCTAGCCCCGTGCGGGGCGTGCCACCGCCCGGGGTGCTGTTGGGAGGGGGCGTTGTAATGGAGGAGGGAGCCGGAGCCGCGGGGAGGGCAACCCGACCTCTCCCTCCCTCTCCCGGGCCGCCCTCCGTGCTCCCCCCTCAGATGTATAGTGAGCAGCAGCAGCCAGGGAGGGAGCGCTGTATACAACTCACCTCCCTGGCTCCAAGCGCTGCTCTCTCTCGCCGCCGGTCTTCTCCTCTCTGCATACACGCGTATACACACGCTGCTTCCTGTTTAGCCGGAAGCAGCGTATGTATACGCGTGTAGGCAGATGGGAGAAGACCACGGCGGCGAGAGAGCAGCGCTTGGAGCAGCTACCTATCTAACCTATACTGGGGGGCACCTACCTAATCTAACCTACACTAGGGAGCAGCTACCTATCTAACCAACACTGGGGGGCAGCTACCTATCCTGGGGGGCAGCTACCTAATCTAACCTACGCTGGGGGGCAGCTACCTAATCTAACTTACGCTGGGGGGCAGCTACCTAATCTAACCTATACTGGGGGGCACTTACCTAATCTAACCTACACTGGGGGGCAACTACCTATCTAACCTATACTGGGGGGCACCTACCTAATCTAACCTACACTGGGGGGCCCCTACCTAATCTAACCTACACTGGGGGGCAGCTATCTATCTAACCTATACTGGGGGGCACCTACCTAATCTAACCTATGCTGGGGGGCAGCTACCTATCTAACCTATACTGGGGGGCACCTGTCTAATCTAGCCTATACTGGAAGAGGGGGGCAGCTACCTAATCTAACCTATACTGGGGGGCACCTACCTATCTAACGTATACTGAGGGGCATCTACCTATGTAACGCAATTTTTACACCCTCGCCCTGGGTGCATTTTAGCCTAGAAACTGCACTGTCCCTACAATAGTCATTTGTCCATAGTCAGTAGTCTAATGCCAACTTAGGGGGAAGCCAGTCAACTTATCTGTATGTTATTGGGGTGTGGGAGGAAACTGGAGTGCATGGAGGAAACCTCACACAGACATGTGGAGAAATACAAACTCTGTGCAGATAGTGTCCTGGCTGGGAGTCAAACTGGGGTCCAGAGCTGCAAGGTCAGAGTGATATTCACTACACTACCATGTTTCCCGTTGAGATATAAAATGTCAGTGCTATATAAATCCATAATGTTAATAGTACAAAGGAGATACATTTTTACCCTCATACACATATTTTATGTTTGCAACTGCCTGTAATATTTCTGAAATGGAAACTGCACTTTGTTCATCATGACTCACAATGAGTTAAATTCATTTGACAAACAGGCGTCGGGTTTCCTGTATTCATATTTTCCTGTGTGAACCATTAGAAAGACAAAATGTACTTGCTAAACAAAAATAATGTAAGCACCTGTCTGACAGAGCAGGAAGGTCATGACTCTGCCACTTGGCCTGTGCCTGTGCATGTTAAACCCTAATGTGCTCATTAAGCCGGCCTGTCCTCCTGATCTCTCTCTGGGCTTCAGTAACTACAGGATTAGGGCCTCATTTCTGAATTGTTTTTGTTGTACATATTATGGCGAAACAATAAGGTCTCTCTGATTGCTGAACTGTGCACTAAAAGTTCATCTAACAGAAGTACATTATACAAAAGTCAGAGCTCTGTTCTTTTTTGAGTTTGTATTTAAAGCCCAATCCCAAGAAGGAATTGGTCATGTGTAGGCACTTAGAGCTTGTATCTTGATTGTCTGATATTAAATAAATCACTTTTAAGGGGGCCATACATTAGCCGACCAACCAACCAATCGACCATCCAATTCGATTATTATAATCGAATTGGATGAAAATTGGTGCTGCCATGTGCATGCCCGACCGACAACGCGACTAATTTTGGGACAGAAATTGGCCGCATGGTCAATCACGCAAGCTGGAAAATTTCGGGCCGAAGTTGGTTGGTCGGGTGCGCGGCTGTACGGTGGTCGAATTGCGAATGAGCGACGAGATGACGAAGCCCCCGCCGCTGCAATGTATAAATGTGTGTAGTGTAGTGCATTTATACATTACCTGTCTAGTGTCAGCCTCCACGCCGTCTCCGTCCATCTCGCCGGCAGGGCCGTTTCAAGTAACAATTAGGCCCTAGGGCAAAATTAGCCTGGGGGCCCCCCAACAGACACTCACCGACCAAAAAGCGTCATTAGAGGCCCTTTGTTGCAGCCAAACTTCCCTCCTGGGCCCCTGAGCTGGCTGCTGAACCTCCCCCAATCACCTCCCAACTTAACAGACTCTGCAGAGTCCCTGGGGAGCAACAGTTAAGATGGGGAGGGACAACTTAGGGGCCCCTACAGGCTCTGGGGCCCTGGGGCAATTGCCCATTTTTTCCTATGGTAGCTCCGGCCCTGCTCGCCGGGTTCCGCATACATGCCGGCGGCGCATAGCGTCTGACGCTGTGCGCTGCTAGCGTGTATGCGGCTTACCCGCATACACTAGAGGCTTCCTTGCATATGGGCCTATGGCCCTTATTCAATTCACTTTGTCACCTAAGTTTTCTCCTAGGTGATATTTTACACCTTATAAATAATTATTTTAAAGCCACCAAGCAAAAAAATATTCTGAATGATTTTGGCAGTACTTTTTCACCTAATTTTGGTACTTTTTCAATTACAGTGTTGAAAGGCTATTTTAAGCAGAAGATGAAAAAATGATCTTCTAAGAGAAGTGAATTGGAAAAGGACCCATGTTCTAAAATATCCATCAGATGTTTGCATTCTATTGTCACTTATCAGCAAACACTTGTGTAAAAGTCTAGGGCCCATGTGCAATTAACTTTTTTCCTAAGTTATCTCCTAGCAGATAATTTTCATTTTCGTCCTGAAATAAACTTTAAGCATTTTACAATTGAAAAAGTACCAAAAACTTGGTGAAAAAGCACTATCAAAATGGAGTATTTTCTTGCTTGCTGGTGGTTTAAAGGGCATTTTATGACAAGGGCCCACATGCAATTCACTTTTTCACATGAGTTTTTTCCCTAGGTGATATTTTCACAATGTGTAAATAAAATGCCTTTTAAACCACCAACAAGCAAACAAATGCTTAAAATAATTTTGATAGCACTTTTTCATGTACTTTTTGGTACTTTTTCCACTGTAAAGTGCTAAAACATTGTTTTAAATTGAAGATGAAAAATTACCACCTAAGAGAAAACTAAGGAGAAAAGGTGAATTCCATATGGGCCCTTATCAATAGAATGCCTTTTTTTTTTTTTTTTTGCAGAAAAAAGAAAAAGAAAATGCCTTTGAAACCACCAGCAAGGAAATACTCGCAAAGTGCTGAAAACTTATTTTAAAAAAGAAAGGAACGGAAAATGATCTCATAGCACCATTCAGTTCACTTTTTTTCTCGTAGGTGATATTTCACAACTTATCAATTAACCACTTTGTCCTCCTTGACGTATAAAAACGTCAAGGAGGACATGCGCGCTCCCGCGGCCGATCGTGCGCGTGCACGTGCACTCCCGGACGCGGATTTGGTAGCCCAGGAATCAATGAATCGGGCTATGGTGCCCGATCACTGATTCCTCTCCCCCGCAGAAAAAGCGACAGCTTCTCTCTGAAGCTTCGCTTTTTCTGACTCTATGTCCCTCTAAGCGTACATTGTACGCTTAGAGTGACGTCATGTAAACAAACTCAAGGTTGCCATCTTGTGGCCAAAGAGTAAAACTACATCTAAAAGTAAAAAAAAAATTACACTACACAAATATTTCCCTAAATAAAACACTATTTACATCCCACCCTCCCAAAAATACCCACATAAAATGTTTAATAAAAAAAACCAAAAACATTACAATAAGAAAAAAAAACCACATAAATATTTACCTAAGGGTCTAAACTATTTAAATATCTATGCAAAGATGAAATAGTTCTATTTTTTTTTATAAGCTTGTAAATAGTGATGGATGCAAAACGGAAAAAATGCTCTTTTATTTCCAAATAAAATATTGTCGCCATACATTGTGATAGGGAGATAATTTAAACGGTTAAATAACCGTGACAAATGGGCAATTACAATACGTGGGTTTTAATTATGGAGGCATGTATTATTTTAAAACTATAATGGCCGAAAACTGAGAAATAATGTTTTTTTTCGTTTTTTTTCTTATTCTTACTGTTAAAATGCATTTACAGTAAGTTAGCTCTTAGCAAAATGTACCCCCCAAAGAAAGCCTAATTGGTGGCGGAAAAAACAAGATATAGATCAGTTCATTGTGATAAGTAGTGATAAAGTTATAGGCGAATGAATGGGAGGTGAACATTGCTCGGATGCATAAAGTGAAAACGAGGGCTTAAGTGGTTAAATGCCTTTTTAGCCACCAGAAAGCAAGTATACACTACATTTGGGTACTTCAATTGCAGAGTGCTGAAAAAAAAGTTTTAAACAGAAGATGAAAATTATCATCTCGCACATAACTTAGTAGAAAAGGTGAATTGAAAAAGGGCCTAGGTTTGCTAGGTCACTAATGCTCTCCAACATACAGAAACTTCACAGCATCACGTATAATGTTTTTATGTTTGCCTTACTTCCCAGGACTTAGCTACAGGTTCAGTTTAAAGTGGACCTGAACTCAGAACTTCCTCTCTGCTATAAAAGATACACAACAGCATAATAATCTTTAAAGAACAACATTTCTTTGTTACAGCTGATACAAATCCTGCAATAAATCTGCAGAGTGTCTACTCCCTGCTTTCATGGAAGGAGACATAGGGTTAACATCCTGTTTTTACAAATTAGCTGCTCTGCCGAGGCAGCCAGCTGACACAACTGAGAGATCAAATTACAGTTGTGATTAGTCACAGATGAGGAGGAATTAGACTGGCTAAACTCGCTAAATACATACAAGGTGCATTCCTGTTTTCCTTCTGTGCAGGTCCACTTTAAACAAAATAAGCAAACGCAAGATGGCTGCAATGCTTGCAGTTGATTCTCAAGGCAGTGCTATGAGAGATGATTGTATGCACAGCGCAGCAATCTACAACATCCAATCACATTTCAGTTTTGGCATGTTTAGTGTTTTGAATTGCTGTACCTTTTGCAACCTTAGCAAATCTCGTGATGTCTAACTGGAACAACAAGAGTTAAAACTGATGTTCAAACGCAGCCTGTGACCACACCATACTTTAATAACTGTATTCATGCCCAGTCATTGATTATTGTATTTGTCGGTTTGTGCTAAAGCAAAATCTTTGTACTGATGGAAATACAGCAGGCAGTATCACTTCACTTCTCCTGATATTATCCACAGACGGAGGAAAACTATTGGAAAATAATGGTCAACATGCAATCCGGCTTTTAGCTTTGCTCTCCCAGGAGAAATTTCATTATCTTTTCTGTTTCAAGTCTTGCCTTTTAAGCTTCCAAGGTCAGCACTGTCTAGACTCTTCCACAGCTCCAACTTCCTGCAGCTAACACACATTCACACAATAGGTGCATGACCTCAAAATGTGCCAGGCCCCCGGACTAAGCGGGGAGTCCTTTCTTTTATTATTTCTAGCAATTCACTGAGCTAAAAAACCAACTGCTGCAGCAGCCAGGCCTGCCTTGCTGTGAAGATTACACAGCTACACTCTATTCCTATACCTTGTTAAGAATGACATCACTGGCACATAACCATGTAGCTGCTGGACAGAAATTATCCCATTCTTTATATTTTTCTCTAGACAGCATTGTGTATTATTTATATAAAATACCTCTGGAGCCAAGCGGACTCAGCTGTGTTTGAGGCATGCCAAAAGCAGCTGTACCGGGGTCCACAGACAGAAAGGTTAGGTGTCCAACAGCTTGTCTGTTTTTATTTCAGTTTTAAAATAAATATCAAACTATTTAGGAACAAGAGAAAAGACCCAAATACAAGAACCCCGCCAGTCACTGGCCAGATTGCTAATTTTACAGGAACCTTCGTCTGACAGTCTCTCTTTTGAGGCTCGTCTATTTCCCCAGCTGCAACTATACCTTGCCTTGCTCTAACTTGGCACAACCAGTGTAGTATTGCTCCCCCTGCTGGATACTCTGTAAGCATAAACACAATACGGCAGGAGTAAACATGCTCAGTTTAGTCTTTTAGTAGGAGGTTGGAAGATGTCTTAAAGAGAACCCGAGGCTGATTTTCTAAATCTTAATAGGACACAGAGGCATGTTCTCTGCACAATGATATGTCTCTGTGTCCTTCTGGTGCCGCTGCCAGTCCCCCCTGGGCTCTGCTGTCTCCCCTGAAAATACAGACAGGCTAGCGACAATCTGATTGTTGCTAGCCTTCTGTTTACCTGCCACTCTCCATTGGGGGAGAGCCATGCAATGGAGGAGGCGGGGGAGGCAATGCAGAGGAGCAGTGATTGACAAGCTGGCAGGTAAACAGAAGGCTAGCGACAATCAGATTGTCGCTAGCCTGTCGGTATTTTTCAGGGGAGACAGCAGAGCCCAGGGGGGACTGGCAGCGGCACCAGAAGGACACAGAGACATATCATTGTGCATGTGCATGTCACTGTGCAGAGAACAGATCTGGGAAAATTTTAAATAATAAAATTATTACATTACTAATTTTCTAATGTATTGTTTACACATAAAGTATAACTATTTGGAGTAATTTCGTTAAAATGTTAGTAATCTAACAGTCATTGCCTCAATCTACTTAGAAGTATTTGGGCAATGTAAGCCACAATGACTACAAAACGGAGGGACGAAGTCACCACTGTGATCGAATCTGCCAGAGATGGTGTCCCAACATTGTATCAATGTCCCTTCCATCTTCAACCTTGCTGTTGCCCGTGTTCCAGCATTTCAGCATACCCATCAAAATACCATACAAATGCTACTGAGCATGTGCAAAGTCATGCAGGTCATAAATTAACCCCATAATACCCATCAGCAGCACTAACATTGCAACCCGAGTTAGCAGCCTGGGTCCTGGTGTGCAATGTCCACTATCCAAGTAGACATAGGCCTCGATTCATCAAGACTTATTGAATCAATTACCGACAGCTCTGTAAAATACACAACTCGATAAGTTGATTTCAGGATTCATGACAGTTATCTACAGGTGTTAGCGAGCATTCGGTAATCGTTCGGTAATGATGCGATAAAACGGAACAAAGTGCAATTCATGAAAATGAAAGTGGGCGTGGTTTAGCGTTAAATTTAGGATTAGTCATCTCCTTCACTGCTCTGTCGTTATTCCTGTCAGATCATTGCTGACAGAGAAGATGGAGCCATTTGAAGTGGTTATGTATCAGCTGAGAGTGATTCAAAGGCACAGAAGGGCAAGAATAAGGTCTAGAACCATATCAATTTGCAAGAGAATGGATTTATTTGCTATACCAGGACATCGGCATTTCTCTTGAATCATCTTGTAAGAGAACACAGGCAGTGCCAGGGTTAACTAAATTGCTAGCTGCACTAGGTTTTTTTCAGAAAAAGCTCCTATCAAGCCGCAGCTGGTGAAATTGTGGGATTGTCCCAAGCCACTTCCAGAATCCTGGTCCAGATGTTAAGCCCTATTCGGAATGTTGCTATGTGGTGTTCAAAGGACTGCCTTTTTACCCACAATTCCACGCAAATCTTATGGCCTTGTGTTAAATTACTGCTGTAAAATGGAAATATCGACACGTTACCTAATGGTTACCGCAGCATTGTTATCAATATTTTATCGAAGTCACACCGAATGCGGAAAAAACCTTTGATGAATACAACTAGAAATCGATAAACTTCGAATTCGGTAATTTAACGAACTGGAAAAAGTTATCTCAAAGACAATGATGAATCGAGGCCATAGAGTTAGAATCAAAAGTTGTCCGAGCGAAGCGAGGACCGAGCCCGCAGCCCAGCGAGCGAAGCGAGTGGGCAAGGCAACACTGATTCTACTAAAAAGGAGAATATCACTTTAAATGTATGCTATTTTGTCAATGTATGCTGGTTTGTTGGAACACACATATATGTCTCCAGGGTGTGGAGAACGGGCGCCGAAAGACATGGAAGAATAAAGACTGGAGGGAGTGCTCTGGCTGGACAGGTGAGTGATTAGTGCGCTCCGCTTCCGCAAGTACTCTGCAGGGGCCCTGTGGGAGCATTAATAACTTGGGGGGAGACCTCATCAGCTGACTCTGGTGCTCCAAGGGCGCAGTATTATGTGCAAAGTACATATACAGTAGCAGTGCCACGAGTGAGTTAGGCACTAGATGGTGCCAATAGTTGCATTACTGGTAATATAGCATGGACTTACCAGGTGCCCTATTCTCACACTAACCCTCCCTTCTAATGCCTAACATTATCCTAACACCACTACATAATGCCTAGCACTATCCTCTACCTGGGACTGGAGTATCCGTTCTGCAAGCGATAGCCAATCGGCTACTAATAAGTAGAAGTAGTAATACAAAATTCGCCTATTATTAGTGGGCCAGCTCACCTTCTCTAGGCCACGTAACCATAATTTACATATCGCCTATCACACCGTCGCTGATCATGGCACCCAATTCAACTGATTCTTTATCTGTGGCAGTTCCATAGATTTTAAGATTTTCCGCTGAATGGAGCTGCTGACTTTGAGAAAATGTCGCCCTGTGTAATACAATGTAACTATGGAAAGATGGATATCATTTGAAAGCTCTCTTTCTCCACTTTCTGACGACACATAAACCGCGGTCCTACATCTTTTAGTTTTCTCTATTTTCGCAATCAAAATCGCGGCCGCAGCAATTTCGATCGTGAAAATAGGAAAAACTAAAAGGCGTAGGGCGGCGGTTTATATATCATTGGAAAGAGGAGAAAGAGAGCTTTAAAATGATATGCATCTTTTCCATAGTTTCTGCACTGCTCGGAGTCCCTTTAACTTCGAAGTGTGCAAGTGGCTTTGTACAGGTTAATTTTTTCCACAAAGTATTGTAGCACCATACTTTGTTTGCAGAGTGTGAAGAGCAGAAAAAGGCCATATCATTTGATAACAAATTGAACGTGCAGCAATCCATTATTCTCAAGGTGCGCCTATGGCTTTTTTGAAGGCCATTTTTTTGCACTTATTGTTACAGCACCATTCTTTGTTTGCATAACCCTAGAACAAACACAAACACAGAACATTTATATTGCGCTTTTCTCCTGGCGGACTCAAAGCGCCAGAGCTGCAGCCATTTGGACGCGCTCTATAGGCAGTAGCAGTGTTAGGGAGACTTGCCTAAGGTCTCCTACTGAATAGGTGCTGGCTTACTGAACAGGCAGAGCCGAGATTTGAACACAGGTCTCCTGTGTCAGAAGCAGAGCCCTTAACCATTACACTATCCAGCCAGGACATCAGAAAAAGGCCACAAGTCACCATTATGGAAAGCTAACAATCATGGCTATTCAAAAGAGGGTGTTTTGTAAGCTATTGACTCGTGTAGTTTTGCTGAAAATTATCACAATTTTTTCCCCAAACATTTTATTAAAGTTTTTAAAGTGAACCTCCAGACTTAAAATCTACTCAGCAGAACTGAAAAGGCTTGGTGTTTCTTTAACAGTTTCACAGCATCAGAACTTTGTTTTTCTTACCAAAGCATCATTTTTAGCTGCATTTTTAGCTAAGTTCCACCCATCAAAGAAAACTGCCCGGGCTTTTTTCCCCTGATGCTGTGCAAAGCATGATGGGATTTCCTATGTTGTTATTCACGTTGTCTAGCAACTAGGAGGGGTGATGAGCACATGCTCATCACCCCTCATGCTCCCTGTCACCTCCTTTCAACCAAAAAGATAGCTGCCCTCATGAAATCAAACATTTGCCTGTTCTTTTAAAACAGTGTGGGTAAGAGATTATATTACCTATCTATTTTAATTAACATAACTAATGTAACTTAATGACAGTATGTTTGTTTAGGCTGAAGTTCCTCTTTAAGTTACATACATTTTCACCAGTTATGCTTGTGGAACAAACATTGCCCCAGGTGTATAGGTAATAACAGTAGATATAAGTTGTTCAGACAAAAACACAAAAGAAAACATGCTATATTTCCCTCCTGTCTCCCCCCACTCAGCTATCATTCTCTCATTTCTTCCATATCATGTGGAAGGTACCCTAAAAGAGTATTATGGAAACAACTGCAGATTTTTCAAGTAAAGAGACTCTACTCCCTTTTGGGTCTTATTGAAGATGGATCTAAGAGTTCCAGTGGTCCCAGAGAGCCCTTCAACTGTTCTGTTGCATAACTTGCATACAAAGAAGTGAAACAAAAGGCAGACACGAATTCTCGCATCTTAGGTGCAGGTATGGTTTGGAGGATAAAGGGTTTCCATCTCTTAAAAAAGTGCCTCAAACCTATTAGTGCCCATTAAGTGAGACAGTTCCTCTTTCAGATCCCAGAGACTTGTTGCCGTGGGGGAAATCCACCGATTATATATTGCTTTTCTCGCTGCTGCAAGGGCTACAGGGACCTTAGCTGGATTGTGAGAGCTCTCCTCTTCTTTTTCCAAATGGTGACATAAACTTAACAATGCCTTAAATTGATCATAATTGTAAAAATTACTTTTTTTGAATGATGGATTGTGTTTGTCCCTATCTCATTTTTATGTGGCAGGGTACTAAGCTAAAAGAGAGATTAAAATGTATTCTACAACTCATTATGATTAAAATTAGGTCACTCATACCTCATTTGATAACAAACTGGATGCACAGCAATCTTATATTTTCAAGGTGCGTCTATGGCTTTTTTGCAGTTCATTTAAAACAGGGGCTGGTTAATGTTAGGAGTATGTGGTGGGCGGTTAGGGTGAGGAGTAGTTGAGGGGTGGTTAAGGTTCTGCATAGTTAGCGGAGGATTCAGGGGGCAGTTAGGGCACAGTGGGTGATAGTAGAATATCGGTTGAATTAAGGATATTCTACAATGGTGGATAATAAAATATCAGTAAAATTACTAATATTCTATTACCATTATTTTAATTTTTTTATATAAGAAGAAAGTTTATGGAAGTGCATAGAAAAATAAAAGTACACGGCATAATAAGGCATCCTGAGGCAAAGGATGACATAACTTGACATAACATAATAATTGCGTAAAGTAGTAAAGAAATATAAAAGGACCAAAAAAGGTTGTTTAACTACCTAACGACCGGGTCACACTCATGGGCGTGACCGCGGCAGCAGCCCCAGGACCGCCTAACGCCATTTGGCGTCAAGTCCTGTGGCTGGCTACTGTAGGAGATCGCAACGCAGGCTGCGCACGCATCTCTGGCTTGGGGGGGTGGAGCTCCACCCCACCTTCAGTCTCTGAGCATCGATCGCCAAAACCGCCGTCTGTTTACTGAGTACAGAGCTGCGATCTGCAGCAGCACTTTACTGGGTACAGCCGTGTGACATGGCTGTCACCCTGGGGCACAAGAGAGCAATCGGCTCTCATAGGCTGAAGCCTATGCGATCAGACCCCACCAACAGAGAGCCCTGTTGGTGAGGAGAAAATGGGGGGGATCACTAGTGTGCTGTGTTGTACGGCCCTGCAGCTTGGCCTTAAAGCTGCAGTGGCCAATTTAAAAAATAGCCTGGTCTATAGGGGGCTTTAGCACTGTGGTCCCGTTAAACCTAGGATAATACAGGAATATAACATAAAGCACCTCATCCGGAGTAATACTTTAAATTAATCAGTAACAACAAAGGAAATAACAAGCTTTTAAGCTTAACGTCTGTGTGTGGTTACAAACCTAACTGTTATTTTGTGCCAATTACTGTTTTTTTCACCTATTTTTCCTCACGCCACTATTATAGATACCTTCTATCTATGACTAACACTAACTCTCCCCTATCTATGCCTAACCCTAGCCACCCCACACAGTTTCCTAACACTAATCCTTCCCAATCTATACCTAACACTTATCGGCACCGCCATAGGTTCCCATGTAAAAGGTAGCAAATAGCGGCTATAACAGTAAATGGGACAACGGGCACCGAGACCGTCCACTTTAGAAACAGTGGCTATCAATAGCAGGTGCAGTGGCGCCTGCTATTATTTTTATAGACACTATGTTTATAGCCACATTTTCTATATTTGGCAGTCCCATCACACACTGTATTATCAGGTGACTCAGGCGGGTGCGAGCACTCATGAAGACTTTTTTTTTTATTTAAATCTTTTTTTTTTACTATTTATTTTCCATCAATGAGGGACTGGTTGGTCAAGGAAGCACATGATCCCTTGGGCCAATCACTGCAACCACATGGGTCAAGGGATCACATGATCCCTTTGACCAATCACCGCTCCAGTAGGGGGGTCATGTGCATGTGCATAATCTTTACAGGTAGTCATGTGCTTCACATATGTATTTTTTTGAATGATCGCTGTTGCTAACTGTAACAGCAATCATTCTCACTAAACAGGCATGAATCGGCTCAGAGGACAAATGTCTCCTTCCACCAATCGTTCCTGCTTCGGGGGCCGTCGTGCATGCGCCTGAGTGCTCGGACATGATAGTCACGTCTGTGACGCTATAGCAACCACTGCCGTGAACATAACTACAACATACGTGCGGCTGAAGTGGTTAACCACTTCGCATCCAGACCTTGTTTTCCCCTTATTGACCAGAGCAGTTTTGACACTTTAGCGGTGTCCCTTTTTAATCAGCCATAACTTTATCCCTATTCACGACACCTAAATGATCTAGGTATCGTTTTTTTCAGGACAAACTAGACTTTCATTGGCGGGTATTTTGTCCCTAGACCAAAAAAGTTTTCTATGCATTTTAATGGGAAAAAGAGGGGAAAAATGAAAAAAATGCATTTTTGCTCAGTTTTTATCAATTCCAGTTTAAAAATAAAAAGGGCCACAGAAGATAAAAACATGTCACCAGTATTCTGTCCCCCAGTATAGATAGCAAAATGTGTCCCGAGTATCAGACCCCCCTTATAGCCAGATGTGTCCCCAATATCAGTCACCCCCAGTATAGCCCGATGTGTCCTCTGTGTTTGGCACCTCCCAGCATAGATAGATAGATGTATTCCCAGGATTGCTGCCCCTCATGTGTCCATATGTGTCCCCAGGAATAGTGGTCCCCCATTATAGCCAGATGCGCCCTCAGGATTAGCGGGTGCACCCTGGATTAGGGCCCCCCACCATTATAGCCAGATCTGCCCCCAGTATAAAATTATACACATAAATTAAAATTGTACCCCCTCTTATTTTATTCCCCCCCCCCCCAGCTGCACATTTTACCCTCCACCCCCCACCAGGGGTCCACGCACCCCCATAGGAGCCAGCCAGATCCCCCACCCCCCACCTAGGCAGCCCCCTCGGTGGCCAGATCTGTTAAAAAAAAGGATTAGAAAGCAGCCTGACTTACCTTATCTCGTTCCAGCGACCAGCCTGCAGCCCAAGCCTCCGATTGCCGCTCTGCACGCAGCCCTGTGATGCCGGTTACCGGGTCCCGGCTTGATGACGTCATCAAGCCGGGACTCGGCTATTCAGCATCACAGGGCTGCGTGCAGAGCGGCGATCGGAGGCTTGGGCTGCAGGCTGGTCGCTGGAACAGGAAAAGGTGAGTCAGGCTGCTTTCTGATCCTTTTCTTTTAGCAGATCCGACCACGGAGGGGAGAGATGAATGATTACGCTGTTTGCTACAGCGGTGATCGTTCATCCGCGGGGGGGTTACTAATTGGCTACAAGGGAACATTTTCCCTTTCACCAATTAGTATTGCAGCTGTTAGTGCCGGGAGGTGCGCTCTGAAGCGCACCTGTTCCTGCACAACAGGGCTGCAAGCAGGTCAGTATATCTACGTCGCTGTGGCTTGGAGAGAGCCACAGCTGACGTAGATATACTGTATTGAAGGACAAAGTGGTTAATAACAAAAGAAGGAATTTCCCTTTAAAGTTAATTTTAGGTATCTGCAAGTTCATAAAATATGTTCCGAACAGATAACTCCTCTGATTAACTATAGTAATATCACATCAGGTCCTTTAAACTCCGCAAGCTTTGAAAGTGCAATGCAAAGTAGAGCGGTTTAATAGGGTGATTGTCAAAAAAGAAACATAAATTATGTAAAACATAACATCGTAATAGAATTTTAAAATGGTCCATCAAAAGTAAAGTATCTTGCAAATTAACTTATCGCAAATAAATCTGCAGAGTTGTAACACCAAGCCATTAAATCGCTGGATGAGGCTTCACTTATTTGTGATTCACGCTTGTGGCTCTTAAGAAAAGGCCATAAATATTACCTTGGATTTTAAACTTAATCATAAAGTTTTATTTACCTGTTCATTGAGGGTTTTGAATGACATTAAAGTAACCGCTTGAAAAAGAAAGCAATTGCCCCTTACTTTTGCAATATTTATAAGAAATTTGACAAAGGCCATGTGTGTGATCTTTAATGTTTGAGGAAAGGATATTAGCCCAGAGATTGTGTGAGTTAGAAAGAGATATGAACTCTATCATTCCACTTTATGACCTTTCATTTAAAGGCAACTGCGATTGTCTGGCACCTCAAGGCCGGGCACACAGCAGATGTGGGGAATCTGAAGGGCTTCAGACATAAACTTTTATTACTAAATTATAAATAATTTCTATTACTTAAAATGTTCACCTTGCAAGTTCATCTTGATTATAACACAAGGGCAGCTTCCCACTCATATCGCTGATCTATAAAAATGAAAAAGGATTATTGCACCCTGCTGTGCTAGAAGTACTTAAAAGAATGCAGAGGACATTAAAGTAACAGAGTGTATATCACATCGTCTGCTCATATGTGTCCTACACATAGCTGTGCCACCTTTGTCATGATATAGCTGACTCCATCCTCATTCAGAAGCACTTTCCACGCTTCACAGACCACAACATGATGGTTTGTAAACAAGTGCATAAAGAGGTTTATTAAGTCTCAAAAGGACCAATATAAAGCATGATATAGATTGCTGGCATGTACTATAGTCCAAGAAAAATATTCAAATATTTAAGGTTTAATATGCTTGTCACATGTTTGAGATGGGGTGGGTGAAGAAGAAAACAATTTAAAACACGGAGAACACTTTGCCTACCTTCTGAATAATTAAATGCAGGATCAGTACAGGAGGTATACTGTGAAGAGGCACTGTAGTGACATATCATAGAATGCAGTCAATTATTCAGGATGCCCACTTTTATATACAGTATATATATGTAGACCAGGCATATTCTCTACTGGCTGCAGAATGCTCGCTAAGCAAGCATTCAGCAGAGATCACCAGACAGGGCTAAAGATGTCGCTAGCTGTGATAAATTGCAGGATGTGAATTGGGGTGAAGAAGGCATTTACAATGGGCAAATAATGACTAAATACGGTAATTTATAAATGAATATTGAAAAAAATATTAGCAATTGTATTCCTTACCTTATTTTTACTACAGTTCCTCTTTAACCAATCTCTCATCATCTCATTATCTGCACGCCTATACATACATATTAACCAACTATTAACCATTACAATAGAGTGAAGGAGGAATAAACTTTTACAAGGGGTTACCAGCTGTTCCGTAATTGCCATAAGCTTGTGTGGAAATCATAATATTCACTATAAACATGATGTGTGTTGCATTTACCGCATCATTGCCTGTGGCAAAGCTTGCTGTTAAGGTAGCCATACAAGATACAGTCTGATCATTCAAAAGAACTCTAGATTACATCATGTGATTGTAACAGTCTTAAAATGTAATGAAAATATTCCCCTTACCAACACTGAACTATTTTTAAATTATTATTATTTTTTTTCTTCACAAAATTAAATAAACAAGTGCGCAGCAAAGCTATCAGAAAAAAAACACATTGAAAACAGCTAGGATTCCCCCCGTTTACTGTCTGGCAGATCATGTACAAAATGGATGGATACAATTAGAGGTAATTCAACTAACTGACCAAAACGTATTACACAAGTGCAAGGTAACTTCTCAAATAATTCTCAAAGAACCCTAAGCTCAAACTGAACAACAATGATACTCATACAAGGATTGTGTAAAAGCCACCACTATGACAAATAATGCTGCCCAGCTACAGTTTTGCTTAAAGTGGCTTTTATTGTTAAACTACATTTAATATTCTAATAAAATCATTCTTCAGTCACAACTGTGTTAGTGTATGTTAATTTTCCATCTTACCACAAGGTGGTGTTGGTTGATCACAAGTTTCACGGTTTGTTTATTTTTTTCACATTGGTTCTGTAAATTAGTGTAAATACTATATTTCCTTGGCCACCCAGAAATATAGGGGGTGGGCCAAAGATGTAAACTGGATTACAACTTTGGCCCATCTAATGGCAAATTGAGTAAATTAATTCATCTCAGTTCCACTTTAAGATGATGCTGGTAGGCCAGATTGCTGTTGGCAGAATGTTCTGTGGTTAGATGAGACAAAAATACATTTCAGATTTTGTTTGAAACTGCATGAATAGGTGTTTACATTTATGCATTAAATGTCACTTTACCATCAGTACAGTATTAAAATATAAGAGGTTCCACATTATTTTTTGGCCAGGGCCATTTTACCTGTAGGGAAAAAATGCCAAGTTTAGATACCATAGTAGAAGAAAGACTCTGGATAATTCAGAGGCTTCCCCTGTCTACCTCGCCTCCACCGATCCAGCACTGGGATCCCCAAACCTCTACGACAAGGGATTGTTGAAGAGAGCACAAGTGTCCGTGCTTGTTCACAGACAGGAGAACACTACAGTGCAGGCACGAGGTCACAGTGCGGCCGCACTTGTTCATGGGCGGAGTGCAGCCACAACCTTCCAGAGGGTCCCGGCATTCAGTGGCGGTCTTGAGGGGGACATGGAGGAGGAGGATCCAGAGACTTCCCTCTACTAAGGAATTGATCTGACTTTATTATTATTATGTTTCCTAATGTCACAGGTTTGTGTAAAGATTGGTGTCAGCACACAGAGTGTATCTGATTATTGATGATCTGCAGTATCACCAATAATACAGATGTTATACCTGATTATATGGTGATCAGCAGAATCACCAATAACACAAGTATAGCTTGACACAGGACACCTAATGTAGTGTGAGTGTTTGGTGCAACAGTAAGAAAGGTTATCTCCCGAGGAGCGGGAGATACAGACACTACTGCAGCCAATGATTCCCTGAAGAGCAGGGAATTAGACTGCACTGCAGCCAGTGGACACCTGAGGTGCAGGTGGCCTCTGACTGTGTAAACACTAACCTCCTTAAGAGGAGGAGATGGAGATTGTACTGCAGCCAGGGATTCCCTGATGGATCGGGAATCAGACTGTACTGCAGTCAAGGATTCCCTGATGGGCTGGGAATCAGACTGTACTGCAGCCAGTGGGCTCCAATGGGGTAAAGTCCCCTGACTGGACTGTAAGGAGGTCTTCCTGCGGAGCAGGCAGCCTTTACAGCTAATGGACACCTAGAGAGTTGGTGTCACAAGGAGTACAGTGAGGCTGCTCACCCAAGGGACGAGTGACAGCCAGAAGAGTCATACAGGCCAGGTCGGCAACACACGAGCAGATAAAGTACAGAGACAGAAGACTAATACGGTATCCGGGTACAGGCAAGGTTTGCAACGGGTAGACAGATAGGCAAGGTACCGAATCAGTAAGCAGGAGAGTGGTCAACAAAGCCAGAGATCATAACAGGCAACAGTATAGAACAATCCTAGTCTGAGGTGTGAGGTCCTTGGTCTCAACACCTGGGAACTAGTCTGAAGTATAACAGTAGTAACACAGCAATCTCCTAGTCTTAGGTGTGAGGTCCTTGGTCTCAACACCTGGGAACTAGTCTGAAGTATAACAGTAGTAACACAGCAATCTCCTAGTCTTAGGTGTGAGGTCCTTGGTCTCAACACCTGGGAACTAGTCTGAAGTATAACAGTAGTAACACAGCAATCTCCTAGTCTTAGGTGTGAGGTCCTTGGTCTCAACACCTGGGAACTAGTCTAGAGTATAACAGTACAATAACACAAAAGAGACTAAAGCGGAATCTGGCTAAGTGTGAATTCCCAGCTCCAACTGGTTCTAACACACTGTAAGATCTGACTGAGGTCTGAGTGCTCACACGTGAGTATTCGCAACGGCAGACAACCTGTAACTGACAAGCAAGTCCTATATATACTTGCAGCGCTCCGCAGCGCCGCCCCAGCCACTCAGCCAATCCAGAGTCCAGCTGGGATCAGCTGATCGGCCTGATCAGCTGATTCCCCTCTGCTGGCATAAAGGTCCTGTCGCCTGGCGCGCGCGTGCGTAGCACTCCATCTGTGTGCACTAGAAGGACCAGGCGAACCAGAGACATGTTGCTGCGCGGAAAAGGCCGCCGGCTTAAAAGTAGAGACAGCCGCCCTGCCGCTTGCCCGCGCGGCGGTATCTCCGCTATTCATTACAATTTGCTTTAAAGAACAAAAAGTTTCCCGCTGAGTCTAACCTCCCACAGACATCAGGGCCCACATGCAATTCACTTTTTCGCCAGAGTTTTCTCCTAGGAGATAATTTTTCCTCTTCAAATTTAAATAACTTTCCAGCATGTTTCAACTAAAAAAGTACCAAAAAGTAAATGAAAAAGTACTATCAAAATTATTTTGAGTATTTTCTTGCTTTTTGATGGCTTAAAATGCATTTTATTGATACGTTTAAAAATATCACCTAGAAGAAAACTCAGGAGAAAAAGTTAATTGCATATGGGCCCAGGGCCCACTTTTTCTCCTTAGTTTCCCCTAAGTTGATATTTTAACACCTTGTCAATAAAATGACTTTTAAACCCACAGCTAGCAAGAAAACGCACAAAATAATGTTTACAGTACCTTTTCTACTACTGTTGGTACTTTTTTCAATTGTGAAATGCTAAAAAGTTATTTTAAATAGAAGATGAAAAATGTTCACCTCGAAGAAAACTTAGGATAAAAAGTGAATTGCATATGGCCCCAGGAGTCTATTTCTTCTTCACTTTGTCAGTCAACATGAATTCACTCTTGCTAGACAATATGGGCTTGTCAATGCAATAATGACCATTCTGAAATGTGCAACATAAGATTTGCTGATTTTTACAGCTAGGTTGACCACATGTGAACAATTCTGTCGCTGAGACAAGTACCTGAATTCTAAGTGTGATTTGAGCGATTGTTCAGATGGAATACACATATTTACCTTTTTTTTACTTATTTATTATTGTCCTACAAAGTTAGTAGCGGCTCAAGTTTTAAAGGGAACCTAAACTGAGAAGGATATGGATTTTTCCTTTTAAATTAATACCAGTTGCCTGACTTTCCTGCTGATCCTGTGTCTCTAATACTTTTAGCCACAGCCTCTCAACAAGCATGCAGATCAGGTGCTCTGACTGGATTAGCGCATGCTTGTTTCAGGTGTGTGATTCAGCAACTACTACGGCTAAAGAGATCAGCAGGACTGACAAGCAACTGGTATTGTTTAAAAGGAAACATTCAATTCCCTCTCAGTTAAGGTTCCCTTTAAATACCCATCCTTGCCAGCCAGTTTGGCGACATATTTGAATGATCCATGAGATAAGCAGATAAATAGTGTCTGCATTGTTCGAAGCATATTATAAGGAAGGAAAAAGGTATTCAAAGCTAAAATACATTATTTAATATAATGATAGGGATTTTTTTTTTATTGAAGGACACCTGAACATGAGAGGGATATGGAAGCTATCATATTTATTTCATTTTAAACAATACCAGTTGCCTGGCATCCTGTTTTGGGGGACAGCTTGCGGTGGCTACAATTGTTCTATGACCCTGTTCGTCACCAAGGAGGAAATTCAAACTTTGCTGGAAGGCCCTGCCATCATTGCCTTCTGTCACTACTTACCATCACTGCCTGCCTTCATTACTCACCTACCTCAGTCTGCCTATGACTACTTGCCATCACTTACCTGCCTTAGGCTCAACACACACACCATACAATCTTGGTTGTTCAATCTTACCACTTTCATGTAGTAGAAGAGCTTATCCAATCAATCATTCAAGGTATTTTCAATCTGTTAGCCCTTATACTACATAGATTTGGTAAATCTGTACAACCAAGATTGTATGGTGTGTGTGTTGAGCTTAACACTAGAATCTATCTTATCCTATATTTAACTAGAATTTACCATACTTACCTGCCTTTGACTTGAATGTCATTATTCGTATTATAAGAGTGTAATTGATATTATATCCCTGTCATTAGTATTATCCTCATGTCTTTTCTATGTGCTTATCTTTATTACTATCTAATTGTCATAGGTGATATGTTGATGTGGATATTTGCATATTGTTGGTTTTATCTGCTTGTTGTTGGTAATATCTCTATATATTTGGGAATATATGTGTGTCATAATATCTACCTTACATTGGTATTCTTTGCTTCCCACTGGTAATGTAAGCATGCCATTGATGTCTACCTGTTATTGGTAATATCTGGAGGTTGCCTGTTGTATTTGCTTAGTATATTATGTATTTTCTGTGCTTTTCTTTCCATTTCCATCCAGCGAGGCCTAAGGTGACCCGATTGGCACGGTGTCTTCCGACCTCAGCGGAGCCCTGACCTCCTGGGCAGCAGTGGTGGACTCCACAGGGCCTGTACCTGTGCAGACAAAGGACCGAGACAGCGGAAAGGCAGAAAAACTCCAGGTTCCAAACTCGCCACAACCTGCACCGCCCCAGGCTACACCGGACTACACTGCACACCTTCAGGAAGGAAAGCAAGGAGAATTGTTTGGGAAAAGGGAAGAAAAAACAGAAAAGGCCAGAATCCTGTTGCACCATCTTCCTGGATGGCAGTTTAACAGATGACATTTCCAGAATTATATAATGCCCAAGCACTTTTTTGTAGACCATGAAATACTGGTTATCTGGCCTGTGTCCAAAACCCCTTCAGATCAGCTCAGGTCTTTATTATCTTTCTCCCAGTCTTGTGGGCTTCTCCTTTAATTTACATAAATGAGACAACTTGCTATCCAAGCAAGTAAGGGCAAGGAATAGTGATAATCGTCATGGTACATTTCACTTAAGTGTAATTTCACTTAATTTTTGTAATTAAGTTCACAGTTCATAATTGTAATAGCGTACAATTATGAACAATTTTGCGTAACCATAAAAATATGCATAGTTTTCGTAATTACGAGAATTTTCAGAAATAAAGACAGATCTATGTAGTTGCAGCGTACAGAGTGTCACAGTTCACAGACAGCTAGGAGTTAATGAGATATGCCCCTTCGCCCAAATCGGCGCTGTACCTGTGTTATTCCTATGCACAGTGGGTTACTCATTGCCAGCAGCTGTAACCACTAAGAGGCTGCCGCGACATTGAGTGAAACTAACATGGGACATGTCCACAATATCAGTTATAACCAAGCTGGGAACAGGTTTTAGCATTCCAGTTTGACACTGAATGTGCATTGGTTCGGATGTAGTTGTATGTGTGTATAACCCGCGTTTGCTAGCCAGCTATTGTTTATTGCAAATGCTAATACCATTTGGTTTTTACTTGGATCTTAGATATTGTGCTATTTTAAGATTTTATTTTAACATTAAATTGTTTTCCTTAAAGAAAATCTGTATCAAGAAAAATGTCCCCTGGGGGGTACTCACCCGGGTGAGGGAAGCCTCTGGATCCTATTGAGGCTTCCCCCGTCCTTCTCAGTCCCACGGTGGCGGCGAGAAAGCTCCCCGGACAGCGGGGATGTAAATATTTACCTCCCGGGCTCCAGCGCAGGCGCAGTATTGGCTCTCCGCCTCGGAGATAGGCGGAAATAGGCGATCGCTGTCGGGCCGTTCTACTGTGCAGGTGCAAGTCTCCTGCGCCTGCGCAGTAGAGCGGACCTGACAGAGATCGGCTATTTCCGCCTATCTCTGTCAAGAAAGCCGCAACTGCGCCGCCGCTGGTGCCAGGGAAGGTAAATAAATCAGTGCTTGTCAGGCTTGTCGAGGGAGGATTCCGGGACACTTCCGGGGAGCCAGCACTGGACTGCCTGCAGCTGCAGGGGAGGGGGAAGCCTCATTGGGACCCTGAGGCTTCCACCTCCCGGGGTGAGTACCCCCCCAGGGGCACTTTTTTTTATACAGGTTCTCTTTAATGAGCGCAGGAGTTTTCGTTGCTTCTATTTTCAGAATTACGATTATTTTCATAATAGCTAATTCGTAATTACAAACAATTTAACGTTATTTTGACCACTTTTCGTGTAATTATGATTTATATTAATTTTCACATAATTGCGATAAATTATCAGTTAACACAGAATTACGATGCAACATTACAAATTATGTCAAAATGAATTACGAGTTTGGCAAAAATCATGGATTACGATTTTGCATTGTTATTGCAAATTACAGTGCGAAATTTCATCTCATCAGTAGCAAGGGAGGTGTTTTATAAGCTGCTCTTTTAGCAGCTATGCAACCTGTTAGTCAATGTAAAGCATCAGACCATGGCCCATATGCAATTCCACTTTTCTCCTGCGTTTTCTCCTAGGAGATAATTTTTCATCTTCTATTTAAAATAACTTTTTAGGACTTTTCAACTGAAAAAGTACTGAGAAGTAGATAAATGAGTACTATCAAAATTATTTTGAGTATTTTCTTGCTTGCTCTTGATTTAAAACACATTTTATTGAAAAATGTAAAAATATCACCTAGAAGAAAACTCAGATGAAAAAGTTAATTGCATATGGCCCTATGAGAGATGTCTGCAGAACTATTCAGACCGCAAGGTAATCTCATTATATTACTACAGAAATGACCATGCTAATTTGCTAAATTCCAGTCTGTCCACACTGAAAGTTTTATAACTTATCTTTGACTCAATCTGCACTTTAACAGCCAGAAACTGATTGGATGATCTGTGCAAATGTCTTAACTTTTCCTTGGTTTTCCTTGTATCTGTTCTGATACATTTGCCCCCATATATTTGATTGCCACATAAGCCTTTCTGCAATTTAATGTTTCTAAAAATACCTTTCCATTACTATCTGTAGAAAAGTCTGCTTTTGAAAACATTCTCAGTGCTCTCTTGCAGAGTCAGCAACAACACACAGTTTGGCCCTGATTTATTAAACTGGCGTAAATCCATGACTGCTCCTGCGATGGCTGCAGTGATCGCCAGCTAAACAGCTGGTGATGCTGCTACAGATTAAAGCATGCAGGGATGTATAAATGTATAAACAGCGTCTTGACTTTTATGCAATGGAATGCTTCTGTTTTTCTCAGGGAAAATCTATATATATTATCTCAGCTATCATAAATATGAATGATATATACATTTTTATCCCTCAAGCCCTTTTATGTCCTTATCTACTGGGCAGGCTGGGATTACTCCAAAGGTGGAGGCCTGAAGAGTCATACTAGGCAACAAGGCTTTTAACATTAAGAAAGATAGTACCCCCCCATGCATGTGTGTCCTAATGTCAAGAAGAAGGCATAATTCCCCAATCACATGCCAAGGAGGCGGTGACCATAATTCAATGAGTTAGCTTATGCTCCTGTCTGGTCATGGCCTTAATAAAGGGTCAGCTAAATGGACACCTTCATTCAGGTAAATATGTAACAAACATTATTCCTGATCTCCTACATATTTGTCTTAGCCTCCTTAGCGGTAACCCCGAGTCAGGCTCGGGTCGGAAATCCGCAGCTCAGACAGAGAGGTTACCGCAAGTTGGATCCATGGGAGGTGAGTAATGCGCAGGTCTGCTGCAGATCTATCTAGCGGTATAAATTTTAGGGTCTTAGGGCTGGTGCACACCAGAACGGTTCTGAAGCATTTTTTAAAACACTTGCAGGGGGAAAACCACTTGGCTAATGAAAGTGAATGGGCTGGTGCACACCAGAGTGGGTCATTTCTTCCACAAATGCAAACTCAGGGGCTGCAGCATTTTTGAGATTTCTTAGGCGTTTCTGCCTCAATGTTAAAGTATAGAAAAGTGGAAAACCGCTCTGAAAAAGGCTAGATCACAGCTGTTTTCCAGGCGTTTTTTGTTACAGAAGCTGTTCAGTAACAGCTTTGCTGTAACAATATTTGTAATCTGCTACACAAAAACTCTACAAAAAATGCTAGGCATGTTTAGAAAACATGCCTAGAATCGCTCTGAAATCTGCTTCAAAAACCTCTAGCGTTTTGCAGATCTGCTAGAGGTTTTTGGTGTGCACTGGGCCCCTAAGCATGTGAAAAAAATTGCACCACTTTCAGACCCTAAAATCCAGAAGTAATAATACCACCAGGGAGGTTAAAGGACACCTACACATTTTTTTTAAATATACTTATTTCAGTAAGGGGAAGCCTTTGGGTGGTCCAGAGGCTTCCCTGGTCTATCTTTGCCTCTCTGTTCCTCTGCTGGTACTCTCTAAACAATCTTTGACTTTAACGTTAGTTACTCTCCATGTAAGAGTGCAGCCACACGCCCACGCCTGTGCGGTATCATGGAGCTGCTTGTGCTTAGGCTTTTTCTCTGTAAACTAGAGGCTCTGTGCTACTGCGCAGGAACAAATCTACTAGTACCCACGCAGCGTACCGGCAAGATGATGAAGAGGGACCTGGCTGGAAGCGAAGGGGTTGTGGTGGATCGGGGAAGCCTTTGGTGCCTCCAGAGCTCCTATTGAGCTAAGTATGTAGTTACAGGTGTACCAAAGGATTAAGAATTAAGAAAAAAAACACATGATAACAACATTGAAAATAGTTTTTTTTTTAAATGAACAAACAGGTTTTTTAATCTTCTGTATCTAAATTCAGTGCTACATCACATGTCTGTTTTCCAAAAGTTATCTTTTTTGCTTCATCTGTGTTCTTCTGTCCTTTTTCTGGCTTGTTGATTGTGCCCAATGACACATTGGAGTGCTGACAGCAGGATATCAGCATTTTCCATTTAAAGTGAATCTAAAGTCTGCCCAAAAAAATGAGATGAACTCACCTGGGGCTTCCCTCAGCCCCCTGCAGCCGATCAGTGCCCTCGCATGGTCCAGGACCCGCCGGCGAACACTTCCGGTTTGGACGCAATAGCAGCGTAGGGGGCGATATACAGGCTGGGAATGCGAAGAATCACTCGCGTTCCCATGCCTGTCAGCCGGTGACGGCCAAACCGGAAGTGTTCGCCGGCGGGTCCTGGACCATCGGAGCGGAGCTGCGAGGGCACCGATCGGCTGCAGGGGGCTGAGGGAAGACCCAGGTGAGTTCATCTCATTTTTTTGGGCAGACTTTAGGTTCACTTTAAGGACAACTGTAACAAGAGGGCTATGGAGGCTGCCATAGTTGCTTGGTTATCCTGCTCATGCTCTGCCTCTAATACTTTTAGCCATAGACCCTGAACAAGCATGCAGCAGATCAGGTGTTTCTGACATTTCTGTCAAATCTAACAAGATTAGCCGCATGCTTGTTTATTTATTGTATATATAAAGCGCCAACATATTACGCAGCGCTGAATATTAATTTAGGTTACAGACAATATTTAGGGGTGACATACAGCAATATGACAATACGGGAATACAAGAAAACCAGATCACACAGCACAGTATGAGTACCAGGTAATGCTTAGTCAGTCACTGGATGGAGCATGGAGATTAGGCAAGTTAGGTTCACTCAGATGCATAGCATGGGTTCACAGTAATGGAGGTGCATGATCAGGTAGGACACAAAAGGAGGAGGAACCTACCCAAAGGCTTACAATCTAGAGGGAGAGGTAAGGACACAAACGGTAGGGGACCAGCGTTCAGCTGTGGGTTTAGAGCACTTGTGAGGGGTAGTAGGCCAGAGTGAAAAGGTGAGTTTTGAGGGCTTTCTTGAAGATGTTGAAGGAGGGGGCTGCCCTAATGGGTGGAGGTAGGGAGTTCCATAGTGTTGGAGCAGCTCTTGAGAAGTCCTGAAAGAGTGCATGGGACTGGGTGATGCGGGGGGCAGTTAGGCGAAGTTCATTGGAAGAGCGGAGTGAGCGGCTAGGTGTGTACCTCTGAGTAAGATCGGAAATGTAGGTTGGACAGGTTTTGTGGACAGATTTGTAGGTCAGACACAGTATCTTGAATCTGATTCTGGACTGGATAGGAAGCCAGTGGAGGGATTCTAGGAGGGGATCTGCCGTGGTGGAGCGATGGGAGCAGTGGATAATTCTGGCTGCCGCATTCATGATGGACTGCAGTGGGGCTGTTCGGGTCATAGGGAGACCAGACAGCAGGGCATTGCAGTAGTCAAGGTGGGAAATTATGAGGGCATGGATGAGGAGTTTGGTGGTGGCAGAGGTCAGGAAAGGGCAAATCTTACAGATGTTACGAAGGTGGAAGTTGCAAGACTTTGTGAGGTTTTGGATGTGGGAAGTGAAGGAGAGTGCGGAGTCCAGGGTGACACCCAGACAGCGGGCTTGAGAGGTAGGGCGAATGGTAGTGTGGTTAACAGTGACATGCACATCTGGGAGGTTCGTGGATGGCCAGGGTGGGAAGATCATAAATTCCGTTTTGTCTAGATTTAGTTTCAGGAACCTAGCGGACATCCAGGAGGAGATGGCTGATAGGCAGGAGGAGACCTTGTCCATGGTAATGGTGGATATGTCAGGGGTGTGGAGGTAGATCTGCGTGTCATCTGCATACAGATGATAGTTAAAACCCATGGAGGAGATAACCTTGCCAATGGAGGATGTGTATAGGGAGAACAGTAGGGGGCCAAGGACCGAACCTTGGGGGACTCCCACCGAGAGGTGGTTGGGGGTGGACGAGGACTCATTGAAGGCGGTCGTGAAGGAGCCGGTGGAGAGGTAGGATGAAAGCCAGGACAGGGCGAGATCGTGAATGCCCAAGGACTGGAGGGACTGGAGGAGTAGGGGATGATCTACTGTGTCAAAAGCTGCTGAAAGGTCAAGGAGGAGGAGAATGGAGTATTTACCTTCAGCTTTAGCTAAGGCAAGGTCGTTGACCACTTTGGTGAGAGCAGTTTCGGTTGAGTGGGCAGGCCGAAATCCAGATTGCAGTGGGTCTAGCAGTGAGCTGGCATTGAGGTACTGGGTCAGGCGTTTGTGAACCAGACGCTCAAGGAGTTTTGAGGCAAAGGGTAGGAGGGAGATAGGACGGTAGTTGGAGGGTAGCGAGGGGTCGAGGGAGGGTTTCTTGAGCAGGGGTAGTACAGTGGCCTGCTTGAAGTCTGAGGGGAAGGTGCCTGTGGATAGGGAGAGGTTGAACAGGGTAGTGAGGACAGTGCATCCTGATTGGCTGACGAGCACCTGCTGACCACTTAAATGTAGCTGGATGCATGTACTGCTGTGTTCTATTGCTTGTGTGTGTCGAATTTAGCATTTAGTATGGAGGCAGTGTTGGTAGGTTTTCTGGATGTGAGAGGTCCAGAGCCTGGGTGTGAGAGGTCCAGGCAAACCTGCACTCCCCTCCAGGTATCGCATGTTGGCCTTGGGGCCCCGGCCAGTGAGAGAGGTCCGGGGCCCCTGGCCAATGTGTGAACCAATCGTGTGTTTTTAAACGTTTTCTTTCAGCTCTAGGACATGGCGGACAGGTGAGCGGTTAGGGAGGGACCCCCGTGGGAGGGATGCCTGCACGGGGCGGTCCTGCTAGCGACGCAATCTTGCAAATGCGTCCAACTGAAGCCTCCCACCTGAATGCTAATGGCTGCTAGATGTGGTATGGCAGGTAAAGGGTGTATGACAGTGCATCCTGATTGGCTGACGAGCACCTGCTGACCAGGCCCACCTGCACTCCCCTCCAGGTATCGCATGTTGGCCTTGGGGCCTCGGCCAGTGAGAGAGGTCCGGGGCCCCTGGCCAATGTGTGAACCAATCGTGTGTTTTTAAACGTTTTCTTTCAGCTCTAGGACATGGCGGACAGGTGAGCGTGAGCGGTTAGGGAGGGACCCCCGTGGGAGGGATATCTGCACAGAGCGATCCTGCTAGCGACGCAATCTTGCGAATGCGTCCAACTGAAGCCTCCCACCTGAATGCTAATGGCTGCTAGATGTTGTATGGCAGGTAAAGGATGTATGACAGTGCATCCTGATTGGCTGACGAGCACCTGCTGACCACTTAAATGTAGCTGGATGCATGTACTGCTGTGTTCTATTGCTTGTGTGTGTCGAATTTAGCATTTAGTATGGAGGCAGTGTTGGTGGGTTTTCTGGATGTGAGAGGTCCAGAGCCTGGGTGTGAGAGGTCCAGGCTCAACTGCACTCCCCTCCAGGTATCGCATGTTGGCCTTGGGGCCTCGGCCAGTGAGAGAGGTCCGGGGCCCCTGGTCAATGTGTGAACCAATCGTGTGTTTTTAAACGTTTTCTTTTAGCTCTGGGACATGGCAGACAGGTGAGCGGTTAGGGAGGGACACCCGTGAGAGGGATGCCTGCACGGGGCGGTCCTGCTAGCAACGCAATCTTGCGAATGCGTCCAACTGAAGCCTCCCACCTGAATGCTAATGGCTGCTAGATGTGGTATGGCAGGTAAAGGGTGTATGACAGTGCATTCTGATTGGCTGACGAGCACCTGCTGACCACTTAAATGTAGCTGGATGCATGTACTGCTGTGTTCTATTGCTTGTGTGTGTCGAATTTAGCATTTAGTATGGAGGCAGTGTTGGTGGGTTTTCTGGATGTGAGAGGTCCAGAGCCTGGGTGTGAGAGGTCCAGGCCCACCTGCACTCTCCTCCAGGTATCGCATGTTGGCCTTGGGGCCCCAGCCAGTGAGAGAGGTCCGGGGCCCCTGGCCAATGTGTGAACCAATCATGTGTTTTTAGTGAGGACTGGGGCCAATTCCGTGAAGTGAGGCTGGAGTAATTCAGAAGGGATGGGGTCAAGGGGGGAAGCAGTGGTATGGGAAGTCTGCAGTAGGTGGTTGACTTCCTCGGTGGTAGTAGGAGTGAAGGATGTGAGGGGAGGATAGGGTGGAGGAGGAGCTGGTTGGGAGGGGGTGGGAGGTGAAGATTGGAGATCGGATATTTCCTGGCGGATGGAGACAATTTTGTTGGTGAAGTGGGTGGCTAAATCTGTGGCATAGAGGGAGGAAACGGAGGGTGGGGGGGGGATAAGCAGGGAGTTGAAAGTGGCAAAAAGACGCCAGGGGTTGGAAGCTTGTGCTCCGGTGAGCTTGGTAAAGTATTCCTGCTTCGCATGAGCAAGGGCAGTGTGGAACTGCAGCAGGTTGGTCTTGTACTGTAGAAAATCCTGGTTAAGTCTAGTTTTTCTCCATTTCCGTTCAGTGGCGCGTGTTTTCCTCTGGAGGTTGCGAGTATGGGTAGTGCGCCAGGGCTGGGGGTTAGGGGGTCGGTTGAGGTGAAGTATTGGTGGAGCAGCTTACTCTAGGGCTGATGAGAGAGTTTGGCGATACTGAGCTGCAGCAAGATTAGGACAGGTTAGGGCAGGGAGAGTGGAGGAAAGGGCATGGAGGGGGTCAGCAAGGACACTAGGGTTGAGCTTGAGTAGGTCTCGCTGCCATCTACCAGGTGGGTGGGTGGCTAATTTGGAGGCGCCTTCCGTGAGGAGGTTGAAGGTGAGAAGGTGATGGTCTGAGGGTGGAAAGGGTGCGATGTCAAGGTCTGCAATGGTGGTGGATTTAGTGAATATAAGGTCGAGAGTGTGACCTGCAGTGTGAGTGGGGGTGTTGGCGTGTTGTACTAGTCCAAGTGAGTTGGCAATGGTGAGTAGCCGGGTCACAGCGGAGCTCTGGGCTTCATCGATGGGAATATTGAAATCCCCAAGGATGATGGTGGGGAGGTCAGAGGAGAGGATGTGAGGGAGCCAGGAGGCAAGGCCTTAAAGAAATTGTGGGGTGGAGCCTGGAGGGCGGTATAAGACCGCAACAATGGCAGGAAGGGGGTGGTAGAGTCGGATGGTGTGGGCCTCAAATGATGTGAATTGTAGAGAGGTAGGTGGGGTGAGGACACCGAAGGTGCAGGATGGGGAGAGGAGTAGACCCACCCCTCCCCCAGTCCTGTTGTCTGGTCTGGGGGTGTGACTGAGGTGAAGCCCCCCGTAGGATAGATCAGCCTCTGCGGCAGAGTCAGGGGGGGTGAGCCATGTCTCAGTGAGTGCGAGGATGGTGAGGGATTTGGAGAGGAAGAGGTCGTGGACTGCTGTAAGTTTATTGTGGACGGATCTGGCAATCCAGAGACCGCAGGGTAGGGGGAGTATGTGTTTGTGGGTGGGATGGATGGAAATAAGGTTGGAGCGAGGATGGGTGTTGAGGTTATTTGTGGACAGAGGGCTGTGAAGTGTATGAAGCAGGTCAGCAGGGGGATGCTTGTCTGGCAGCAGGCTGTGGCCCAGGATTGGGTGATATATCACCAGCTGCAAGTAAGAGTAGGAGGGAGAGAGTAAGCAAATGTGAATGCGATTTAAATGTTTGTGAGGTTTTTGAGCTGCTGGAGGGAGAGAGAGATTTCAGGAGAGCTAACAGTTCATGAGAAGCTGAGTAAGGTGAGGAAAGCAGAGCAGGTGAAATGAATATGGAGTGTGGTACACTGGGAGGATGCATATTGCAATGCAACTTGTAGATGTTTGCAGACAGGCAGAACATACGAAAAAGTGCAGTAAACATGGTAATGGTCTCTGATTATAACAGGAAGTTTCCAACCACTAAACAGTTTATATGAGTATGCAGTTAGTGCAAGCAAACCTGTGTAAATAAAGAAGCAGAGTCTACTTGGCTGTGCAACATACTGTATGTCCAGCAGTGGCATTTTTAGCAATAGCATTGGAGGCAGTTGTGTATGCAGAATAGTAGTTTCCAGCAGAGTCCTGTGGCTGTTGAATCCTGTTTGAATTTTTAGTGTTATTCAAAAACTACGGCAGCCAAATAGATCAGCAGGGTTGCTAGGCAACTGGTATTGTTTAAAAGGAAATAAATATGGCAGCCTCCATAATCTTTTCACTACAATTGACCTTTGCGGCTCCCCACTGGCACATGCATCTAGACTAATAGGAATCCTTCGCAGCAAAGTTGAAAAAGCCCCTGTTTACGATTGAAATTCTGCTACATCTTATTTGAATTTAGACATATAAACTCTGGTGGTTCTGGAGACAGGAAATAAAGGACACACAAAAAACATGAATAACTAATGCCCCACTCTACACAAACCAGTTTTATTTGTTGATATGCTGGAGAGATTGGCAGCGCTTCCAGACAGACGCTGCACCCAAATTAACTACCTGCATAGATGTGCAGAGCTCGAAAAATGGGCAAGTTACACAACTTGCATTCAAGACAGGTAAAGCAAAGGAGGGCATTAGCTTCAGCATAAATAATATGTGCACAAATTATTCCCTACTAGACTCTTCCACAGTGATGATGGGCCCTCTCGGAAGAGACCTGACCACCAGTTAAAACATAATTTTTACAGTACCTGGTGCTGCTAGTCATAAATGGTATACACATTTTTTCAAGAGAAAGCAAACAATTAATAGTGCTCCTAGGCTGCAAATGAAGGTGGTTAATTCGAGTGCAGCGTCTGTCTGGAAGCGCTGCCAGTCTCTCCTTCTGTACAAAACAAACGTAAGTATACTCATGGCTAGCTGCATCCATGTGCTTCCGTTTGCATTCAAATTTTTAGATTATGGATTAGTGCATAATTTGCATATGATTTGTATTCAAGGTGTGTATTTTAGCCCCTGGCGGGATCTGCATAGCTCTGTTGGTTTCATTTCATTTGCAGACTAGGAGCGCTGTCAATTGTTTGTTGTCTCTTGAAAAGAAAAAAATGTGTATACAATTGATGACTAGCAGCGCCAGGTAAGAATTATATTTTAACAAGTGGTTAGGTCTCTTCCATGCTTGCCCGTCATTGACGTGGAAGAGTCTAGTAGGGAATATTGCCTGAGAGACTTACCCACTTCCTCTCAGGATTTCCTGCCATGGGGGAAATTTGTGTTCATGGCCTACAGATAATTCCATCCTCTTTCCAGACTATTTGAATTAAAATGTTGTCTGTCAGTCTCCAGTTGGAGGTGTGGGATCAACAAAGCGGGCAAGTCAAACCCTCCCTTGCTATGTAAGCTGTTTCACTACAGTGGCCACATAGCAGGGGGAACTGGTTTCTATAAAGCATTGGGTTGGGGGAACATCAGAGAGAGCTGTACATCTAGAGAGAGGAGCATCAGTGAACCACTGCAACAAGTATTTTCAGCACAAACAGACATTGCTATAGACTACAATATTCTCACAAATATTAGGTCTGTGACTGCCGCTGTGCAGTCTAAAGCGCAGGAAATGCTATCAGAAATCAGCATCCCCACCCAGTGCCTGAGACTGACACTTTAAACCTAAGAGCTTGAAGTGATTTGTGTAATCTTATAAGAAAAGACTAATTACCATTCTCAGATATGAAATAGATGTCAGTATGAAATCTAACTTCAGCGTTGCACTGTTCAATACAGTGAAACGCTAGGGCCCGATACCTTTTGTCCAGTACAAGTGACCAATTAGATTGATCAGACCAGCATGATGGGGCATTAATTTCTAGCAGATTTAATTAAATGATTGAATTGGCCAGATATCGATGGTAAAAATCAACCAGCATATGGCCACATTACATACATGGTTGCTGGCTGTATAGCACCCTAATAAACTTTCATGAGTTGGCATGCACAGTATTATTGCAGTTTCACCACCTGACCCACTGGGCCAGGCTTCTTGGAACCGCATTTGTAACCCTTGTGAATTATTTTAACCACTTTAAAAAAACAGAGCAATTTTCACCTGTCAGCGCTCCTTCCATTCATTCGCCTATAACTTATATCTTGTTTTTTTCGCCACCAATTAGGCTTTGTTTGGTGGGTACTTTTTGCTAAGAATTATTTTTTTCTACAAGTGTTTTAACAGAAAAAAATTGAATAAAATCATTATTTATCAGTTTCCGGGCCATTATAGTTTTAAAATAATACATGCTAACGTAATTAAAACCTACACATTTTATTTGCCCATTTGTCCCGGTTATTCCAAAAATTTTCCCTAGTACAATGTATGGCGCCAATATTTTATTTGGAAATAAAAGTCCATCCCTAATTACAAGCCAATAATGCATAAAGTAATAGTAATATACCATCTTTACATACATATTACAAAGGTTAATTCCCTAAGGTAACTATTTTTGTTGTTTTTTTATTTGTAAATTTTTTAAATCCCCCCCCCCCCCCAAAAAAAAATTGGTAACTATTGGGGAGTGTGGGGGGTCAGGGGTTAATTACAAATGTAAAAATAAGTTTAACATAGGTCCTTTATTGAAAAAAAAATGTAGCTGTAACTTTACTATTTGGCCACAATACGTCCTCAATGCTCACTTCCTTATGCATAGTATTACTATGCAAACAGGCAGCAACGCATGGACGGGTTTTGTGAATGACGGCGCAGTCTCATAGACGGCTGCAGTCATTCACACTGGGACTTAGATCAATGAATAGGAACTGTGTTTCCATTCATTGATCTAGTGGCTATCAGCAGCGGTAACGAGTGTTTGGGGGGGGGGGGGGGCGCATGGGGAGGGGCGAGCGGGAATACGCGGCGAGGAGGGACGTAGTAGCTACGCCCCTGCAAACAGGCATGGCAATTTGCAGGGACGCAGTTACTCGTCCCGGGGGAGGGGAAGTGGTTAAAGAGAACCCGAGGCGAGGTTCTAACAATGAAATCCCCATACAGAGGCTGGGTCTGCCTAAAGAGCCCAGCCTCTGTTGCTATTTAGATTCCCATTATTCACAGCCGCGCTGCTGACACTGAGCATGTCAGCAGTGGCTGAGTTTAACTTTGTAATGTCAGTCTCCGCTCTCCCCCGCCTCCTGCATCGCTCCGGTCCCCGCCCACGTCCCTTCCCTCCACACTGATTGGAGGGAAGGGACGCAGGCGGGGACCAGAGCTCTGCAGGAGGCAGGGGAGAGCGGAGACTGATGTTACAAAAGTAAACACAGTGAATAATGGGGTCTCGCTGAGCGCAGGGGGGGCTTAAGGGGAATCTAAATAGCAACAGAGGCTGGGCTCTTTAGGCAGACCCAGCCTCTGTATGGGGATTTCATTGTTAGAACCTCGCCTCAGGTTCTCTTTAGAGATGGAATAAAAGCATTACTTCAGCAGGTTGGTGCAGCTTCACCTCCTCTCTTCTGACTCTGCATGCTTCCTTCTTAAGCCAGTGCACAGCCTGCTAATGCACATCTCTTCACCTTTTGAGCTCCCTGTATCTTCTGCTTCATAATAGATATCCTGAGGTGCACACTTTTTTCTCTACTATTAAACACACTTCAGAGTATTTTGTAATGCTTTATATCAGGGGTGTCAAACTCAATCACGTAAGGGTCCAAAATCTAAAACCTAGTTTAAGTCACAGGCAATTGTTTACTAAGATTTAACATTTATTGAACAGTCTCAAAGTAAGTTGCGTAACTAAAGCATTGGGGGCCAGCTCCTCCCCCTTCTGCAGAGCAGCACTTTAATATTTACTTGCACCAGTGCTGCTTCAGCAGAAAATGTTCAAGATGAAATGTGGCCCAAGGCAAGATGCTAGCCACACGAGGGGGTTTGCATGCCAAGAGGGGTCCCCCATGAAAATTTTACTGAGAGGTCCCGTGGGTTGTTGCTGCCCCTCAAATTGACTGTTTCAACCAGAAACTGTCACCAGTGTGCTCCACTTGTTGGGAAGGCAGCGTGCTGTCATTACTTAACTACTTACAATGATGCACATTTGAAGCTCTGGAGGGCCAGATAAAATGGCAAGGAGAGCCCCATTTATTAAGTAGATATTATTATTTTTTATTTTTATAGCGCCAACATATTCCACAGCGCTTTAAAAAGCACAATAAGACGACAAGGGGAACATAGATACACTAACAAAATGTACAACAGAGTTCCAAGCAGCACAAATATTGTGACAAAACAGTAATCAATAATTTACCTTATCTGCCACGGATTGAACAGTGTATGCCTGGCTGGCTTGACAGTTTAAAGGCAATTTAGAAAGAACCAGTCAAGTTACTAGTATGTTTTTTGGATGAAAGAGGAATGTACACGCATCTTCTGCATGTGGTAGTATGCTGTGCATAACCTTGGTATTTTCCTGTAGCTTGCAATATGTATAAGTCATTTATATTTCCTGTTGTTGGTATCATATACATATTACCAGTGCTTCCAATATCTGAATGTCATTGATTTCTTTCATCCATTGGTATTACTATATATACATAATACTTTATTTGCCAATCATTTGCAATAACTGCTTGTCATTGATATTTATATGTTGGTACCATGTTTCCCCATCCCCTTAAAGTAAGACCTATACCATATTCTCGAAATATAAGCCCTAGTAGCTGTGGAAGTCCCATCTGTCTGCCCTCCCCCCTTCCTCCACCGCCACTTTACCTCCTGATGACCCCCTCCTACAGAAAGACGCATCCCCGCTCTCCAATGCTCAACATACCGGTAATTCAAGACGCAGATCAGCGGTAAACTGATGATTCTCCCACCACTGCTTTATCTTCTGCTGGCCCTGTTCTCCATTGCCCACTGGCATAATTCAAACCGCTGATCAGCGCTTAACTGCGGTGAAGGCAGCTAGTTACACTGTAACAGCGCCTCCATGTACAGGAAGTGACATCTCTGTTTATTTCCTGTTCACGGAAGCGCTGTTACAGTATAACTATCTGCATTCACTGCAGTTTACCGCTGATCTGTAGTTTGAATTATGCCTGCGGGGAATGGAGAACAGGGCCAGCAGAAGATAAAGCAGCGGTGGGGGAATCAGCAGTTTACCACTGATCTGCGGCTTGAATTACTGGTATGTCGGGTAGTGTAGTGTAGAATGGGGATGCGTCTTTATGGAGGAGGGGGGCATCAGGAGGTAAAGTGGTGTTAAGTGGTGTTAACAGTATTAATTGCATATCATCAGAATGTGCATGTTGTTAGTAACGCATTGAATGTTGCATTGATTTTTGCCAATCAATGCTTGCTTAGTAAGTATATGTTAATGTTGTTTCATGTTTAACCACTTCAGGATTCTGCGTACGTATAAGTACGCCCCTGAATCCCGAAGTGGATTCCATGGAAACGTTCCATGTCAGCTCACGGAGGGTGTCTCCGTAAACACCCTGCGAGCCGATCGGCGGCTCGCAGGGTAAATGTAAACACACAATATAGGTAGAAGGCTGCGCATCCCTGACCCAATACGGTACAATTGAATGGTTAATCGCTGTGGCGCACACCGCCCCCCCTGGACTAAAATGTACGCCCGCATCCAAACAATGCAATACTGGTCTATGGAGAAATTTTAGCTTCCATCATAGTTTTGCATGCAAAAATATAATATACTGGACATCTGCATATGAGGTGATGAGTCATTCAGTTGTAGCCCATGTTGGTGAGCGCTTGCTCTGTTTTCTGCTGTCTGTATTGAATGTAATTTACACATTTTAGCAAAGCTGCTGCCAGGGTAAAGACATTTGCTTTTAACTTAGGTCAGTTTAGTGTTAGGACATCTGCTCTGGAGATTTACCTCAACGTTGGTGCAGATGTCCAGTATATTATATTTTTGCATGCAAAACTATGATGGAAGCTAAAATTTCTCCATAGACCAGTATTGCATTGTTTGAATGCGGGCGTACATTTTAGTCCAGGGGGGGCGGTGTGCGCCACAGCGATTAACCATTCAATTGTACAGTATTGGGTCAGGGATGCGCAGCCTTCTACCTATATTTTGTTTCCACAGTTCTGTAACTACCAGGCTAGCAGCACCCATTGTGCTATCCTGTTTTGCATGGTAAGTATTTAGTTTTGCATATGTTTTGCATCTGTCTGATTGCTGAGTGTGCATTTGAGCTATTTAAGCGGTGCATATGAGGTGATGAGTCATTCAATTGTAGCCCATGTTGGTGAGCGCTTGCTCTGTTTTCTGCTAAATGTAAACACACGGGGAAGATCTTCCCCGGTGTTTACATGTATACGGCGCTGCTGCGCAGCAGCGCCGTAGAGGAGATCGGCGATCGCTGGCATCTGATAGGCTGAAGCCTATCCCATCAGGCGCAGGCCGGAAATCCGTCCTGCGCCGCTCACAGAGAAAGGGAGAGGGAGGGAAGGGGAAGGAGGCCAGAAAGCGCTGCGGAGGGGGGCTTTGAAGAGCTCTCCCCCGCAAGCGCAAGCAGCCGGCGGCGATCAGACCCCCCCAGCAGGACATCCCCCTAGTGGGGAAAAAAGGGTGGCAGTCTGATCGCCCTGGCTGCCAGCTGATCGGTGCTGCGGGCTGGAGAGCCCACGCAGCACCGATCAGCAAAAAACCCTGTGGTACAGAAGTGGTTAAAGAAAACCTGTAAGTTTGATCAAATAGAAAAGTCAGATACTCACCTCAGTAGAGGGAAGTCTCTGAACTCCCAAGAGGCTTTTCACCTCCTCTTCCAGACCATCGCTTCTCACCGTGAGAAAATAGTTTCCTCCTCCCACTTACCCATGTATACATTGACCCATGACAGGGAGAAGCGAGCCCCTGTGGAAGCTCCCTGGATCTGCTGGTAGTACTCACAGTCGAACAGAAGGAAATTATGGCTCAAGGCATACTTCTCTGCATCTCCAATAAGGCTTATGAGTTCCTGAGAGTAACTGCTATATTTATTCAAATGATACTGCAGTATCTCCAAGGCTTCCCTATGTAGTAGGCTGGAGTACACAAGCTTACTTCCAGCGTGACACATCTGAGATCCCCTACCCAAGCAAGGCTGTCCAGTAAAGACAATAAGTAGCTGTTATCCGATATACGACCCTGGCAGTATGGTCACTAAAGGCTGAAGATGGGCATCAATCCACATGCCAAGCCTTTCATTTAGTGAACCAATGCCTGACACAATGGGCCTGCCAGCAGGGGCATATCAGGCTTATGGACTTTAGGGAGGTGATGGAGCACTTTGAATGTGCCGCATCTGTACTACGCATGTGCGAAGGTGTGCTCGTGCAGTATGGAGCGGTCCGTCTTTGGGAACCCTTGAGGTTTCCTAAGACTTCAGAAGCCTCCCGCATAGCAGAGGGCAGTCTCCGACCCCTCATTGGTAATGGGGGAGCCAGCACTGGAACCCCCCATTGAGAGGAACAGGAAGGCTCATTAGGACCTAGAGCCATCCCTCTCCTTAGGTAAGTATCTGTTTTTTTCTTTTTAATTTCACTTTAGATTCTCTTTAATAACTTCCTCAGTCAAGTTTAATCCACTGTGTGTGCCTAGCTTAGTACCCATCAGCTCAATTAATTAATTAATCAGCTGTCAGTTCAAATATTGTTTTCCATTTATAAAATATTATTTCGGTGGTACTTAACCCCAGAAGTCCTTTCCAAAATTTACCCTAATACCTCTGACCTCTGCTGGAGAGGTTGCTCCCACAAGGGCTCACTAGAGCATATGTTCTGGTTCTGCCCACTTCTAGTTCCCCTATGGAAAGAACTCAAACACCTTATACTGACCACTACAGGAGTCACGGTCCCACTCGACCCAGTGACCAAGCTATTAGGCAAACCACTTCCTGAGGTAGACAAATACACCTCACGTTTAATCACTCATATTTTAACGGCCTGCAGACTCTCCATTGCCTCAGCTTGGAAAACCATGCCCCCCCACCATAACTGACATTAAAATTAAAATAAGTTGGACTAAGAATATGGAGCAGATGACTGCCTACCTTAGAGACACCGAATCCAAGTTCCGAAAAGTTTGGGACCCGTGGATTCTCTCAAACCCAGACCTCATGCCCCCATGATGGACCCTATTCCTAGTCCTACTTACATTTTCCATATAACCTTCTAGATCCCCAAAACTACAGATATTTGATAAAGGCCCTCCAACATTCTTCTGATTGATCTTTTTACCCTAGGCCTATGAATGCTGTGCTCGATCCTTCCCTACTGATCCCCATCCCCCTAACCCTGGCCTCCAGTTATTTGTTGTTTTGTTATCTCCTATGGTTTTTCTTATGTTCTTCTCAACTTTGATATAATATTCTGCTGATCTACAGTTATCATAATAAGCAGTTTGGTATTGGATGCTTCTCCCCCTGATTATCTATACAGAGACATTTACATTATGTTGTCCATACTACTCATCTTCCGCTACCCACAGGACATAGACTCTCCTACGAGTGCGGTATACTCCTCAGGATATTATGTCAGAGTATGATGGTTCGGACTGAAGATGCTGTATCCCCAGTGCATACTCTATTCTTGTTATCCATATTGTATTAAACTAAAAGAATGTACTGTTCTTCCTTGTACAGTCTGCCTTTTATGATGTTTTTCTCAAACTATGAATAAAAATAGTGTTACAAAATTTTTTTTATAGTTTTTAAATCTGATAAGACCTATGCAAAGTGCCAGATCTGTCCACAAAAATTCCACTTTGTATCGAGCAAGAAATTTACTTTTTTTTTTGTTAATTTCAATTGTTAATAGCAATCACCCCTGCCATTGCAGAGGGGAACCAGAGGCTTTGGGGGGCCCTCCTCCCTCTCCCCAACCACAAGTGCAGCTAGTAAGCAAAAAAAACCCTCCCTGTTTGCTCACCAAAACCATGTGCAGTGTAATTTTTTTCCTGCTTCCAGACACTACTTCACAGCAGAAAACTCTCTGCTGCCATTCGCTTGCCCCTGATCACGTGACCCGCATGATGTTCGAGGACCAAGTGCTGTCATTTTTGCAGGGGGGCTTTATTAAAGCAGAACTGAAGATTGAATATGGTGCTTCTGCCAGCCCCTTGCAGCCTTCCTGTCCCTCACTGGTCCTCCACCATCCTCCGGTCTCCCGCTTCCAGCTAGTTTAGTTACCACTGAAGCTGCGCCCCGGGCCATGCATATGTTTCTTTGTGTTCTCGCTCGCAATAACGACCTGCACTATTAGTGCAGGACGCTATTGAAGGCGTGAACGCGAAGGATACGTGTGGCTCGGTGCACGCAGGCGCAGTTGCCGTCGACTTACAAGTCGACGGTATGACAGTAATGAAACTAGCTGGCGGCACAAAAAGGGAGGATGGTGGAGGAACATCGCGGTACAGGAAGGCTGCGAAGGACTGGCAGAAGCCCCAGGTAAGTGAAACACTTTGTTTTTATACAATCTTCAGTTCCCGCTTTAAGTCTAGTTAAAACCCTGAACCCAGCTCAGTGTTTTATTTTGGGGGGAAGAGGGGTTTCCCTTTACATGGGCAATCAAGTTTTAATATGAGAAGTGTTAGTTATTCTTGTTCAAACATTCACCATATCCTATTAGTTTTTCTCCCATGTTTTCTCCAAGTAGATCATTTTATTTTCCAACAATGGGGTTGATTCATAAAGCTTACATGCTGTTAAGGGCTCTGCCTCTGACACAGGAGACCTGGGTTCAAATCTCGGCTCTGCCTGTTTAGTAAGCCAGCACCTATTCAGTAAGGAGTTTCTTGGGCAAGTCTCCTTAACACTGCTACTGCCTACTGAGTGCGCTCTAGTGGCTGCCTCACAAGCGCTTTATGTCCGACAGGAGAAAGGCGCTATACAAATACTACAATTATTATTATTATTTTTCCCTTTTAAAGAGGAACTCCAGTGAAAATAATGTAATAAAAGAGTGCTTCATTTTTACAATAATTATGTATAAATGATTCAGTCAGTGTTTGCTCATTGTAAAATATTTAGTCTCCCCGATTTACATTCGGACATTTATTACATGGTAACATTTTTACTGTGGGCAGGTTATGTAGCTGCTGCTAGCTGTTTTGGCTGTTGGAGACAGCTGTAAACAGCTATTTCCTGTCTGTGAACCTTGTTACATTGTGGCAAACTGTCAAAAGTACCACAGTCCTCAGAGCTTCTTGTGGGAGGGGTTTCACCACAATATCAGTCATACAGCGCCCCCTGATGGTCTGTTTGTGAAAAGAAATAGGTTTCTCATGTAAAAGGGGGTATCAGCTACTGATTGGGATAAAGTTAAATTCTTGGTTGGAGTTTCTCTTTAACTGTAAGGAGAACTGATGCCTAAGATAAGGAGAAATACTGTACATCATGGGTTAAGACAAATAAGGAGAGAAAACCATGAGATAAGTCACTTAATACAGAGGCTGGGTCTGCCTAGAGCCCAGCCTCTGTTGCTATGTAGCTTCCTCCAAAGCCCCCCCCCCTGCACGTTGTGAGACCCCATTAATCACAGCTGTGATGTCGACATGCAGCGTGTCGCAGCGCGCTGTGTTTACCTCACTAATGCCAGTCTTGCCGCTCCCCCGCCGCTGATTGGAGGGAAGGGACGCTGGCGGGGACCGGAGTGATTCAGGAAACGGGGGAGAGCGGAGACTGACAATAGTGAGGTAAACACAGCCTTTTATGAGGTCTCGCAGCGCGCAGGGGGGGCTTTGGGGGAAGCTAAATAGCAACAGAGGCTGGGCTCTATAGGCAGACCCAGCCTCTGTATGGGGATTGTGATGTAAGAACCCCGCCTCGGGTTCTCTTTAAGGATAAATAGTTAATAAGGTGTGATAATTCAACATAAAATCTTTGTGAATCAGCCTCTTTATCTAAAAAAATAATAATTTTTCAGCACTTCGCATTTGAAAAAGTTCTAACCAGAAGATTAAAAAATTTAAAAAAAAAAGGTAATACCAAACTTATTTTGAATAATTTCTTGCTTGATGGGAGCTTTACAGATATTTTATTGATAACGTTTTAAAATATCCACTCATATGCCCAGAACAATGTCGTTTTGGTAAGAGGTGTCACAGCAGAGCGCAGCATCTCATTCATTATCAACTACTAAAATGAGGCAACAATCCGAACCATCCCATTCAGCTTTTGACCCCGGAATGATATGTGTTGGCTTGCAAGCGTACATCCGCCGCAATGACGTCACCTTCTACTTCCCCGCCCTAGTTGTCTGCCCACTGTTTCGCTATTTCGCGAAGATTGAGCTCAGTGTGGCTCCGTAGGTTGAGGCAGATCGGCGCGGGAGGCGGAGGAGGGACACGCGAAGTGTGTATGTATGTTCACTGTGACTACCTACCTGCAACCTGCATTATATGCGTGTGTGTTCTGTGAAGGTGACTATCGCCCAGGCATGGGAAAGGACAATACAGCACTCAGCGGTGGCAGCTCTGCAGTGTGTTCTGTGTCGGGACACTTACGTCTGATAAAAGATTTAGCTCATCAAAATGTGCTGCCTGCCATTTATTCTCACGTCCGCTAACTGACCCGATTTTCTGTAATCCAGAATGAATAACGTGGTGGCAAGGAGGAATTGTGGGGATCAGCTGCAACGGGACATGTACAGAAATGCAATGCTTGGGAATTAATACAAAATAACCATTGCATTTTAGTCAATGGGAGGCTGAACTAGGGCTGAAGTGAGAGATTTATGGTGGCTGCCATATTTGTTTGCTTTTCATCATTACCAGTTGCCGGGCAGTCCTGCAGCAGTAGTGTCTGAATCACAGCGCTGAAATGAGCATTCAGCTAATCTTGTTAGAAACCTTTGGTCTGCATACTTGTTAGGATAAGTAGGTGCGCACACACGTCCAATTTTACTCCTGATTGTCGATTAAACTGGTTGTTTGAGGGAATTGAAGTGTAAACAACAGTCGTTAAAGTGAACCTAAAGGCAAGGGAAGAAAATGACTTACTCACCTGGGGCTTCCCTCAGCCCCCTGCAGCCGATCGGTGCCCTCGCGGCTCCGCTCCGATGGTCCAGGACCCGCTGGCGAACACTTCTGGTTTGGCCGTCACCGGCCGACAGGCATGGGAACGCGAGTGATTCTTCGCGTTACCAGCCTGTATATCGCCCCCTATGCTGCTATTGTGGCCGCAATAGCAGCATAGGGGGCGATATACAGGCTGGGAATGCGAAGAATCACTCGCGTTCCCATGCCTGTCGGCCGGTGACGGCCAAACCGGAAGTGTTCGCCGGCGGGTCCTGGACCATCGGAGCGGAGCTGCGAGGGCACCGATCGGCTGCAGGGGGCTGAGGGAAGCCCCAGGTGAGTAAATCTCATTTTTTTCCCTTGACTTTAGGTTCACTTTAAAACGTCCTGTACACACTGACCAACAAAGCGGCTGATATCTTAATTTACATGTCATTTAACCAACTTGACAATGGACTGGATAGAACAATGGATTAGTCGAAACAACTGTATGTTTGAACCTCTATTAGTTGAACAAACTACTAGAAGTCGTTTGTACACATGTACGGACCTGATAGTCGTTTGAATGACAGTTGGTCCAACTGATCTGCCAAGCGAATAGGGCAAACCAGCTGTTATCAGTCGATCAACAGTGCGTACACACATCCAACTTGTTTAAATGACAAGTCGGACGACAAGTTTGGCGGAAAATCAGGAAGTGTGTAGGTAGCTGTAGGCTAAAAATATTAGTGACAAAGAATCAGCAAGACTGCCAGGCAACTGGTATTGTTGAAAATAATATACTTATGGCACACTCTTTCCATTTCACTTTAGGTTCCTTTAGCTGTCCACTAATTATCTTCTACTTTCACCCAGCAGGGATCTGGACACGATCCCTTGGGGGAGTTCTGTCACTGTCACATTATACCACATTGCCTTGAGAAATGGGGACCCTGTGAGGCCCCCGAAACAATTGTCGGTTTACCATGTGGAATAGTGCACAATAAAATGTGCGTTGCATTTTGAATAAGAGACTGGTGTGCTGATGTATCCTGCTATGTGGAGGGATGATGTGCAGCACACGACAGGGCTGTGCTCGGACAAGGTCATCAGGCTGCCATACACACACTAGATTCTCACTTGAAGCGGTCTTTAGTGCCTGGCCAAGTTTAATGATTTAAAGGATACCTAAGGCAAGGGACAGGGGTTCAATTTACCTTTTCTGGGGCTTCTTATAGCCCCTTGCTGCCTTATTGGGTACATCGCTGTGGTTCTGTTGCACTCCAGTGTGCCACTGCAGCTAACGTGTGCTGACTAGAGTTTGACCACTTAAGGTCCATGTTTGTTACAGGCGTGTGACTCCAACACGGGCGTAGCAATAGGGGGTGCTGAGGTAGCTACCGCATCGGGGCCCTGAGGGGTCCACCCTGTATCACAGTATTAGCTCTTTATTGGTCCTGTGCTGGTAATAATCACTTCTATAGATGCTTTGAATAGCAGTAATCCTTAACACACTGTTCCCGTCCCCTACTTGCAACTCTGACACTGTGTCTGTCCTTGGCAGGTTTTGGTGCGCCATATCAATTGTTATGTATAGAGTGCTTGGGGGGGGAGGGCATGTAAAACTTGCACCGGGGCCCGCAACTCCTTAGCTACGCCACTGCTCCAACATTGTTGAATTTCCTTCAGTACAAGGCTAATTGGTTTCCAGTTATTTGTACAACATATGAAAGACTATAGTTTCATATGTCAATTTTTTTTTGGTGGGCCAAAAAGACTCCTGCAGAATGTCCTGTAAATAGGTGAATTTAGGAAATCAAAGATGTGAAAAAACTGCTGGTAACTTGTGATCCGATTGTGTATTTCTGACACCATCATCTAACACAACATACCTATGAAATAGCGACCATGAGACTTCGGCACAGGATACAGCTGATATACGGCTTACCCTGTTCCTGCATAAGTCCCAGCAGCGCTAATTACTATTCCTCCTCCAGGTAGCCGTGGATTGTGGCAAATGATGTAATTGGGTTTCCAGCTATTGCTGGTGGCCGAATTACAGTGTTTTAAAAGTAATTTGAGCTCCATCTTTTCAGGGCACTCAAATTACTCACTGAGCGCTGCTATAGCTGTAATTCTAATTACAGCCTATGGTAGCGCTGTTTTATCAGCACTCGCTGACAAACTCCTAGAAACTTGATAGGAGGCTGTAGGAATGCACAGGTGACATTGGTTGACCCCTGGAAATGAAAATCAGTAGGGCTCATGTGGAGTTGTGATGCAAGGTTACTTTATGATAGCCTGAATGCAAACTAAAGCAAAGGGTATAAACTGAAAGAAGGCACGAACTCCGGCACTCCACAGGAAATCTTCTTTTATTAAGGCCACAAAGCAACGATTACAGAAAGAAAGCCCCTACTGTCTACAGCTGTTTCACGTGATATTCACGCCTCTTCAGGGTATGTACACATGCAAAATTAAGCAAGTTACTTCAAATATGGCTAGATGCTCTATTAACACTAATCCAACTAACTGTGTCAAGAAATTGTCTTAGGTTTTGTATTTAGATGGCCTTTAAAAAAACAGTGCAGGTATTGTAGACTATTCATGCTTTCTCATGGTTTGCATCCTTAGCAATTTAATACCAGTGTCCTAAAGTGATATTCAATCTCAAGTCTTATTTCCTGTAAATAGTGTATGATACAACTCCTTTTTTCTGCCATTAATAAATGCTGTATGTGTGTACAGAAATACAACTAGAACGTGTATGTGTTGTTTTTTTTTCGAGTCTGTAATGTGCACAAACAATTAACATTATGTTGGGTTTTTTTTTTTCTTCCTTTGCTTTCAGAAAGAAACACAAAATGAGTCTGCGAAAACAAACCCCCAGTGACTTTTTGAAGCAGATAATTGGAAGACCTGTTGTGGTAAAATTAAATTCTGGAGTTGACTATCGAGGTAATATATGTGGACTCAGACTGTTATGTTAGTGTTATGGCTTGGTTCACGTGTATGTAGGTTCCCCTGGCATTTGTTTTGGGTGCAGGGATAAGACGGAAGATGCGCAAGATAATCTAGGGGAATATTAAAATATATATCCCCATACTGAGAACCTAATTTCTTTGCATGTAATCCTGGGTCATGCTATTGCCAACACTCAGATTACAGTGATTAAATTGTGCCACCCAATTCCAGAACTGGGATTAGCTACTACACACTTGGCGATGTGGCAGCACATCCATATAGTACCGATATGCCATACCACTCCAGGTGTTCATTGCAGTATCTGCTACACGTGGGGAGTAGACGTTCCTTTCTATGGGATGAATAGTAACACATCTAGTTTACAAAAACATGCACGGCAGTTTTCTGATTTGAGGAAACAGTCAAACCCAGATATGATTAAAGTGGAACTGAACTCCTGAACAGGACAGAATGAAAACTGAGTAATCCACAGTATATGTTTTTAGACAGTTTAGCCTGACTAAATCTTCCTCATCTGTGACTAATCACAGTGTGATCTCTACAGCTGTCTCATCTCTTGCCATGGTAGAGCTGTTTATTTGTAAACACAGGATGTTAATGATATGCCTGCTTTCATGAAAGCAGGGAGTAGACATACTGCAGATGCATTGCAGAATTTGTTTCAGCTGTAACAAAAAATGTTTTTCTTCAAAAGGTTATTATCCTGTTGCTTATCTTTTAGAGTAGAGGGGAAGTTTTGAGTTCAGATTCACTTTAAACATGGACACGTGAACAAGCCCATAGGAAAGCAGAGGTCTATTCTGCATGTCCATTGGTCTACTGCCATTGGCTCTAAGAAACAGCCCTACAGACAAACATAGCTGAATTAAGTACACTTTTTTATTTTGCTTAGTGGTGTAAGCTTTTCTTTTTTCCATGTATTGATGTAGTTAAAGCCTCTTTCCACCTACCAGTTTTACCCAATCATCCCATATGTTTAAATTTTGTTTTATCTATTCTCCTTGCATGCGCAAATATTGTGCGTTCCAATGGGTTTCACGGTTTGATTGTGATTTCTAACAGAATGGTAGTGGGGGAGGCGCAGTAAAAAAAAAGAAAATTTAAATTGTTGGCTTGCAAGAAAAACGTATAGCACCGTGATTGTGCGATTTTTCTTGTGCTCCCATTGACTTGACCAAACGCCAACATGCTAGGAAGAATATGAGAAAATGTAAACCCACTGTACATTCCCCAATTTGTGTGCTATAAATTAGTGATGTTAAAAGGCTCTTTCACAATGCTTGCATTGCTCTAACTCAGCGTGGCAGTACACTGCCCTAAGTTATTAAATGGCCAATTCACACTGTGCACATAATGCATTGCAGTTCTATTGTGCACTTTATAATGAAAGTGGCTCTAGATACAATGCAACATATTAACACATACACCTTCACAGAGCTTAGTGTGAATGGGCACTGAGTGAAAAAAGGTTTTAATACCTTGTTTATCCTTTCAGAAAATGTAACATTAGCTTACTCTTGCTGATTTGCCTGGAGTTGAGTTTTAACATCTTTAAAGCACACCAGACCTGAAGCAAAGCTACCTAAGGTAAGCTCACATGCATGTTCATGCTGGATCTACATACCTCTGTGCAATGTTGGGTAATCTCTTTGGAGAATTTAACTTTGAAAGTCAAATTTTTAGAGTGGGTGTCCCATTAGCGCTGTCGGGCCATCTCTGAGACACATGCTGACACTTGTGCACACCGATTACGCATCCAAATCCCTGTAGCCCATGGCTATGGTGAGTTAAGCGCTCTGTCCAGCATTCTGAATCGTTTTTTGTTTTTGGCTTTTTTTTCATACACACAAATCCAGAAGCAGCCTATTGATTTTTCAGCAGGCTGAGTTTCTGAATCTGTACTTATGAGCCCTTAGGGCCCCTTTCCACTAGCAATCACAAACAACAAGTATTGCGATTTGTCATCAATTCTGTTATGCGATTGCGATTTTTCATTTGCATTGCATTATCACTCTAAAAATCGCTCCAGTAAGGATACCCGAAGTGACATGATGAGGTAGACATGGGTATGTACAGTGGCTAGCACACAAATAACTATGCTGTGTTCCTTTTTTTTTTCTTTTTCTGCATGAAAGCTTTAAATATCAGGTATGTAAGTGGCTGACTCAGACAGGAAGTGACTACAGTGTGACCCTCACTGATAAGAAATTCCAACTATAAAACACTTTCCTAGCATAAAATGGCTTCTGAGAGCAAGAAAGATAAAAAGAGTAAATTCTTATTAGTAAGAGTCACACTGTAGTCACTTCCTGTCTGAGTCAGGACTGAGTCAGCCACTTACATACCTGATATTTAACTCTTTTATGCAGAGAAAGGGAAAAAAAGCAACACCGCATAGTTATTTGTGTGCTAGGCACTGTACATATGTCTCTCATGTCACATGTCACTTCGGGTATCCTTTGATCCAAGGGTCAAGAAGTGAAATTTTCTCAGTGATCATGGTCACCTGGGAGGGAGAGAGGGGGTGCTTATGGTGGGTATGGAGCGGAGGAACAGGCAACGCATAGAAGTATGATGATCCAGCATGAACTTCAGTACTTACCTTGGCTAGCTTTGCCTCAGGTCAGGTGTGCTTTAATATTACTGTTTTAAATTGGAAAATTAAGTCTAAACAATAGTTTTATGGTGTATTAGGGCCTCGTTCACAAAACACGCGTTGCCGTCCGTATTTCGGCAATGCGTGCAGGAGGCAGACGCGCACGAATATCAGAAGTGCATAGACTGCACTGTCTGATGTTCACACTGCATCTGTTCTGGACCAGTGCGGTCCACGAACGCGTGCTGCACGCATTTGTTGCCCAAACGCATGGCTGTCCCATTCACTACAGTGAATGGGAATTAGCCACGCAACGCATGCAAACGCAGATGGCGCGTGTTGGTTCACATTGTGTTCCGTTCTCACAGCCATCTCCTTTTAGTAATGTGAACGAGGCCTTAGTGTGTCTTTCACAGCTCTTTCTTCCCCTTTATTACAGGTGTATTGGCGTGCTTAGATGGTTACATGAACATTGCATTAGAACAGACGGAAGAATATGTTAATGGACAGCTGAAGAACAAATACGGAGATGCATTTATCCGTGGAAATAATGGTAAATGACAATTAGAAATTGCAATAAGAACCATTTTTGTCATTTTATTAGATCCTTGTATGTTTCTGGCCCATAGAATCAACTTTCCTTAAAGAGAACCCGAGGTGTGTTTACAGAATGTTATCTGCATACAGAGGCTGGATCTGCCTATACAGCCCAGCCTCTGTTGCTATCCCAAACCCCACTAAGGTCCCCCTGCACTCTGCAATCCCTCATAAATCACAGCCATGCTGTGAGGCTGTGTTTACATCTGTAGTGTCAGTCTCAGCTGCTCCCCCACCTCCTTCATAGCTCCGGTCCCTGCCCCGTCCCTTCCCTCCAATCAGCAGGAAGGGAAGGGATGCAGGCGGGGACTGGAGTTCTGCAGGAGACGGGGAGAGCAGCAGACTGACACTATAGAGATAAACACAGCCAGCTCTGACAAGCTGTTTGTCAGCAGCGTGGCTGTGATTTATGAGGGTTTGCAAAGTGCAGGGGGATCTTAGGGGGGTTTGGGATAGCAACAGAGGCTGGGCTGTATAGGCAGATCCAGCCTCTGTATGCAGATAATATTCTTCAAACCCACCTCGGGTTCTCTTTAAGAAACAAAATTCACAACTTACCAAAAGATGATTATTTAACCACTTCACCCCAAGGAGGTTTTTACCCTAACGGACGAGCGATTTTTCACCTTTCAGTGCTCCTCCCTTTCATTTGCCAATAGCCTAATCACTACTAATCACAATTAAATGATCTATTTCTTGTTTTTTTCACTGCCAATTGGGCTTTTTGGGGTTGTTGTTTGTTTTCAGTAATTACTTTATTTTCTATGCATTTTAAAGGAGGAAAAAATACACAATTACTCCAATTTCCTCCCCTTTATTTTTAATATTAGCACTGCTACTGTACGTAAAACACACATTATATCTGCCTATTTGTCCTGGTTATAACAAGATTTTAATTATGTCCCTAGTACAAAGTATGGTGACAGTATAGTATTTAGAAATAAAGGTGTATTTTTTTTTTTGGGGGGGGGGGGGGGGGGGTGTATTTGCACGTGCACACGAGTGCACGTGCGGGAGCACACATGCACGTGGGAGCGCGCACAGGAGCATGCACAGCAGCAGCAGTGCATGACGTTTGAAAATGTCCTGGAGCCATTACGAGGCTCCAGCAGGACGTTTTACTACGTCTGCATGTCACAAAGTGGTTAAAGCAGTCACAGGTAATGATACAGATTTCAAGTGACACTGAAGCAAAGAAAATGTATGATATAATGTATGTGTAGTACAGATAATTAATTGAACATTAGTATCAAAGTCTCATTTTTTTTTGTTTGTTTGTTATATAGCTGTTTTTCTATAACATTGCATCAGTCTCTAATATGTGCAGTTTACAAACTACACTCTGCATTTTAAACTATGAAACAGAGCAGAGCTAATGACCCTTTGAACTTTTCTGCCATAAAATGTTATGTTAAGTTGTCTTTCGCTGTTTATTTGATGTATACGTTCTTCAGAAAATAGCTCTGCTCTCTGACTAAATTAGTCAGAGAGCTCAGAGTAGCTCTTTTGCATAGCTAACAAGTAAAGTTTCTTAACTCTTCCTGTACTGGAAACAATATGAGACTCATATCTGTGCTACTAATGTTCTATTTCTTAGCTGTACTACACATACAAATCATTATCTTATAAGTTTATTTTCACTTCAGATTCCCTTTAATTCTCTGCATATATTGCAATGACATCCTGATTTGCCTTATACCTTCCTTTGAGGTGGGATGTGTATAACTCGCTCTCTATATAATGAGTGAGTCATTGCAGCAAAACTAGAAAAATTGTAGTGCTGGAAAATGATGCATGAAATGTGGCTTCCCACCTTATGCAATTTTCTGAATTAATAACAGATGTAAATCTGAAGAGGGTTGGTTTATTTATTTTATAAACCAAACTGTATACTGTTGCCACAGATTTTGCAGTTTTGTCATACTCCACCTGTCCCGAACAGATACACTTTTGCCACGATTAACCTCTTGACGACCAGCTAACGCCGATCGGCGTAAACTGGTCGTTTGCCGGTTACCATGGAAACGGCTGCTCGATCGAGCGGCCTTTCCATGTCAGTTCACGGAGGGTGTCTCCGTGAACAGCCGGAGAGCCGCCGATCGCGGCTCGCCGGCAAAATGAAAACACGCGGGGAAGAAATCCCCGCTGTTTACATCATACGGCGCTGCTGCGCAGCAGCGCCGTAAGGCAGATCGGCGATCCCCGGCCTCTGATTGGCCAGGGATCGCCGGCATCTGATAGGCGGAAGCCTATTCTTCAATGCGCAGGACGGAACTCCGTCCTGCGCATTACGGAGGGAGGGAGGTAAGGAGGCAGAGGGCGGAAATGGTTGCGGAGGGGGGCTTTGAGGACCCCCCCCCGCGCAAAACGCGGATGGCCGGCGGCGATCAGACCCCCCCGGCAGGACATCCCCCTAGTGGGGAAAAAAGGGGGGGAAGTCTGATCGCCCTGGCATAATACTGATCTGTGCTGCGGGCTGGAGAGCCCACGCAGCACAGATCAGCCAATACAGCGTTAACGTTCAGTTACAAAATGGCATGTTTATAATGAATGCAACCCTAAAAGCAGAGGAAAAGTTGCCAGCTGCTTATAGCATTGCAAAAAGCAATACGATCAGATTATAAGCCACTGGAAACATTTCCAAGGGAAGGTCCCACCCGTTTCCACTACATGCAGAAGCAGCATTGTAATGACTGCATTAGTCATTTTAAGAAACATCTGATGACCCTTCAGATATTGGAATTGGCTGTTGTTTGTAACAAACCACAGCTATAGTATTCAGTAAGCATTTTGGACTAGTCCATCTCTTCCTGCATCAAAATGTTTTGTTTGTGTTTTATGTTTGCATAGAGTGAAGAGAGGTTAGAAGGTTTTTAGCCTTCTAATGGAGTCTGTGGAACAGAAACAGACAAAACCGACAGGAACACTGATACAGGGATTTGGAGGCAATGCCTCCAAAAGGGGAAGGTAAATACAACTGATAGATGTTGCTAGAACAGGTGCACTCATTAAATTTTCTCAATCAAAAATTTGACTACAACTCACTTTTTCTACTGATGCCAGATCTCAGGCAGGAAGTACAGGCAAATCACCCCAATGTGACACGCACCACAGTAACACTTGCCAGAGGTTTTAACTTTTATCAAGTGCTATCCAAAAAAAGAATATGTCGCTGGAATTCTACTCGGCAAAGTGATGCAAAATGGAAATTTTTTAAATGGGAAATGTATGCTACACTGTGTTTTTGAGCGATGTTATTGCTTCCTACTAATACACCTTTTTGTTTTTCATCTACAGTATTGTATATAAGCACACAGAAGAGAAGAATGTAGATTTTGATTTTTTTTTTTTTTTTTTTATATTTGACACTGTCCAAGGTCTGGAAATTAAGTTTCCCAAGTGGCTTTTCTTTTCTTCTTTTTTTTTACATTTGGAAAAGTATATTTTTCTTTGTAATATTAAAAAGTGACTGTCTGACTGCACAAATCATATTTATGTTGTTTGGGGCGTTTCTGAGTAAACCATAATCTGATTTTGATTCAACTCTCATTTGTTTGTTTATTTTAGTGATTTTTGATTCTCAGTATTTAGAAAGACAAGTGATTCACTCAGATCCAGTAAGCATGCATTAATTAGTGCAAAGTTCTTCACCTTACTGGACTCTTGATTCAAATGACAAAGGTGGTTATCTTGCTGCAAACAGTTAAAAAAAAAAAAAAAAAAACTCAGGAAAAAAATACCAAGAAAACCAGGCACCGTCCCTTTTCTTGCCGGAAATAATTCCACACCTTAAAGTGACCCTGTAACAAAAAAGTGCCCTTGTGGGTGGTACTTACCTTAGGAGGGAGAAGCCTCTGGATACTTAAAAGGCTGCCCAGCGGTGGGACCCCCATAGTCCGATTATTGGTGCTGCACGCATGTGCAGTAGTGGGTTTCCTTTCTGGCTCGGGTGGAAATGGCCAGTGCTGCCTGGTACCGTTTTTGGGGCGATTTCCCTATAATGGCAGGTATAGGGAAATTGCAAAACACTTGAAAAAGCAATTGGTATAGCGATCTCCCCAGCACTTTTATGAATAAATACATTGTATTAATTATTTTCCGGGTCAAAGAGTTCACTTCCTGACTTGCGTCAGGAAGTGAAAAAACAAATCGCTTTGCAGTTTGAAAAGCGCTTCACAAAAAAATGAAGCGTGCAGGTAAGCGCCGCGAGGGGTAAAGAAAAATCACAATCGAAAATCGCTGGCGTCAACAATTTTGATTTTAGATGTAGACAAAGCCTCACACACCTGAAACATGGCTAATCCAGTCAGACTTCAGTCAGAGCACCTGATCTGCATGCTTGTTCAATGTTCTGCAGGACACCCACTCAGCTTCTATTGACTAAAATGATATAAATAGGTCAGCCTCCATATTCCTTTCACCTCAGGTTTCCTTTAAGCATTTGTGTCTAGAAGGATGTAGCACTAGCAACGGATTTAAAATGTGTGTTTTGAAAGCTGTAAAGGGTAACTAAACTGACATGGGGTACATTTGCATGTACATTCCGAAGACTGTTTAGAACTAGCCTGTTTGTTTGTTTGTATTGTAAGTGCTGACTGTCCTGGGCTGCAAGTGGCACTTCCTCTTCAGTCGGGCTGTAGGGCAATTCTCACTGATGACTAATTACAAAATATAGAAATCCTGCATGGCAGAGAAACTTAGTGCTGGGAACAGCTAAATAAAACACAATAATTCAAGATGTGAATTGTAAAACATTACAAACTCTGGTCATTTACCTAAAACAACAAAACATTTAAACCTAGTTTTTAGCTTTTAAACACAAAAGACTGTGATTCCAGAAAAGTCCTGGATTAAGACTGTATATAATTGTTTCTCATCATCTCTTCTTGCTGGTCATGCATGGTTGTAGTCAAGTTAACTGACATGATGCTGGATGGTGCTTTCTACTCTACTCTAGCTCCCCTGTACAGAACTGTACTACTTTACAGATACATTTCTAAACACATTCTCCTCTCACTGTCATCACTTCTCATTTCCACACACAGGACTTTTCATGTTTCTTTTCTTTGGAATGTTGCTTCATTCAATAGTCGCCCTCTGTTGCTGTAATCAAAAGTTAACGTTTGTAAGCAAGCATGTGATCTGACCTAGGATATGTAACCACTTTCTAACCTGCTACAACATCCTCCTGTGGGCACATCCTTACACTTCATGTACAACTTATTGACTCCCCTTACCTCTTGCTCTATACCCCTTATCTCAGAGATTGGAAGCATGAAAGGGCAGAGATCTCAATAGTACAGTTTCCAGTACTGCTGCAGGGTCCCACCGGCAAACCATGCCCTCCCCAGTGAAAATTCCATGGTGAGCCCACATCCTATAACTCAATCTACCTTCATACCATAACAATTATGGGCCTTATAATAGCCTCCCCCAACAAATATTACTATGGGGAGGTAGGGGGAGTTACACTAGCAAGTGTGACCAGTATACCACTCTTCCTCCACCTCTGTATCGCAGAGTAGCACTACTGAACAGTGCAAGTTCACCTGCTTCCAACACGGAGCATGTCCTCATGTTCACTGCAGTTTTGTGCTCTGAAGCATACCTCTGCTCAAGTGATGAGTGGGGGTGCTAGTGCTGGAGACAATAAAGTGGGATGGGTAGGGAGAGTAGACACCATGATTACAGGGGCTATTGTTACCCCTCTAGCTGTATGTATATCTTTATTCCACCTTGATGTACATTTTACAAGTTGAACTGTTCAGTTACATATGTGTATTTTTCTTTATTTGTGCAACTGAATTACCATATTTTTTGCCTTATAAGACGCACTTTTTTGTCCCCGAAAGTGGAGGGGAAGTCCCTACGATTTTTGGATCGATTACAAAAAAAATTTGCGATTGTGTAATCATTTATGCGATTGCAATGCATAAATGCTTAGAAAAGGGGTAGTTTTTGGTGTGTCTTATAAGGTGAAAAATATGGTACCTGTTGCTAAGCCTTGGAAGATGTTGGCAATTTATAAACCATTAATAAATCGCACACAATATTTTGTTCACCAGTTCTTCTTTTAGGGGTGGCGCACACCAGAGCGGCAGGCGTTTTGCAGAAACGAAAAATGCCTGGGTGAGGCATTTTTTGGATTTCGGATGCGTTTCTGCCTCAATGTTAAGTATAGGAAAAACGCAAACCGCTCTGAAAAACGGCACTTCAGAGCGGTTTTGCCGGCGGTTTTGTTACAGAAGCTGTTCAGTAACAGCTTTACTGTAACAATATATGAAATCTACTATACTGAAAACCGCAGCAGCAATCCGCAAAACGCTAGCAAAACGCCATAGAAAAATAAAATAAAGCGTTTAAAAATCTGCTAGCATTTTGCGGATCTGCTAGCGGGTTTTGGTGTGCACCAGCCCTTACAAAGGAGGAAATCCATATAATTCCCCACTCTGTCATAGTAATATGTCTGTCAGCTGATGTAAGGGTCCCTTTACCACAGAAGCAATATTTGGTAAAGCATGTCGACTACTGATGAAGTGACACTGCTGCTCTGGGCGGTAATACAGACAGCGGCTTACAGAGCATGCTAATGATCTCGTATGTGGACTTTCTAAGTCCATAGTAAGTTCGCAGTTTATCCAAGCAATGCAAAATCACATATTGGACACCTTATGCATTCCTATGGCTTATCTGCATTTGTAAAACCATTTGTGATTGCTGTTGTGCAATTTTTCTGCATTTGAGAAAGTTGACAAAATGCACTACTTTTTCATATGCAAATCGCATTCATTGTGTTTCAATGGGAATACCCATGTATCGTGTTGTACTATGCCTGGTGATGTGTTTTCTGTTCATGCATCCTTTCTCATGGATATTGATGAAAAAGATGCATACTTTAAAAACTAAAAAAAGCCACAATTACAACTCTCAACTCCCAAAGGCAGGAAAAAACAGGTGGGAGGGTGGGAAGCATGTGTAAGTGTGAACCCTCCCTCACAGATCGAAGGAAAAAAATTGTCCAATGGACAGAGTTGCTATGTAAATAAAACCATTTTATTTATTAATTCACAAAAGGTTAATAACCATAAGCCGTTCAAACACTTAAAGTGGACCCAAACCAAACATTTTTTTAATTAAAAATATTTAGTTGCATCACTCTGACTTATACAAAGATAAACACTCCTTCAAACCTATGATCATTTCAGTGCATGCTTTTCACCCTTCTTTTTTCGGAACTAGGGTTATACTGGGGGCAGCCATTAGCAATTCCTCCATTGCTGGACACCATTTACTCCACCAGTTTGCCGGATGTTTTCCTGGCAATTTGAAAGGAAGGGAGGGGTTACTCCAATAAATGTAAAATATTTTATATTTGTCATCATGCAGCTGAAAAAAGGCTGCTATTTATTATAATTTAGAAAATAGATTTCATTTCTGAAATCTTGTATTTTTAATTTGGGTCCACTTTAATAATTAGGTATGTAATCACCTGCCTGCATCATAACGTATTACATAAATAGAATAAATGTTCATTGCAATGCATTAAACATAGCAGCTATCCTGATAAAAAAAAATATGATAAACATAGACAGTTCCTTGAAGTGATTCTTCTTGTGAAATAGCTCAAGCTACTGTGACTCCGATGTGCGAATACAGATCACCACAATACTAACCATAATAACGAAGCATTCTGAGGAATTTTTTACATGAGTGTTCCTGCCATCTAGGCCATAGAGCTCACAGAGTGAGGGTGTATAAATTGCCCCCTCCCCCATAGATTTTGGTACATTATTGCAACGGGGTAGCCAGAAATGTCCCCAGTATTAGGTAGACCTCAATATAGCTAACCAGAGGTGGACCCCAGTATTAATTAGCCAGATGCAGCCCACAGCAGGGGTAGCCACAGGAGCCCCTAATATTGGGTAGATGGATGCAGCCCTCCTGGATCGGTATCCACAAGAGCCCCCAATATTGGGTAGCCAGATGCAGCCCCCAGTAAAAGATGCATCCCTAGTGTAGGTAGCCAGAGAGCATCCCCACCCCCTTGTAGGTAGCCAGAGAGCCCTCCCACCTTTAGGTAGACAGCTTCCCTTTGGGTAGCCAAAGAGCGCCAGGGGTGACAGTATCACAGGTGGCGCTGTTACCATGAAATGGACCTGGACCGGGAAGTATATGCGGTGCTTGTGGATGCTGGTGAGGTGAGTTGACTACCGCTGCTGCTTTCTCTGCATGCACCCCCTGCCTCACCTGCCCCTAGAAAAATAGACATGTCTGCCACCATTGCATTGTGGTTTTCCAAATGCAGCATTCTTTATTCTGCAGTTTGGCTTTTGTGTTTACAGTCATGAACACAATATATTTGCATCGTGGTCTTTTGAGATAAACCTTCAAAATGCAATTCAAATGCATCAATTAAATACTAGTGTTCTGTGAATGTTGTAGCCAAAGAAAAAAGATATCAAGTACAAAGAGTACCAAGAGCTGTACAGAAAGTGCTTTTGGCCATTTACATTTTTATTGGCCAGACTGGAAATAAGTTGCATTAGAAAATATTCTTTGTTACATTTCTATTTTAAATGTGCATTCCTGTCTAGCTCATTTACATAACAGCAAAATCATTAAGTGCTTTTAAGAACTTGCACTAATGGTGTCCATATATGGTAAATGTTTTATTTTTTTTTATTAGATAATTTTGTTCAATTATTCCGTTAAATCAAATATAAAGATTTTTACAACATGTCCTATAAGATTTTTATTTTTTTTTAAAAATGGGAAAATCATTATTTTTCTTAATTAAAAAATGATTTTCTAATTTCATTCGATTGTTTTGGTCAAATTAACAGGAATATCAAATGTTTTTGTTTTACCGTGTGTGGGCACCATAAGGCCTGGTTCACACTGCAAGAGCTTTTTAAGTGCTAGCGATTTGAAAAGCTCTTGCTAATGCAATGCTATGGGATATTTTTTTATAAAATCACATCGCTCCAGTGAGAACACGCACATAGCATTACATTAGCAAGAGCTTTTCAAATCACAAGCGCTTTGAAAAAGCTCTTGCAGTGTGAAGGCTAGTTCACCCAGGGAGCGCAAATTGAAATCGCAATTTTGCGGCACAAAATTTCATGTTTTTACAGTAATTTGCAATTCCCCTTCAATAGAATGAGAATCACAATGCAATTGCCCCAAACTGCTGCATGAAACGATTTGGAGATTTCTGCAAATCGCAAACATGGCAGTGAGAATGATCCCATAGGGATACATTTGTCACAGCGCTTAAAATCTGCCAAGTGTGAACCAGCCTTAAATTAACCCAAACACCGTGTTTTTTCTTTTATCTTTAGAGTGTACCAGAGACCAACTATATTTCAAAGTTTTATACATACCTGGGGCTTCCTCCGGCCCCATCCGCACAGATTGCTCCCATGCCACCGTCCTCAGTCTTCTTCGTCTTCTCCGTCTTCTGTACTCAGTGGCCCACTGCTGGTCCGTGGGACGTTTGCAGTTGGGCCGCGGGACAGTCCTCTTGCCCCCCCCCCCCCCCCCTGCGGCCGCCGCTGCCATTACTTTAGCCGGCGGCCGCTTAATCTATATTCCCCTCATGTCGGTGTAGTGATTCCCAGTAGCGCGCCCCGCGGCTGCTGTGAGGAGGAGGCAGGAATCAGGAGAGAGAGCAGTTCCCATAGTAACAGCCATACACATCGCCACTACAGGAAGCCGCTCTCTCCTGTCCACCAGGACGCGCGCACTCCGACCCCCGAACCCATCAGCCGCATACACACCCACTAACCCTAACGCCCCCCCCCCCGCCCCCTTAGGGTCCCGGGAGAAAAATTTGGTCAGAAAGTGGTGCCCGGGCCGGAAAAGGTTGGGGACCCTTCCTGTATCGGGTACTGTAAGTTTGGCCAGTTGCGGCCAGTCTAGACAAGCGCAGTCTGCTCTCTCCATCTCTGGCGGAGAATAGTACTGCGCTGCTGAAGAGCGTGCAGTGCGCATGCTCAGACTGGCCGCGGCTGGCCAAAGTTACAGGACCCGGTACAGACAGAGAAGGTTGATAACGCCAGCGTGGGAACGCTCTGTATGGATGGGGCTGGAGGAAGCCCCTGGTATTTATAAAACTTTGAATATAGTTTGTCTCTTGTACACTTTAACCACTTCAGCCTACAGGGTTGAGATTTGTTTACATCTGAGCAACTTTCACTTCCCATTCATTTGCCAATAACTTTAGCACTACTCATCACAATGAATTGATCTATATCTTGTTTTTTCCGCCACCAATTAGGCTTTCTGTGGGTGATACATTTTGCTGAGAATTAATTTATTCTAAATCCATTTTAACAGGAATATTAAGAAAGAAATGGAAAAAAATAATTATTGCTCAGCTTTTGGCCATTATAGTTTGAAATTAATACATGCTACCATAATTAAAACCTATATACTTTATTTACCAATTTGTCCCGCTTATTACACCATTTAAATTATGTCCCTATCACAATGTATGGCGCCGATATTTAATTTGGAAGTAAAGGTGCATTTTTTCAATTTGCGTCCATCACTATTTAGAAGCCCATAATTTAATAAATCATATTGATATACTCATTTGACATGAATATTTAAAAAGTTCAGACCCTTAGGTAACTATTTGGTTTTTTTTTAAATATTGTAATTTTTCATTTTATTTTTTATTAAAACTTGTATGTGGGTATTTTTTGGTGTGGGAGGTAAACAGGGGATTTTAAATGTTTTAAAATGTATTTATTCAATTGAAAGGGGTTTTTTTGGTGTAATTTGCTATTTGGCCACAAGATGGCCACAGTCAAAAAGTCCTGGGAGCGATCGATCTCGCTCCCAGAAAGAAGTATGAAGCCGGGGAACTTTTTGATCTCAGAAAAGCCGCAGCGTCTGAAGAGACGCTGTCGGCTTTTCTCCGGGGGGGGGGGGGGGTCCGATCAGTGAAAGGGATTTATAATCCCTTTCATTGATCGCAGGGCTAACGGTCAGCAGCGGGGGCGTGCACGGGGGGCCTGCGGGAGCGCGCAGCCTAACTGGATGATAATGTTCGTCCAGTTAGGCTGAAGTGGTTAAACAAAAAAGAAAAAGGATTTGTGAGTTAATTGCCCTCCTGTTGCATACTTTTTAAGGCGGATGGGGCTGAAGGAAGTATAAAACTTTGACTATAGTTCGTATCTGGATCCCTTTAAAGTGAGAAGGATATGGATTTTTCCTTTTCAAATAATACTAGTTGCCTGACTCTTCTGCTGATCCTGTGTCTCTAGTACTTTTAGCCACAGCCCCTCAACAAGCATGCAGATCAGGTGCTCTGACTGAAGTCAGACTGGATTATCTGCATGCTTGTTTCAGGTGTGTGATTCAGTCACTACTACAGCTAAAGAAATCAGTAGCACTGCCAGGCAACTGGTATTGTTTAAAAGGAAAAATCCATATCCCTCTCTGTTTAAGTTCCCTTTAAAGACATAGATCTCCTTTTTTTAAAATGTGAGTGGTGCTATATGCTTCTCCAAGATGTCATTGTGTCCTATGGTTCTGTTTTACTTTATTGAGAATCCTTGTTGAAACATATAACCATGGATAGTGTGAGAACACCTGGAAGGTTACCCTATACATGCACAAACCCAACTATCCCCAGAAAATCACCAGGCAATCATGTTGATCAGGAAATACTTCATTTTTGTGCCACTCCCAAAGTAGGAGGAACAATGCACTGAACGATATTCCTGCATTTTGACTGTCACTTGACAGTCTGCCTATTGGGCCAATCAAATCGAATCGCTCGTTAAACTATCAGAGCCGAGTGTAATTTGGCTGTGCATGCTATGACTGTCACTCGCTGCTGTCATTTAGCTGCGCTGCTGTAGCAGCACAGCTTAGTGAATCACCCCTACATAGAGGTAAAGTGATGCAAATACTTACACAGTAAACATATTTGCAATAAATATAACAAAAAACAAGAGAAAAGAGTGCACACCAGCACCTAATGCTTCCAAATTGAACCTTCAAAGTGGTGCAACATCCGGATGAACAAGATACATCATATACTCCACTCAAAAAGAAACAGATTCCAGGAGCAACACACCGTATTCTTCATACAAAAATTCACATCTTTATTCTTCAACTTCTTAAAAAGCAATAGCTATAATCTTGGCATTAGGGCCCATTTCCACTATAGCGGATTCGCATGCGTCTGATGCATGTGAATTCGCATAGGCCATACAAATGTATGGGGCTGTTTCCACCTGTCAGGAAATGTATGCGGTTTCGTCCGCGATAAAAATCCGCATGGAAGAGCCATCAGAATTCGCCTGCTGCATACATTCGCATGCAATGCATTTAATAGGGGAATCGTTTGCGTTATTTTACACGTTTTTCTATGCGAATCGCATGCAAATTCGCTTGAAAAAAACGCATGCAATAAAGTTTTTTTTTGGGGGGGGGGGAACTAACTAATTCCTGTTTCCTGTGTATACTTTATCAAAAAACGTTTTGGAGACAGCAAGCATGGAATGCAGCACAGAGGCTCTGGTGGCCAAAGTTCAGGAAAAATCTTTTCTGTATGATAAAGGAAATCCCAGATATAAAGATCTGGCACTGGCTAGGAGAACCTGGCATGAAATAACATCACATTTCGTGGAAGATTGGGATGATTTATCTGCCAAAGATAAGCGTAAAGAAGGTGAGTGTAGTGTGTGAAGGGGTGTGTTATGTTGTGTGTTGTGTTGCATGAACATTATCTGTGGCATAGCTGTACTTGTGGCAGAGGAATGTAGTGCAGTGGGTCCGTGGGGAAATAGGGGCTATGTAGGGTAGTTGGTAGTAACATCTACGCTGTGCTGTATTGTAGTGTGTTTTCATCAGCACTTGCATATGCTGGTAATATTCATGTGTGGGCCTTGTTTAGTTTTGTAAGGGTTTTTTTTTGGGGGGGGGGGGGGGGTGGTTGTGAGTGTTGAGGGTGTGGGGGTATAATTTGTCCTTGTGAAAGGGTCAGCAGGGAGCACACTTAAGTTGTGGCATGTAGGAAATTAGCATTATTTGTGTTTGTAAATACACACACCTGCCATGCATAGTATAATAAAAATGTTATTATTTTGTTTCTTTTTTCCTTCTAGTGGATAATATTATGAATAAGTGGCGGTCTGTACGAGACACATTTAAAAAGCACCTGGAAAAGATGAAGGCATTGGAAAGGAGTGGGAGTGCAAGTATACCCACGCCAACGTACAAACACTTCGAATTGCTTTCCTTCCTGAAGCGGATTTATGAACCCCGAAGGTAATTACTGTCAACGCCTAATGGTCATGTATAATGTTGTATTGAACCGGGATATAGCAATCTAGCCTGGTACGAATCCACCAGCAGGGTGAATTTAACTTGGAAGAGGGTAGGGTTGGTTGTAGTTGTGTAGTCCTCAAGGGCCTTTATTATGACCAAAAAGGGCCACAGCATAGGAAAGGGTGAGCATGATGCACAAACTGCAGTGCGTCTGTGCACACAACTCCAATTACAAAATGTGCATACCATCATTGATTCCTCCTGTAATCATAACAGATCTGTTGACCAATGGCACACATTTGCACATCTGGTGGCTAATTTCTATGTATGGGTGTGTTTACAGACTAATTACTGTACTTATGATGTGTGTTATAGGACGGAAGACAGTTTCATGGAGACACCTACACAAGAGGAAGAGTCACAGAGTTCTGTGGTATCACCTGCAATGAGTGGTGATTTGGATGAGGGAACATCTGAGACTCCGTCACCACAGGAAAGCAGAAGGTCAACTTTTTTACAGTCTACCTACAGACAAACTAGACCGAAACAGTGGAAAAAGGCTAGTGAAGTGGAAGGTGAATCCCAACAGCAAATGTTATCCACATACACTGACATTTTAAGCTACTTACAAAGTAATCGGGAGCGACACTGTGCTATGGAGAATAACCCCTCTTACACAATGCTAATGTCGGTATTACCATATGTTGAAAAAATTCACCCAAAACACCACACAGCTTTTCATATAGCTCTTATTCAACTGGCTGAACAATTTGTACAGAAAGGAGATGGCACTGCACAACCTCCCTCGGATTCACAGAGTTGTGTTTCACATGCGATAGCACCACCACAGTTTTGGAGACCGTACACAGAATGTCCTAGTTCATTCACTCAAAATCCACAACAAGTTTCCGCACGAGTACAGCATGACAGGGCTTCCAACTATCCATATGCAGGTGATGGTCAGCACATGTACAATGCAAATCAGGGCAGAAATGTGGAGAAAAGAACCTACCATACTTTAGAAGATCATCGTGATGTGTGTAGCCAAGGTAGAGCAGACACATCCATGACCCGCTACCTATTTGATTACGATGCAACAGAGTAGTGACATGGGCAACACATTTGCCCCACTCTTCCCATAATGTGAATAGTTAATATAGGCACACTACTACCGCTTACATTTTTCCATTGAGGTATGTGGAGGATCGTTGCACATTCTTTGTAAGCACCTGGAGTGGTTGAGTTTTTGTTTCCGCGTTTACAAAGTAGAACATAGAGGATGACGATGGTGGTGTGCTTTGCACTTTATCAAGAAGTGGTTGATGACACATACCTTCTGCCAAGTGTTTTTGTTGTGTAACGACTTCTTTTTGCTCTTTTCTATATGTTTTGAGTGTTCCTTATCACATTGTTGCCATTGTTGGTCTTTATTTATGAAGAGAGCACTTTACCGTGTTCTCATGTGTGTACGTTGCTGTTCACCCACGAAATACATGGAAAAACCTTTCCAAACTGAGAGCATTTTTTCTGTTTGTTATCTGCTTAACAATTACTTACAGTGTAATTATGTTGACAATGTTTCAGGTGGTGTTGGAGCCGGTAAGGTAAGTAGCAGAGGCCTCTGCTGTAACATTGATGCGACCCCCAGGACATACACTGTGCTATACAGTAAACTTATCTGAGCCGGACAGGAGGAGGTGTCATTCTCACTTTCATTTCTACACACGGAGGAGGCTAATATTTACCACGTAGCGACAGGCTGGAAAACAGGCCCCTAGGCATTGATTGGAGTTGACACAGGCTGTGAAGCTGACAATACTTGGGATCAATGCTGTACATGCCCTACATTCATTAAGCTTTATCAAACACTTCAACAAAGGTTTGAAAAAAAATACATCCTGGTAAATTGTTTCATAAAGCTTAATGAATTTAGGCCCATGTCATCTGCACAACAACAGTAGGTATACAGTCGGCACCTACACAACTTATAATTCACCACTTATGTTACCATATCAAAACATGTGTGCAGGGTGCACATTAGCAACTGCAGGTCATCTGTCAGAAGGGTTGTCTATACAAAGTAATGGTTTTTGCAACTTATTTTATTAACTGAGAGTAAGCTCCTTCACACTACACCTGTACAGGCCTGTTCTCAAAGTATTCTGCCAAGACATCTCTATTTAGAATTGCCTCATTGGTGTGTCGGCCTCCAGACCACGAAATGCCACGTAGTGGTTGAACATGTTGAGTAACCTCTTCCTCAACTGGACTGCCTTCCTGTTTGATGATAAAGTTGTGCAAAATACATGTTGCTTTCACAACTGCGACAGCAGTGTCAACATGCAGGTTAATTGGCGTATGGAGCACCCGCCACTTGTTGGCCAGAATTGCAAAACTGCATTCCACCATTCTTCTCACCTGAGTCAGTCACAGATTGAAGTAGCTCTTCCTGGCATCCAATGTTTAGGAAGAGTAGGGCCGCATTAGGTGCTTGGACAGAGCAAATGCCTCATCTCCAACAAAAGTGTAAGGGAACGCTGGAGCAGAGGTCTCAGGCCAGGGAGCAGGGGCTGGAAGGTCCAGCATTCCATTCTCCAAACGACGAAATAGGGTGCTATTACGAAATATTTGAGAGTCACTACCACTCCCAAATGCCCCACGTCAATGTAAATGAATTTGTATTCTGCGTCTGCCACCGCCATCAGTACTACAGAAAAATACTTTTTATAATTAAAAAACTGTGTACCAGTACATGCAGGCATGACTATGCGGATGTGCTTGCCATCCACAGCCCCTATGCAGTTTGAAAACCGACAGTGGATCTTCCCAGTGTTAGCAATCCGGAATGGGCATGTAAGCCTGGTGAAGCTTCCTCCACAACAAGAGACAGGTCTCTCGGACAATCCGAGAGATAGTGGTCCTTCCCAAACGAAAACTAAAATGCAAGGATGCATACAACTGCCCGGTAGCCAGAAACCTATGTAGAAGATATATATATATATATTAGAAATTTTATTTGCATTCATGTTACAGATTATGTTTGTGTGATGTCTGTTGCATCGCCTATCACGCAATGCAACACACACCACACAAACACATAGTTATACAAACATAGTTTTTGGTCATGTTACTGTGCACAATGTTACACCACTGTACCGTCATACTGCTACAGAACTGCCACCCTATCAACTATGTCTTGACACACATTACAACACTACCACTATCACTATCACACAACACAGTATCGTACCGAAGGGTCACGGGCAGTCTCTCCTCCGGAATGATGGCGTTTCGAAAACAGGTTTCCTTCTTACGAAGGTCAGAGCCCAACAGCTGCAGCAGGTGATCAAAACTGCAACCAAACAAACAACCAATAAATGCTTAAACTATTCCATGGCATCATTTAATTACAAACTGGATATTTGTCAAAATAAACATTACAACTACACAATACTTACGATGCTGTTGTCATACGGGTGTACTCAAAGAACTTCACCGGGTGACTGCGAAGATCCTCATAAAGGACAGTAAACTGGCCTTTCAGAGGCCTCTCCACAACCAAAGGATGCATCCAGAACTGATGACGTCTGCGAGGCGCAATCCTCCTCCGCCTCATACTTGCCATACTCATCAGCATGTTGCTTAACATGCTGAGCAGCAACACCTCCTCAAAATCGTCCAAAAACATTTTCTAGGCACCACACCACACCACTACACTACACTACCTTCTCTTTCGCCTTCTCAAAACCCACAAGCCAGAACAGGAAGGAAGCTCATTTATGCTAATTTTCGAAAATAAACTACTTCCTGCAGTGACAGCTTCCTCTTTCTTAGTTCTGACCATGTAAGGCTGTTACATGGTTAATTTTCTCTTATGCGAATTCGCGTTAAAATTCGCATACATACGCATGCGAATTCGCATGCGTGATATTTGCTGCGAATTCGCAATGCACAAGTGGAAATGCAGCCTTAGAGATATAAAGTACTTAACGGCGCATGAAGACTTCAGGGGGTGTGGAGGAGGGTCGATGAGCATTTCGCCCTGCTATCTGAGCTTTATCAAGACCTATTGGTGCTTTTTTCAGAATTGAAGAATAAAGATGTGGATTTTTGTATGAAGAATATGGTGTGTTGCTTCTGGAATATGTGTCTTTTTGAGTGAAATATTTGCAGTAAATAATAACTACCGTAAGTACACTTGTGTCAATAGAAGTACAATGCTAATGAGAGGCAGTGGAGGAGGTGCACTGTTCCTAAGATCTTGACGTATGGTAGATTTTAATATTGTACTACACAAACCAAGTTCCATTCCATTGCTTCACTGTGAGCCCAACACATTTGGCCTGCTCGGTTTATGACAGGGCACTGTTGGTCTGGGGCACGATAGCTGAACTGTCTTGACATATTTTATTTCTTATGAAACATTGCTGAGTACTGTATGTATGTAACTTGTTAAATGAACTTAATGAAGCAGCACTGGCTGCTCTCATAATTCTCTTTCGATGTATGATTCACACAGTTGTGAGCATTTCAATAAAGCCGTTTCAAATGGAGTGTTTTACAGTGAAACACAAAACAGTTAATTAGCACGCAGACATAACAATTACACAGTCAAATAACCTTAGTAATCGAATGCATTGTTCTGTGCAGCGCTGTTTAGTCACATGACCTACGCTGTGCAGTCTGTTCATTAAAATCCAATAACTCGTGCCTGCTTAAGAAAGGGACGAACCCTTCCTTCACAAAAGGCACAGGATTCATTATTTATACATGGTCAAGAGAGTGTCGGGTGTAGCTATTTTCTGGGATGTTTACAAAAACCTAGTTTCTTTTATTATGATTAGAAGGCTCAGAGGAAAGTCAGTATTAAAGGAATACAATAAATAATGCAGCTTATTTATCAAGATTAGAAAAAATGAACCTGAGAGCAAAAGTGAAGCAATTATAAACGGCTAAAGGGAGTTATTTCTCCATTTAAAGCACATGTGAACTTGACCCCAATAATGTTAAACTAAAAATGTGTTTATTAGGGGGCCTGATTCTTACAGGTCCTCTTATTTGTCTCTGCTCCCCTCCATTGTGCTGCTCTGCTCCCCTTTTGTGATTCCGACTGGAGCTACTGGAACAGAAGCGAAACGAGCAGCACATGCATGTTTTATACCTAGTCATGTTACTGACTTGTTGCCAATTAACATTATGTCATTTATTCCACCAAAAGTTTTATGTTTGTATTATATAACTTTTCAGTCTATTGTTTAAATGGAAATTGTATTGATTTGGCATTTTGTGTCTGATGACTAGTGGTAATGCGTGATGCTTGCACTGCATTTACTATCATAAAATGAATCTACCGGTAGACAAAAAGTGATTCCGATGTAATTCATCACTAATCTGATGCATGTCACAGCATATTTTTTGATCAGTTCCTATGAATAATCCTGGAGCAAGTGCATGGAAACTGTTCTTATTTAAATAGTTTTAATATGGGTGTTCAAACTTTATCTCATCCGTATTCTATTGTTAAAAGAAAAGGTTCAGATGTCTTGTGGTAACCCCTCCAAAACAAGCATGCAAAAGAATTTTCTGTGGATATTTGTGTAAGGGCTTAAACAGTTATACAAACATCCTCAGTGACTGTGCATTAAAGGCTCTGTTGTAACCTCCTTTAGAAGCTGAAAAAGTGAAATGTCTCAGTCAAACTAGGGTTATACCCATCTCCAGGCAGCAATCAGACTTAGAGATCACTGGATACCCGTATCTTTATAATGCAACACTTACAGTTCTTGTGATTATATGTTTTTAGAGCATTAACACTTTTTCCTGTTTAGCCAAGAACTTTGAGCAATGCCCCTACCGCAGACTAGGTCTATGGTTGAGATGAAACCTATTACTGTGTTTAGGGTTTTGGGCAGAAACTAGGCAATCTGAATAAAACCCACACAAACAAAGGGAGAATATGAAAACTCCACTGTGATACTCAATATGTATAAATATCTTTAAAATCGATTTGTATCACATATGTATTGGCTGTTTCTTTCTTTTAGCAGAGAATAAAACTCTTCTCTTCAAGAAAGCTGACTCTAACGTGGGCTACAATACATTTCTGTCAGTTGTGCGGCTAGTTGATGGGCTAGTTCGGGTGAGTGGGCCAGGACAAAACTAGTAGAGCAACAGTTCCACTAATTGAATATTTTATGAAATATTGGCAGATTCATGTTAAATGTCACTTCATACGCTAACATGATTATATCTGTACTATAAAAAAAAACCACATCAGTGCTATATACCTTTGTAAGATTTCCCTTTCAATACATACGAAGGCGTAACAACAAAAGTTGTTTAGATGACACCGTTAATGACTAACTGTATAAGATTTTTTTGCAAGCTTTCGGTACTTAACCTCTTGAGGATCATGGGCTTAAACCCCCCTAGTGACCAGGCCATTTTTTACAAAATGCGCCACTGCAGCTTTAAGGCCAAGCTGCAGGGCTGCACAACACAGCACACAAGTGATTTCCCCCCCATCCACACACCTTTTCTCCCCTCCATCAGAGCTCTCTATTGGCGGGGTCTGATCACTCCCCCTGCGTTTATTTATTTTTTTGTCAATATTTTTCCTAATTTATTTTTAATAAATATTACTGCTCCACCTACCAACAGGAGATGCGTGTGCAACGTGCGCGTGATCTCCTGCACTGCGAGCCCCAAGGACCTTATCGCCGATCTGTGTTAGGCGGTCCTGGGGCTGCTGGCGTGGCCACGCCCATCTGCGTGACGCGGTTGGCAAGCAGTTAAAGTTTCTTCCTCAGGCATGTTTCAGAACTGGTTCAGAACCATACAAAGTAGTGTCACATACAGAAGCTTATATATGATTTTCTAAGGTATACAGCAATCGGACACCATGGTGTATGGTTCTGATCCAGTCCTGAAACATGCCTGAAGAAGAAACTTAAAGCTTTGAAAGCTTGCAAAGAAATCTTGTACAGTTAGTCATTAACGGTATCACCTACATAACTTTTGTTATTATGATTATTATTAGCCTCTCCCTGACTAATACCGCACCACACACAACTGCCTTTCAATATTTTTTTTCAGTCACAAACTAGAAATACAAGAGGTACTTACATATTGGACACACACAAGCAATAGAACACAGCAATACATGCATGCAGCTACATTTGAGTCGTCAGCAGGTGCTCGTCAGCCAATCAGGATGCACTGTCATACACCCTTTACCTGCCATACCACATCTAGCAGCCATTAGCATTCAGGTGGGAGGCTTCAGTTGGACGCAAATCGCAAGATTGCGTCGCTAGCAGGACCGCCCCGTGCAGGCATCCCTCCCACAGGGGTCCCTCCCTAACCGCTCACCTGTCCGCCATGTCCTAGAGCTGAAAAAAAAAAACGTTTGAAAACACACGATTGGTTCGCACGATGACCAGGGGCCCCGGACCTCTCTCACTGGCCGGGGCCACAAGGCCAATGCGCGATACCTGGAGGGGAGTGCAGGTGGGCCTGGACCTCTCACACCCAGGCTCAGGACCTCTCACATCCAGAAAACCCACCAACACTGCCTCCATACTGAATGCTAAATTCGACACACACAAGCAATAGAACACAGCAATACATGCATGCAGCTACATTTGAGTCGTCAGCAGGTGCTCGTCAGCCAATCAGGATGCACTCCCCTCCAGGTATCGCGCATTGGCCTTGGGGCCCCGGCCAGTGAGAGAGGTCCGGGGCCCCTGGCCATCGTGCGAACCAATCTTGTGTTTTTAAACGTTTTTTTTTTTCAGCTCTAGGACATGGCGGACAGGTGAGCGGTTAGGGAGGGACCCCTGTGGGAGGGATGCCTGCACGGGGCGGTCCTGCTAGCGACGCAATCTTGCGATTTGCGTCCAACTTAAGCCTCCCACCTGAATGCTAATGGCTGCTAGATGTGGTATGGCAGGTAAAGGGTGTATGACAGTGCATCCTGATTGGCTGACGAGCACCTGCTGACGACTCAAATGTAGCTGCATGCATGTATTGCTGTGTTCTATTGCTTGTGTGTGTCGAATTTAGCATTCAGTATGGAGGCAGTGTTGGTGGGTTTTCTGGATGTGAGAGGTCCAGAGCCTGGGTATGAGAGGTCCAGGCCCACCTGCACTCCCTTCCAGGTATCGCGCATTGGCCTTGGGGCCCCGGCCAGTGAGAGAGGTCCGGGGCCCCTGGCCATCGTGCGAACCAATCGTGTGTACTTACATATTGGCCACTCTGTATTTTCCCTACAGAAAGGTTTACTGTCAGATAGGATAGCAGCTGATTCATCCCAAAACGATCAGTTGATCTCTTTCATGGTGAAATAGTGTTCACAGAATCTAAAACTGAGATAGTGAAGATTATTAATTTCCCCTCAGGGACAGTTCTAGACTTTATGCTGCCTGAAGCAAATTTTGGAGGATGTACAGCTCCAAGCCTCTCTCCCTCCCAATATCTCTCTCTCTCTCTCTCTCTCTCTCTCTCTCTCTCTCTCTCTCTCTCTCTCTCTCCATTTACCTTATCACTGGCAGGAGATCACCGTGGACAGTCAAAAAGGAAGCTTTGGCATGCAACCAATCAGGCGGGGATGCTGGCACCAGATCGGCCAATCACAGCCGCCTGCTGCGCCTTTTGGTAACTGGTGCTGATGGTCTCATGGGTGGTACCACAGCACCGCTATTGGGCCAATCACTGCACTCGATCAGTAACAGTGACCGATCAGTTGTCACTGCTACTGATCGAGTGCAGTGATTAGCCCAATGACGGTGCTGTGGTTGTTCATTGTTAGGGTACATCCCTCTTTAAACAGTTATGTAATTTATTTTTGTACTGGAAGGGGTTCATTAGGTGTCCACATAGTTTTGGTTTGACTCTAATGTAAACTTTATGACACTCATTACCTACCTTCCAAAAAAACCTCTCCCAACCTTCTCCTTAAACCAAGCAGTGTAATACCACCACCTGCAGCATATGGCATTATTTTAGACATTGCTGCTGGAGAACATCCAGGTAATGTTAAACATTTACATTATAGTTTTAAATATTATTGACGGCATGAATACTTTGTCTGAGATCCTGTTAAATCAGACACTGTTAATTAATATACAAATACCAATTTCGAGAACAGTAGCTACATGACTTTCAACATTTATTAACTGAATCACTCAACATTTGTAATTTTCTGCTCATCTGTGAAGGAATACTCATCCAAGATAAGTGGTGCTATGTGTTGAAGCATCCAGAGACTACAGAGAATATACCTGACAATTACTCGAGCTATTCTTAGTCATTACAGAATAGAATGATATAACCCCCCAACACCTTATCTATCTGTTATTTTCATCACTGCATCTGACCATGAGTAAAGAGAAAAGCAATCATTAAAACACTCCAGAAAACAGCTACATAAGGACTCAAGCCCAAAAGAAAGTCCATGTTTATTTTGTAAAGATTAAGCTAACAATGTTATTGAAAGGAGGGGGGGGGGGGGTTCCTACCTTGTAAATCAGGTGCTCTCCTAAAATATAATATTTTAATCATTTATTGTCGATACCCCTCTCCTTTGTGGATAGTGTAAGTCTGTGAGAGGCTTGCTATGCATGTAGTGGCTTGATAGTCCTCTGAGTCCGACAGGAGAAAAGCACTATACAAATGTTAGCACTTATTATTTCTCCAATTGTGGAATACGGGATGGAACACACGCTTGACATCCATAGATGGCCCTTACACTCCTGCCCAACGCAGTGTTGCGCATGCCAAATTGTTAAGGTTGAGTCCATGACTGTATGACCCAAGCTTGGTGAGTTTAGCTTCAGAGCTGTACGAATAGTGATAGTTTAAAATTTTCCAATGAAAGTCTATAGTAAAAATTGAAATCTTCAGTGGGCCGTCTCAGGGGCATGGAGGGTGAGATCACTCAACAAAGCACAAGCAACCTACACTGCTATGGGGCGAAGAAAAGTGCAAAGTTTGAGTGGCATTGTCACACAGCAGGGCGTGGCAGGAGGGGGCTTGTGTGGGACGAAAGGATATACAGACATACATCGGCCGGGCTTGGAAATTATTATTATTATAGATAATCACTCCCACCATGACAGCTTGAGTGGAAGCAGGACATAGAAATTTGATTCCTGTTTACTGTTTTTCTCTTAGTTTGCTTGCATATTTTGCAGGGATTGTAAATTGTAATTGTTGCCTTGAGATAGGGATCCTACAAGGTTCTGTTATGTTGCACATTGCTGCTGTCTTCTGTCTGGAGACATTAGTGTTATAGGTAGTGGGAGAAACAAAAAATAACACCACATAATGCTGGGCATACACGGGTCAATCCGGCGGCCGATTATCCGACGGATCGACCCCCGCAGCATCCCCGCTCGTCCGTGCGGATCGATTACCGCTCGAGCAGGTCGAATATTATCAATCGAGCCATCAGCGGCTCGATTGATAAGGACTTCTAGTGCCGTGTATGCCCAGCATTAGAGAAATAATTTCCTCTTCTGATTGGAGAAGGTAAGCTCACCATTTCTCCAGCTACTATGGAATCTGTGTCCCCAGCAGCTGTATTGGTTGTACACAGGACAATAGCAGCCAGTCTGGCAAACAATCCATTACTCCTTGATTAGGAAGTAGGAATTAACTCACTACTACAAAGCTCTGTTTCAGCAGAAGTCTGACTGCAAATAAATGAAATCAATGCTCCCGCTAGCATTGTAACGCTTGATGCAGCTTTTGATCCCCACCATTTCTCCACCGGCCACCTGATGAAAATATACCCTTCTGCTCAGTCAAGGTTTTTTGCCAATAAACTGTTTGAAATTGACTCGAAGTTTATTAATGTGGCTTGCAGGGTCAATAGCTCACTGCCAGATTCTACTGACGTGATCAAATCTGCCAGAAAAACTTTCAAGTGTATAACCAATATACTGTACATCTTGTGAGATAAGCAGAGCAGATCACACTGACAGGCATAGTTTATTCAGGAGCTACTGTGGAATGTATTCTCTGAACTGCTGTAAATCATGTAGGACAATGATAACACCCATGTCTCTCTCTGGAAAAAGGTACTTCTGGGCAGTGGCGTACCTAGGGCATTTGACACCCGGTGCTAGGTATTGAAAGACACACCCCCCCCCCCCCACGGTACACCACCTGCGGCGCGTGAAAAAATGGGCGTGGCTATGACCGGATGGGGCGGAGCTAATTTAAAAGTGCACCCAAGTTTTAGTCAACCTTTCTCCAGAAAATTCACATCATTGCGCAGCTTTTCTCCAGAAAATACACAAAATGTCAGAAGCTTTCAACATAAAATACACGTAATGCGAGAACATTTCACCAGACATTACACGTTATGTGAGCAGATTTCACAAGAAAATACATTCAATCATGTCGGCAGATTTGACCAGAAAAAAATCATTCAATCTTGCGGTAGATTTGACCAGAACATACACAATGTCAGCACCAGATTTCACCACAAAATACACAATATCAGTAGTTAAACTGACCACAAAATACACAATGACGGTAGTTAAACTGACCACAAAATACACGACGGTAGTTAAACTGACCACAAAATACATAATGACGGTAGTTAAACTGACCACAAAATACACAATGTCGGTAGCAGATCTGACCACAAAATACACAATATCGGTAGCAGATTTGAGTGTTGGCAAGCTGATAGCCTGGTGGGTAGGTGGTGAAGGGTGAGCAGCCTGATTGCCTAGTGGGTAGGTGGGCAGCCTGCTGGGTAGCAGTGGTGGGTAGGGGGCAGCAGTGGTGGGTAGCCTGCTGGGTAGCCTGGTGGGTAGGTGGGCAGCAGTGGTGGGTAGGTGGGTAGCATGGTGGGTAGGGGGGCAGCAGTGGTGGGTAGGTGGCCAGCCTGCTGGGTAGCCTGGTGGGTAGGTGGGCAGCCTGCTGGGTAGCAGTGGTGGGTAGGTGGGCAGCAGTGGTGGGTAGGTGGGCAGCCTGCTGGGTAGCCTGGTGGGTAGGTGGGCAGCCTGCTGGGTAGCAGTGGTGGGTAGGTGGGCAGCAGTGGTGGGTAGGTGGGCAGCAGTGGTGGGTAGCCTGGTGGGTAGGTGGGCAGCCTGCTGGGTAGCCTGGTGGGTAGGTGGGCAGCAGTGGTGGGTAGCCTGGTGGGTAGGTGGGCAGCAGCGGTGGGTAGGTGGGCAGCAGCGGTGGGTAGGTGGGCAGCAGTGGTGGGTAGCCTGCTGGGTAGCCTGGTGGGTAGGTAGGCAGCAGTGGTGGGTAGGTGGGCAGCCTGCTGGGTAGCCTGGTGGGTAGGTGGGCAGCAGTGGTGGGTAGGTGGGCAGCAGTGGTGGGTAGGTGGGCAGCAGTGGTGGGTAGCCTGCTGGGTAGGTGGGCAGCAGTGGTGGGTAGGTGGGCAGCAGCGGTGGGTAGGTGGGCAGCAGCGGTGGGTAGATGGGCAGCAGCGGTGGGTAGATGGGCAGCAGCGGTGGGTAGCCTGCTAGCAGTGGTGGGTAGGTGGGCAGCAGCGGTGGGTAGGTGGGCAGCAGTGGTGGGTAGCCTGCTGGGTAGGTGGGCAGCAGTGGTGGGTAGGTGGGCAGCAGCGGTGGGTAGATGGGCAGCAGCGGTGGGTAGGTGGGCAGCAGTGGTGGGTAGCCTGCTAGCAGTGGTGGGTAGGTGGGCAGCAGCGGTGGGCAGGTGGGCAGCAGCGGTGGGCAGGTGGGCAGCAGCGGTGGGTAGCCTGCTGGGTAGCCTGGTGGGTAGGTGGGCAGCAGCGGTGGGTAGGTGGGCAGCAGTGGTGGGTAGGTGGGCAGCAGTGGTGGGTAGCCTGGTGGGTAGGTGGGCAGCAGCGGTGGGTAGGTGGGCAGCAGCGGTGGGTAGGTGGGCAGCAGTGGTGGGTAGCCTGCTGGGTAGCCTGGTGGGTAGGTAGGCAGCAGTGGTGGGTAGGTGGGCAGCCTGCTGGGTAGCCTGGTGGGTAGGTGGGCAGCAGTGGTGGGTAGGTGGGCAGCAGTGGTGGGTAGGTGGGCAGCAGTGGTGGGTAGCCTGCTGGGTAGGTGGGCAGCAGTGGTGGGTAGGTGGGCAGCAGCGGTGGGTAGATGGGCAGCAGCGGTGGGTAGATGGGCAGCAGCGGTGGGTAGATGGGCAGCAGCGGTGGGTAGCCTGCTAGCAGTGGTGGGTAGGTGGGCAGCAGCGGTGGGCAGGTGGGCAGCAGCGGTGGGCAGGTGGGCAGCAGCGGTGGGTAGCCTGCTGGGTAGCCTGGTGGGTAGGTGGGCAGCAGCGGTGGGTAGGTGGGCAGCAGTGGTGGGTAGGTGGGCAGCAGTGGTGGGTAGCCTGCTAGCAGTGGTGGGTAGGTGGGCAGCAGCGGTGGGCAGGTGGGCAGCAGCGGTGGGCAGGTGGGCAGCAGCGGTGGGTAGCCTGCTGGGTAGCCTGGTGGGTAGGTGGGCAGCAGCGGTGGGTAGGTGGGCAGCAGTGGTGGGTAGGTGGGCAGCAGTGGTGGGTAGCCTGGTGGGTAGGTGGGCAGCAGTGGTGGGTAGGTGGGCAGCAGTGGTGGTAGGTGGGCAGCAGTGGTGGGTAGGTGGGCAGCAGCGGTGGGTAGGTGGGCAGCAGTGGTGGGTAGGTGGGCAGTAGTGGTGGGTAGCCTGGTGGGTAGGTGGGCAGCAGTGGTGGGTAGGTGGGCAGCAGTGGTGGGTAGGTGGTGGGCAGCAGCGGTGGGTGGCCGGGCCGGTGCACCTGTAAAAGAAAAAAACCTTACCTGCAGATGTCTTCCGAGTCCCAGGCAGCCTCCGCAGCTCCTCTTGAATGTCCCGCGCCGTCTCCTGCTGCGTCATCAGTGCAGGGCTACGGGAAGATGGCCGCCGAAGCCCACACTGGAGACAAAAATAGACGGCAAGATGGCGTCGGCGGCCATCTTGCCGTCTATTTTTGTCTCCAGTGCGGGCTTCGGCGGCCATCTTCCCGTAGCCCTGCTCGGGTAAACTGAGGGCGGCTATCAGCCGCCCTGTCAGTGCCCGTTGCCGGCGCCCGTGGAGGGGAAGCGCAGAAGGAGGGGACCCAGGTGAGGGAGATGTGGGGGGTATTTCCCCCCTCCCCGCCGACGCTGCCACCCCTCCTTCAGCGCTGCTTCCCCTCCTGTGTCATCAAGGCTTCTGGGGAGGCCTTGATGACACCCCCCCTGGAGCTGACACCCGGAGCGGAGCGCTCCTGGCCGCCCCATGGTAGGGACGCCACTGCTTCTGGGTATTCTGTTTCTCAACAGCAGGTTAAATAAAAAGTCAAAATAACCATACACAGGTCATACTTACCTCCTGTGTAGTCTACTACTCAATCTCTTTCTCGTCTCCTGCGTCCCATTTGTCCACTGTGATCAATGGAATTCTCCGTCCTCCATTTTGAAAATGGCCATTACTCCATAACAGCTTCCTGGTCAGCATAATGTTAAACTGTAATATCACCCACTTGAGCCATAGGGACACATGGACATTACCTTGCACATTCAGTTGTAGCTGACAGCTGCTGATATATAGCTGACAGCAACTGGTATATTTCAGTTCTGACAAAATATTGTTAGAACTGGAAGGGATCACTTTAAGAAGAAAGTGGTGAGCTTCTGAGAGGAAATGACGGTGAGGTTAGTGTATAATATTCATTTGCAGCTACGTCATGTGTTTAATTTTAAATAATTTTCCTTGCTTCAGGTTCCCTTTAAGTACAATATTACATTCTGAATTAAAGGTACTTGTTGGTCAGTGTTTCCCAATCCCGTACTTGTAGCACACCAACATGAACATAGCTGAGACACTAATTACCCTACTTGTGCATATGTGAGGTTAACTGTAAAACATTGATCGTTGGTGGGCTGTGAGGACAGATTTTGTAAACTCTGCTAAAAGTCATAACTTCCAGCACATGTCAAGAAGTAACTTATTAATGCGTCGTTGAGGAGTGGTGGGTTGGTGGGGCAATACAAACATTTTCTTTTGAAGACCAAGTATGCATCTATAATCTGTGGTTTACACAACTGATGGTGGTTAATTCACAAAACTTATCTCATGGTTGCTTGTTTTCCACGTTATCTATACAATCATTTTCCTGCACTTTGCAATAAAAAAAAAGGTTCATAATGAATAACTTATTTTCACCTCATTTTTCGAAGTTCTAGTTTGTTGGGGGGTTAAAACACACCTAAACAGTGTAAAAAAAAGTTAATTTTAACTGACATGAGGCTGTGTCCAGCCCCCTGTAGTGTTTACGCTTCCTGTCCTTCGGGTCCCCTTCGTTGTGCTGCTGTCACCCCACTTATAGTGTGCGACCCGACTGGATCTATGGCACATTTGCTGTACCGACCACACTCCTCCTCAATTGTGCTCCTGTAAATAATTGTAACTGCGCATGCACAGGTTACACACTTTAAATTGGGGGTGACGGCAGTACAACTGAGGGAACCAAGAGGATAATAAGGAACCACAAAGTTTACGGGGAACTGGAGGAAGCCCCAGGTAAGTAAAAGTCAACTTCCTTTTTCACAGTTCAGATGTGCTTTAAAAGTTTTTATATAGATAAGGTGAAAAAAAAACAGATAGGGAGAGAGAATTCATGAGAGCAACCCCATTTAGTCTTAACTTAATAGCTTTTATACAGCTGTTTGGATTAATTAACCTTCATCCTAGTAAGGCATGACCAGCTGTTGGAGTAAGGCTTATGGGAATAGCCACACAGGGTACCCAATGTAAGATATTAATGTTTCTCTGTGTAGCGAGCTGAAAACTATGTACTGAAATCACTGTGAAAGAGGAGGTGAACAGATGGTGTGTGGTATCCCTTGTAGGTAGAGACCACAGTCGTAAGGATTATACAGCATGCCTTGTTACAGAGCTTTGTCGAAGTGCAGGTATATTTTCACAGCTATGATACAATGAACATAAGTATTGACAACACTTAGATTATATATATATATATATATTCTTCGATATGTATTTGACCACTATAAGCATCAGAAAAATAGCGTTCATTTCCGGAAACTAAGCCTAGACAGAGAGATTCCAGATATATTTTATAGGTCTTGATGCAGGATTCATAAAACAACACACCATTACTTGGGTGCAACCTTTAGTATATCTTCTAGTGTCTTGGAAATTTACATGTGTTTCTCCAACAAACATTGTGGTTTTTATATATTTTTTTTGTTTCAAAAGTTTGATGAATTTACCCCACGCAGGGGGATATAGAAAACAGTATAAAGGTGGCCATACACTGGTCGATTTGCCATCAGATTCGACCAACAGACAGATCCCTATCTGATCGAATCTGATCAGAGAGGGATCGTATGGCTACCTTTACTGCAAACAGATTGTGAACCGATTTCAGCCTGAAACCGTTCACAATCTGTTGTGGTGGTGCTGCTGCTGCTGCTTCCCCCCCCCCCCCCCCCCCCCGCTGCATACATTACCTGCTCCGCCGGCGCGACTCCCGGGTCTCTCTCCGCTCTTCTCCGTCTCCGCTCTGGTCTCCGGCTCCAGCATGCTTCACTTCTTCCTGCCCGGCAGGAAGTTTAAACAGTAGAGCGCCCTCTACTGTTTAAACTTCCTGGCGGGCAGGAATAAGTGAAGGCATGCCGGAGACCAGAGCGGAGAAGAGCGGAGACGAGCGGGGGCAGTCGCGCCGGCGGAGCAGGTAATGTATGCGGGCTCTATTGCGTCGGTCGTCGGGCACTCGAACGCCGCTAGCGATGCGCTCTTCACCCGCGGGCGATCGACGGTAATTTTCCGCACGGCGCGATCGACGGGATCGGACGAAATGAGTCGAAATTCGGCATGTAACGCGAACGATTGGCAGCAGATTCGATCCCAGTGATCGAATCTGCTGTCGAAACGGCGGTAAATCGGGCCAGTGTATGGCCAGCTTAACAGATAGAACAAAACAAAAAGAAACATAATAATACAATAAAAGAAAAAGGGGTACCATTTTCAAAAATGTAAAGTAATGGTAAGCATATATAGCCATAAGAGCATAAGAGACCATCATGATACGTATAACATAGAGTTCAGGTAAACAAAGATACACTTATATAATAATAATAATAATAAAAATCCAAACATTTGTATAGCGCTTTTCTCCAGTCGGACTCAAAGCGCTCAAGAGCTGCAGCCACTGGGACGCGCTCAAGAGGCCACCCTGCAGTGTTAGGGAGTCTTGCCTTGAACTCCTTACTGAATAGGTACTGACCCTAGCAAGGATTCGAACCCTGATCTCCCATGTCAAAGGCAGTGCCCTTAACCAGTACTCTATTCAGCCACTTCTACTTTTGTTAAAGAGAACCCGAGGTGGGTTTGAAGAATATTATCTGCATACAGAGGCTGGATCTGCCTATACAGCCCAGCCTCTGTTGCTATCCCAAACCCCCCTAAGGTCCCCCTGCACTCTGCAATCCCTCATAAATCACAGCCACGCTGCTGACAAACAGCTTGTCAGAGCTGGCTGTGTTTATCTCTATAGTGTCAGTCTGCTGCTCTCCCTGCCTCCTGCAGAACTCTAGTCCCCGCCTGCATCCCTTCCCTCCCTGCTGATTGGAGAGAAGGGACGGGGGCAGGGACCGGAGCTCTGCAGGAGGCGGGGGAGCAGCTGAGACTGACATTACAGATGTAAACACAGCCTCACAGCACGGCTGTGATTTATGAGGGATTGCAGAGTGCAGGGGGACCTTAGTGGGGTTTGGGATAGCAACAGAGGCTGGGCTGTATAGGCAGATCCAGCCTCTGTATGCAGATAACATTCTTTAAACACACCTCGGGTTCTCTTTAAAGTATATTAGGTATTTCAGGCCATTATTATCAGCATAGTCAACTCATGGTGACCAGGTGTTGCTGAATTGCAACATCTTGTCTTCAGTGATAGCAATCATTTTTTCTAATATCACAACTCTATGAATTTTATCAATAACATGTTCTATTGAAAGAAATGAGTCTTTCCATCGAGATGCAAGGTAAGTTTTAGCAGAGTTAGCAATATGCTGTAATAATCTATGAGCAGGATGTTTGATATGGGCCAGTTTATTACCCAAGAGGAGGACTGAAGGTGTAGGGGAAAATGAGATTTGGAACACTGTTGCAATTAGGGCAGAAACCTGCGACCAAAATTTAGCTACAAGAGGACATGTCCACCACATATGAACCAGAGAGCCCCTGGCACCATAGCCCCTATAGCACAGGGGTGAAGTTTGAGGAAAGATATTTGAGACTTTCTCTGGGGTAAGATAGGCTCTATGAATGAGCTTAATATTTGTTTCCAATGTGGAAAATTATAAACTACCCTTCATAGGGGATGGAAAGCAATGAGCCCAACGTTGAGGAGTAAGCTGAAGGTCTAAATCAGCTTCCCATTTTTCCAGAGTGGGGGACATGATGGACTGGGCACGAGTAGATAATTGCCCATAAAGATAGGGTGTAATACCACCCTCTAGTGGAGAGTTAGAGCAAAAACTTTAACTAAATCGGGATAGTGGCCTAAGGTAGTCCAAAAGTGATAAATCTGCTGTAAGTGAAAAAACTGAAGAGGTCTACTGGAAAGCAGCTCAGACAAGACGGAGGCCGGAATCAACTTCCCAAATTTTTGAAATGTAGCCAGTTTTGTAAAGGGAGTAGAGGCCAGCCACGCCATCAGGGTGGAAGTCAGGGTTACCAAATAGCCTAACTGAGAGGGAAAGAGAGGCTTGTAGGTTTAGTAAATAGCAATATCTTTACCAATTTTTTAAAAAACATCTGCTACCTACAGTAAAATATGGAGGTGGCTCCATCATGCTGTGGGGCTGTGTGGCCAGTGCAGGGACTGGGAATCTTGTCAAAGTTGAGGGATGCATGGATTCCACTCAGTATCAGCAGATTCTGGAGACCAAGGTCCAGGATGGAATCAGTGACAAAGCTGAAGCTGCGCCGAGGCTGGATCTTTCAACAAGACAACTCTAAACACTGCTCAAATTCCACTAAGGCATTCATGCAGAGGAACAAGTACAACGTTCTGGAATGGCCATCTCAGTCCCCAGACTTGAATATAATTGAAGATCTGTGGTGTGAGTTAAAAAGAGCTGACCATGCTCGGAAGCCATCAAACCTGAATGAACTAGAGATGTTTCGTTAAAGGATACCTCAACCGACAAAATTATAGCTGCAGTGTGTTGGGGTTTAAAATTACATACCTCTCGTCCTCCAGCCCCCCCCCCCCCCCCCCCCCCCCCCCGTCGCCGCCGTTTGTCTAATATTGTTCCCGGTGTCTGGCGACTCTCTTGACCTCCCACCCGGACATACTGCGCCCAGTGCGCGCAATATGTCCTCCCCTGTTCACTTCTGGCTGGCACATAGCGATCGGCTCAGAAGAACGCTGATTCCTCTGCCTCCCCTGGGCTGCGTGTGCACTGTATTATACCAAGCCTCACATGATTAGCATGTGACGCTTAGTGTAATGGAGCGCACACGCAGGCCTATAGAAACTGCCATATTTATTTATTTTTAAACAGTACCCGTTGCCTGACAGCCCTGCTGATCTTTCTGGTCAGTAGGGTCTAAATCACACACCTGAAACAAACATGCAGCTAATCTTGTCAGATTTGTCATAGACACCTGATCTGTCTGCTTGTTCAGGGTCTATGGCTTAAAGTATCAGAGGCAAAGGATCAGCAGGACAGCTAGGCAATGTGCATTGTTTAAAAGGAAATAAACATGTCAGCCTCCAAATCCCTCTCGTCCTAGGTTCCCTTTAAGGCTTCTTTTACACTGCAAGTTGCAATGCAATTCCAATGTGACTCTCAGTGGATGCTAGAAACACTAGTAGAAAATGCATAACAAAATGCAGCATGCAAGACTTTTTAAATTCGCAAAGCAATCAAATCGCAGCAAATTCATGGTAGTGAAAAGGAGACCCCACTGTAATTTGAAATAAGTATAAAAGCATAAATATTTTTCATGCCTTTGTTTTATTTTAATTAATAAAACTTATAAGAAAAAAAAATCAGCATAGCTTTTGTACACTTATTGTTACTTGAAGGCGTATTTGAATTTGCCACTAAGGATAACCATAAGTACATTAGAATGGACCAATGGAAAAGCTTTGCAGGAAATTGAAATCTGCCGACTCCAGTTTTCTCATCATTCTATGGCTAGATGGTGGGGAATGCCTGCTCTTCAATCAAGCCAGAGCAACCTACGAAAAAAAAACACCAAACAAACAAACATACAGATGTGGATTGGGGTGTATGTTGTGTGTGTGTGTGTGGGGGGGGGGGGATTAATAACTTTTTTTTTTTATCAGGTATATATTTTTCACTAAAATACTTTTTTCTTGGTGTAGCTGTTCTGTTCTATTTACCACATCGTACCCCCATAGCCTTGTTGATGGCGGAGTGCGCCCTGTCTCTTGATGCTGGGACAAGTGTGATTTTCGGGGTAGGGCTAGAAGTGTTCCTGCACCACCTTACAGAATATCCCATTTTTGACAGCCATGAGATTTGGTTGGCTTATGGGCTTGCATTGCTTAGCTGCAGCACATTTTTAACCAATAACATGGACTGCTTCACATTATTATTATTTACTGTATTTATAAAGTGGCAACATATTACGTAGCGCTGGACAACATGGGCATCGCCAGCCCTATTTTGGGGGGGGGGGGCTGTGCCCCAAACATGTCCTTGGGTGCCCCCAATCTATTTCCAGGGGTACCCCCTCCCGGACGCTGCTAAACCCCCCGCCCCCCCACTGTCCCTGCTGCCAGTCAGCCAGCAGCGTCAGACCTCGATCAACGGGCGATCAGTTAGAGCGGGCGCTAGGACCTAGTGAACACCGCTGATATGCGGAAGTGACATCATTTCCGTATATACAGCGTGGTGCGCCTGGCGCCCGCTGATCGAGGTCTGACACGCTGCTGGTTGTCTGTTAGGTGAGGGGGGCGCCTGTCACTCACTACCTAACTGGGGGTCCCTGTCACTACCTAACCTGGGGGGCGCCTGTCACTCACTACCTAACCTGGGGGTCCCTGTCACTCACTACCTAACCTGGGAGTCCCTGTCACTCACTACCTAACCTGGGGGGTGCCTGTCACTCACTACCTAATCTGGGAGTCCCTGTCACTCACTACCTAACCTGGGGGGCACTTGTCACTCACTACCTAACTAGGGGTCTCTGTCACTACCTAATCCAGGAGTCCCTGTCACTCACTACCTAACCTGGGGGGCACCTGTCACTCACTACCTAACTGGGGGTCTCAGTCACTACCTAACCTGGGGGGCACCTGTCACTCAATACCTAACCTGGGGGTCCCTGTCACTCACTACCTAACCTGGGGGTCCCTGTCACTCACTACCTAACCTGGGGGTCCCTGTCACTCACTACCTAACCTGGAAGGCGCTTGTCACTACCTAACCTGGGGGGCGCCTGTCACTCACTACCTAACCTGGGGGTCCCTATCACTCACTACCTAACCTGGGGGTCCCTGTCACTCACTGCCTAACCTGGGGGTCCCTGTCACTCACTACCTAACCTGGGGGGTGCCTGTCACTCACTAATTAACCTGGGGACGCCTGTCACTCACTACCTAACCTGGGGGGTCCCTGTCTCTCACTACCGAACCTGGGGGTTCCTGTCACTCAATACCTAACCTGGGGGTCCCTGTCACTCACTACCTAACCTGGGGGTCCCTGACACTCACTACCTAACCTGGGGGTCCCTGTCACTCACTACCTAACCTGGGGGGCACCTGTCACTCACTACCTAACCTGGGGTCCCTGTCACTACCTAACCTGGGGGTCCCTGTCACTCACTACCTAAACTGGGGTTGCCTGTCTCTACCTAAACTGGGGGCTCCTTTCACTACATACACTGGGGGGTCCCTGTCACTACCTGAACTGGGGGGCACCTGTTACTCACTACCTAACCTTGGGTCCCTGTCACTCACTACCTAACCTGGGGGTCCCTGTCACTCACTACCTAACCTGGGGGGCGCCTGTCACTACCTAACCTGGGGTCCCTGTCACTCACTACCTAACCTGGGGGTCCCTGTCACTCACTACCTAAACTAGGGGGTGCCTGTCTCTACCTAAACTGGGGGCTCCTGTCACTACATACACTGGGGGGTCCCTGTCACTACCTGAACTGGGGGGCACCTGTCAATACATACACTGGGGGGCTCCTGTCACTAAATGAGCTGGGGGGCACCTGTCACTACCTAAACTGGGGGATTCCTGGTGTTACCTTAACTAAGGGGCATCTGTCGCTACCTAAACTATCCAGGCCAGCCACCCCAGCATCACCACCAGCCAACCAGTCCAGAATCACTGTCAAATGGCCACAGCATAACCACCAGTCAGGCCAGCATTTACTTAAACCAGCCAAGCACAACCCAACATTACCGCCAGCCAACCCAGCCACAGCATCGGCCATAGCATCACAGCCAGCCAGGCCACAGCATCACTGCCAGGCCTTTCAGCCCACACATCATCCCCAATCCAACCAAAAACAGTATTGCCAGGCACAGCAGCCAGTAGAGGAGAATTCAGAAGGCAGGTGAGAGGTGTCTACCATATTAAGGGGGCATTCTGCCTATTTATGTGAAATGCTGTCTATTTATGTGCCTCATGACTGCTGAATTTGTCTTGTTGGGGGCCTCATGATTGCTGAATTTGTCTTGTTGGGGGCCTCACGATTGCTGAATTTGTCATGTTGGGGGCCTTATGATTGCTGAATTTGTCTTGTTGGGGGCCTCATGATTGCTGAATTTGTCTTGTTGGGGGTCACATGATTGCTAACTGCGAGACTATGGGAAAAGCTGAATCATCATCATATGAGACAATAGCATTAAACCTACTTTTTTAGCTTTTTAAAATAGAAAATAAAACTGGGAGGTTCTTAAAAAATGAATATATTTTTTTCAGGAGTAAGAAGGATGAAATCTTATCTTCACAGTTTATTTTCAACTTGGATTTTCCATAATGTTCATGTATGTGTTAAAACGTTTGTACAGTATATCGTTTAAATTGCTGTTGTCACTGCAATAGATAAGTGATTTTGGGTTGCAGTTTGGGCACTCGGTTTCCAAAAAGTTCGCCACCACTGTCCTAATCTAATGTCCCACCATTGCTAAGTTCATGGAAATTTGTCTCCACCCGTGACCATACCCACATTCTGGTCCATGACCACACCCATTTTTCGACGCACTAGCTGCAGTGTGCTGATCTCTGCTGCCTACAGTATTTTCAGTATAAGCTGTTCTCTAGTGCCTGGACTGTGTGCTGATCTACCTCCAGTGTGTACAGTATAAGGTGTTACTCTGTGCCTTTACTGATTGTAAACCAGCTTTATTGTATGCTGATCCCTGCTACTTTCAGTATGTACAGTATTAGCTGTAAAGCCTGGTACACACATACAATTTTGATTAGCCAATTTTAGCTCTGTTCATCAAATTAATTGTCTGTTGACCCACTTACTGCATGGGGATGGTAAACTTGGTCAGTGATTGACCAATCAAAATTGTATGTGCGTATACATCTTTGATCTATGCCTATACTAATTGTAAATTATCAAAATAAAAAAGGACAGGGGGCTTCATCCAATATTTCGATGGGCAGGCCCGTTATCTGTAGCTTACACGACTGCTACGTTCATGTACATTTGGCCCCACCCATGGCCATGCCCACTCACTGCATGACGACGCCCATTTTTTGCTACGCATATACCCCCACCTAGTGCCCACAGGTGCCCCCGATCTCCAAGGACCCTAGGAACGCCCCTGCTGGACAATAAATATATACAATGATACAAGAATGACAGACTTAACAAGGTTATACAACATAGAACAGTTATGCAATGCAAACGGTACAAGATGCATGATCATGCGGTTATGGGCTGGTTAGGTAGGCCCAGTAATACAAGTACAAGGCTTTCAAAGGAAAGGAGCACACTATCCTGTAGGTTACACTAGCAAAGGGAGGGCCCTGCCAGAGGATTACAATCTAAGGAATGTGCACTCTAGATTGTAAACTCATCAAAAGGGTAAGAACCCTTCACTAGTGTCTCCTGTTTTTGTTGTATTCTATCAAATGTAACAATATTGGTAATGGCTGATACTACACATCAATTGTATTTATTTGTCTTTGTGTTGCTGGTTGTGCTGTTGCTCTACACTATTGTCTGTTTTGTACTATGTACCGTGCTATAGTAGATGTTGATGCTATATCAATAAATAATAAAAATAATAATATGGGCTAAACTTAGACAAAGGATTTTGGACATCCCAAGGCTTAAGGTGGCCCCATACAATAAAATAATCACATTTCGATAAAAGCGATCGGTTGTCACAAAAAATGTAAAGATTTCTTTTATTTAAGCAAGACATCTGATCAGATTTTCAGTTGTTTTTTTTCAATATACTGTAAGTCGATCAGGAGTGGTGCATTTTTCTGATCAATTTATATGAAAATTGAATGGTGTAGGGTAGATTGTTAATGTCTTAATGTATAGACCCAAGCAATATTTTCAGAGTTTTCAATCATTTTTTTTCATAATTGGGGAAAAACTGAACACGTGTGGTAGTTTTTTTTTAAATCTTACAATTCTTGAATTGAAAATAAATGTAAACAAATTGTGTGGTGTGTGGCCATCTTTAGAAAATCAGGTCCACTATTTTTTTTTAATATATATATATATGCTACATTAGATTAGGACCAAGTACTGTACACAGCAGAGAAACAGAACTTTGCCAAAAGAAAAAAAAGCTGTCCAGACCTTTATAAATGTTATGAAAAAATGCACTTTAATATCATTTACGACTGGATATTCTAGCTCTTCTAGATACTCTAGTATCCAGACAAAAACATTTTTTTGTTTGAAATTAGTTAAAATATGAGAACATGGCATTATCCATTGCTTGCAGTGAAAATATAAATGTTCTTTGTTTAACTTTATGTCCTGTTTTTCACTGCTACAAAACACATACTGAATTGTGATTCGTGAGACTGGAAGTCATGTAACAACTGAAGAGATACCTTCCACTGATGCAAGGAGGATGTTTGTATGTCCCTTCAGGGATGTCGAGCATTGTGGTGTCTTGGGTCCTTTTGTTCCAACCAAATCCTATCCCGCTGGGCTGGCAGGACACACAATGAGATCTCCTTCTGGGAGTTAAAGGATGTGCAGAATGATCTCTGAATACAGATATTAGTTTTTGTCTTCCTTGTTGTTTTTCTGTCACCCTGGAGGAGTGCTCCAAACCAATGATAAGGCAAGAAAGTAATCAAATTAGGGCTGGCTAGCAACACCAGAGGAGCAAGGACACCACAGGCAGAGCATTAGCAGTGACAGCTGTTGCACACACTATTAGAGAGTCCCCAATCCCAGGCATTCTCTAAAGGATGTCTCTCCACAGGTCTAAGGCACATATTACTGTGTGTGTGATTTGGGAACAGCATCCTGATTAAACATGCTTCTCGTGGTAAGTAGAGTGACTGTGACATTACTGGCATTTTACACTTAATTGGAAGGGACATCCTGAGAGCTTTCTGCTGACTTTCAGGCACTAAATTGATCTTGATAGTAGTTATTGATTAGCGTCAGGGATCTGTATTTGCCTAGTGCTAGAACGTTTCATTACTGGCCGTGACAATGAAATGTCATTTGAAACACTTCTTTTCCTTCTTGTAATTTAGCTCCAATGAACATTAATAGTGGAGGAGATGACTGACTTTAATTTGCAGAACAGAAAACATTAATTATGGAGACTCTTACATTGCACAAACTTAAACATGTGCTATTTTGTTACTATTGTATAATGTCTTCCTTGACGTCTCTTCTTTTTCATATTCATATGCAAGTTAAATGGTATAACAGACATATACTTGTACGTGTACTTGCTCAGTTTACAGTTATAGATCTGTACCTGCTCAGTTTACAGTTATAGATCTGTACCTGCTCAGTTTACAGTTATAGACCTGTACCTGCTTAGTTTACAGTTACAGACATGTACTTGCTTAGTTTACAGTTACAGACCTGTACTTGCTTAGTTTACAGTTACAGACATGTACTTGCTTAGTTTACAGTTACAGACATGTACTTGCTTAGTTTACAGTTATATATCTGCACCTGCTCAGTTTACAGTTATAGACCTGAAACCTGCTCAGTTAACAGTTTTAGACTTGTACCTGCTTAGTTTACAGTTATAGATCTGTACATGCTCAGTTTAAAATCATGAACCTGTAACTGCTACGTTTACAGTTATAAACCTGTATCTGCTCAGTTTACAGCTATAGGACTGTACTTGCTCAGTTTAAAGTTATTGATCTGTACCTGCTCAGTTTAAAGTTATAGATTTGTACCTGCTCAGTTTAAAGGTATAGATCTGTACCTGCTCAGTTTAAAGTCCTGAACCTGTAACTGCTACGTTTACAATTATAAACCTGTATCTTCTCAGTTTACAGCTATAGGCCTGTACCAGCTAAGTTTACAATAATAGACCTGTACATGCTCAGTTTAAAGTCATGAACACATAACTGCTCTGTTCACATGTATAAACCTTTACCTGCTTAGTTAAAAGTTCTAGTGTAGAGTACACCATTAGATTAAAGTTACAGACTTGTACCTGGCTTCTGCCAATCCTTTATTTTGGAGCTACTGTGACATTGGGCATCAAATTTGGTTTGGGGGGTTTTGTAGTGGTTTTAAAACGGATTTGCTTAAAAACACATTTATGTGACAGAGAGACATTGGAGAGTTATTTATTAGTGCTGTGATCTTGTTACTGTTGGATTGTCTTCCTCTTAACGGTGGCTATCTGACCTGTGGATATGAAGCTTGCATTTGATGTAGGAAAGTTTTTACTTTCGTACACTGTCGCAGTGTTAATGAAATGGAAGTTTTAAACAATTTCAGGTGCACAGTATTGGATTTAAATTCGCGTTTGGAAAATAACATTCTGTGAACAACTCTCTATTTGCATTTTTCCATCTTGATCCCAGTCATCCCAGCAAGTGTTGTGCTATTGGGAGTATTACATAGCAGCACTAATAGTTAGCTGAGTTTTCACTCTTCTAAGTGCTACAGCTTGAAAGCAGCTACATAGGACAAATGTTTTTATTTCTATTGCATGTCGATCGGGAGACTTATTGACGGCGAAACCGTCATCTAATTAACATGTACAACGCTGCGATCAGCAGCAGCACTGTACTGGGGACAGCCATGTGACACAGCTGTCCCCTCCTGAGGCTGGGGAGTAATCGGCTGTCATAGGCTGAAGCCAATGAAAGCTGATCATGCTGATTGGCTGGCATCAAGAGGGAGGGAGCAGGGCTAGAAAGAAAAAAAAATAATCATTTTTATTAAAAAAAAGGGTAACATGAATATTGATTTTTTTTAAAAAAATAAATAAACACAGGGGGGAGATCAGACCCCACCAACAGACAGCTCTGTTGGTGGGGAGAAAAAGGGGGGGGGGAATCACTAGTGTGCTATGTTGTGCGGCCCTGCAGCTTGGCCTCAAAGCTGCAGTGGCCAATTTAACTAAACATAGCCTGGTCTTTAGGGGGGTTTAGCACTGTGGTCCTGAAGTGGTTAAAAAAAATTCCTTGCATCAGGCGCTCTTCTTCTGACCCCAAATGGACTTTGATTTCACTGAAAGCAAATTACAGCCATAAAAGTTTTCCTGGCAGAATACATATTTCTGAGAGCAGAGGGAGATAGCAAAAGGTCAATAGTTCATTTAGGGACACTAAGGCAGCCACTGAGAAGAGACAACAAAACATAAATCCATGGGATATCTAAAAAGGCCATTTTTAGAAGCAGGAGGATAAATACAATTGTTTATCTTATCAGTTTATTTTCACTTCAGGTTCACTTTAATGATGAGTGAATGTACTATTTTAGTTCATAAGTTCCCCTACTTAATCTCCCTGGCAGTATGATAATTTCTAGATTTTATTATCTAAAGCGGTGCAATTTTTCCACAAGCATTTAGACCCTAAAAATCATACCGCTAGATACATCTGCGGCAGCCCTGCAGATTACATACCCTCCATGGATCCAGCTCGGGGTTGCCGATCTGAGCTGTGGATTTCCATCCCGAGCCTGACTCGGGGTTACCGCTAAGGAGGTTTGAGGATAATGCAGTTAGGCCCAAGGCCCACTACAAGTGGTTTCCTGATTTTGAAAACCACTTGTGATTTCTGAATCGTGGAAGTCCCACAGTTGAGAGCGATCTCAATTTGTCTTCGGGATTGCTCCAAAAATGCTCCAAGCAACTGCAGCGCTGCAAGTTAAACCAGCCCTATCACCACACCACAGGCCTGAAGGGCTCATATAATGTTAATATCTAATATTTGATATAGAGATATCTGCAATGGTTTCCTGAATGAAATCAATAACACATTGAGAAAGTAGAAGGATCAGAGAAAAAGAAAGAGTTCATGCTTTGGAATTCCTTAGACTGTAAAGCTAAGTCTGCCATGAAGTAGTTAGTCAACTGAGCTGTAATTAAAACCTGCCCAGCTGGAAGGAAGGCTAGCTTGAATGAACCCAAGATGAAACTTAGTATCTGCAGTGATATCTTCCCAGCGGGAACCAAAATTAATATAAAACTTTTATAGTAAATTATCAATTCTGAGAGCAAACTGATTCGCTCATGACAGAAATTAAAGCCGGGTTATTCCCAGGCACTTAGTAGGCATGAAAATATGGAATATCCTGTGTATTTTTCCAAAACATAAGTCGTCATTTAAAAAAAAACTAATCTTGAATTGAAAATAAACTTAAGTAGCTGGATAGTGTACTAATTAATGGCTCTGCCTTTGACATGGGAGACCAGGGTTTGAATCCTGGCTAGGTCAAGTACCTATTCAGTAAGGAGTTCAAGGCAAGACTCCCTAACACTGCAGGGTGGCCTCTTGAGCGCGTCCCTGTGGCTGCAGCTCTTGAGCGCTTTGAGTCCGACAGGAGAAAAGCGCTATACAAATGTTTGGATTATTATTGGATTATTAAGAGGCAGGCAAGTAAATGTATGTGTAGCAGCAATGCTATATAGAAGTTTCCTGGAGTCTCATATTGTTATATTTAATCTAAGGAGTTAAATTCTAACTGTGTAATGTGCATCGTAGTCATTTCAGTGTGACTGGTTAAACAAAAACAATTACACTTTGAGTTAGAGAGCACTGACTTGTTATCAGGATTGTTTGCACAACCAGCTAAAAGTGTTTTGTTCTATGTACTTTTCAGAAGCTCTTATACTGCATTTGACAGCAGTTTGGCTGCCTCTTTTTGCATACATAAACCACTGATCTATTAACTTCTGCTGTGAAAAAAGTGACAATTTCTGAATAGACTTGGTAATATGTGTACCCATGTTTATTTCATCATATACATGTTAACCATACTATGCAAAAGGAGTGTTTTTATTTATTTATTATTTTCTTAGTCATAAACAGTTTAAATCATTTCCACTACCACGTAAAAACCATAGTGAATGAAATAAAATATTCTCTATACTGTGACATATCTTAGCAGCAGGAAGTGGAGCAATGCATTATATCAACTTGTAGAAAACTCAGCCGTTCCTCACTAGTTAATGTGCTTTTGCGCCATTCATGTAAAAAGGGCACTGGGAAATTTTGGCACAGGGTTAAGCTGAAAAATGGCTCACCTTGCTATTGCAAATTTCCCAGCGGTGTAGATAACTATTCCCCCTCCAGGCGACCATGGACTCAGAGGTAAAATACAATTTGGTGGCTGAATTGCACTGTTTTTTTTTCATAATTTGGGCTCTGTCTTTTGCTGGTGCCCACATTACTTTTTGAGCGCTGCTATAGCTATAATTCACATTACAACCTATGGTGGCACCCAGCAGCGCCCAGATGTCCAGCGCCCTTTTACCTGCCTCTGCTTTTGCGAACCTCAACAGGACACTGTCTAGATTATGCGTATTGCAACACACTGGACACACACCTGGGACAGGTCTGTGGCTCTAGACCTGGAAGCCGGTGCCAACTTCTGCAGGTACACCACTCCTGCTAGACCGTACTATAGAACAAAGTAGAAGACGGCACACGACATGTTTCGGGCTCCGCCCTTCCTTACACCTGAGGAAGGGCGGAGCCCGAAACATGTCGTGTCCTGACACTCTGTAACTGTATGCACATAATACAGATTACTTGAAGAAGCCTTTTGTGTGCCGTCTTCTACTTTCTTCTATACCACTGTCTAGATTATGGCTTCCTCTGAGGTAAAGGCAAGTTTTGTGCTTCATGGCCTATGCATTCTCCAAGTCTTTATTGTAAGATGCAGCTTAAGACTTGAAGTACACATTTATTAGGTGATACATAACTCCTCTACATCAAATAACCTCCTGTAAGATGTGGAGAAATGGAAACTATAATAGTTAAACTTTCACTGTGTGGTGACTATGAAGGGATAAAACCTTAATCCCCATCACCTCTACAGCAATCATGTCTGTTGCCATATGCACAGAAGTGCTTTCAGGAGGCTTCTGTTTCTCAGTGGCAATTCTCCCTTAGGACAATCTTCTTTGAGAATCTTTATAGTACTGATATGAGAAAGTTAGAATTATGCTCTACAGTGTTTTCCCCCTCTCACAAGAACTTTAACCACTTCCCTACCAAAGGTTTTTTCCACTTCAAGACCAGAGCGATTTTCACATAACGCTCCTCTCATTCATTCACAATAACTTTTTAGCTACTTATCTGACACTGAAACGATCTATATATTATTTTTTGCAGGATAAACTATGCTTTCTTTGGGCAGTACTTTTTGCTAAGAATTATTTTATTATACATACATTTTACAGGGAAGAAGAAGAAAAAAATTGCAAAAATTCATTATTTCTCAGATATCAGCCATTGTAGTTTAAAAAATAAAATGTGCTATTCTAGATAAAACAGACACATTTTATTTGCCCATTTGTCCTGGTTATTATGACGTTTAAATTGCGTACCTAGTACAATGTACAGTGATAATATTTTATTTGGAAATAAAGATTAATTTTTTCAGTTTAGTGTTTTTTTATACTATAAAAATAATTATAAGCATTTATTTATAAAAGCAACAGTAATATACCCTCATAACATACATATTTAAAAATTTATGTATTTGCTTTTTTAGTGTAATTTTTTTTAAGTTTTATTTTGGTAACTATGAAGTAGGGGTGGAAGGAGTTACAAAATAATACATATTTAATAAATGTTTGAATGTAAAAGTTTCTTATGGTATATTTGGGTGTATTTTACTTTTTAGCTAGAGATGACACTAGACTAGACAGCTTCCTTGCAGTTATGACTGAGAGACACATCTCTCTCCCATTCATAATGGCACAGTGTTTGGGGCAGAGAATAGATGATTCTCATACCCCGATCACGGAAGAACAGGGTGCGGCGATGGCAAACAGAAACGGCGCCGGAATCGCGATTGGCGGCGGTAAGTAAACAGTGTGTATATATACGCCCCTGATCTGCTAGTGGTAAACACAGGGATGTATATATTCGTAGCAAAGATCTGGAGCTGGTTAAAGGATGCATGAGGTGAAACCTTTAAGTGCATTTTAACTTACTTGGGGCTTCTTCCAGCCCCTAGAAGTCTGTGTGTTCCTTGACACAGTTCCACTTTCAGCCACTCTTCTGGGCCCCCCTCTGTAGCAGACACCAACATGGCCTGGGTCGTGTGTACACGCGCTACTATCGGTCGCATTTCTGTATCCTTTAACCTTTGTTGGGTTGAACCCCAGTAGTTTGGGGAATCAGTCTCAGGGGTTTGGCAGGGGTGTCAGTCCCATTCAGTAAATATTCATTGAGTTATGTTTTTGTAACATTCATGTTTTATTGGTCTTGTTCTTTGAACATAGAGATTTTATGTGAAACTGATGTATGGTTCATTTTGGGCACTAATACAATATATCTATGTTTTGAATTTGAATAAGGGTTCAGACTATGAAGGGTTTGGTGAATGCACGTATGAAACTTGCAAGGTTCCGTACCTCCAATATGGTTAAGAACCACTGCACTAGGGTCGTCAGAGATAGAAGCTAAAGTCAGTGGCCCCTTAATGATCCTGCTAAGGGGCACCATGGCACAAAAATCTTACAGTTTTGACAAAGACTATTAGATTGCAAAATGTAAATACCATGTGCTATTTTACAAAAGAGGTGCAAGCATTCTGCTCATATAAGACCTATATGGTGTGCACATAATACTCAGAGTGGCTGTGCAATGCTCTGGCCTGGTCCCACCGAGCATATGAAGCAGCTTGTACAGAGAAGGAGCTCAAAGCTACACCAGAGAATCTCAGGGCTTACCTTCCTGCGAGCCACAAAGTACATTTCCTGCTATGTTCTCGCTGCACTCGAGTTCTGACTTTAGTAAAGGACATCAGTGATGTGTAATCTTTGGAAGGAAGATACTGAAAACTTTCAAACTCTACAAGTGCTGATGTTTTTGCAGAGAGAGGTTGGAGAGCAGGCTTAGAAATGTTGAAAATTCATGCTGCTAAGGATAAAAAAATAACCTTGAGAACTTCTTGGCACTGCATGAGTTCAATCAGGCAACTCACTGATGTATTCTGGGGAACAAATCACCTCTTTGATATTTGCCTGAACCCAGGAAGAAAAAGCATACATAATGGACTCCAGTGCAGCATATAGCTTTGCTTTGACTTGGCGTCAATAAGATGTGAATATGATTTATATTACAGATACAGATGAGATCGTGATAAATGTTTATAAGTGTCCAGTCATTGATACATGTTTTCTTCAGCAATGTATAATTCTTGCTTTCTGCATTCTTCTGGGGTCTGTATACAGAGATGCATGTAGGCACTTGACGGTCAATGCCAGTGGTCAGCAAGGAGCAGCTCCTAGCATATATATTAGTTGTTGTGGTTTGTTTAATGAATTTTTAACTTGCACTCTTTCCCACTTGAAATTTGTGTAAAAATGCAGTGATGTCACGTATTACATCTTGTGGAGCTTTCAGCAGAAAGTGTACTTACAGAAGCAGCCCTATAGATGGGAAACCTGTAGATTTCACCAGCCCCTTGTGTTGGCTCTCTGAACCTGTTAGTATCTTTAGATTATTACATATGAGATAAGTACTGTATACAGTGGCGGCTCCAGGAATTTTTTTTAGGGGGTGCTATGCAGGTGCTGGACCAATTTCCGGGGTAGCTGAATGGGTGTGGTTCATGACCGGATGATGGCGGGGCTAACTGTAATTTAAAGTGAACCCAGGGTGAGAGTGATATGGAGGCTGCCATATTTATTTCCTTTTAAATAATTCTAGTTGCCTGGCAGCCCTGCTGATCTATTTGGCTGCAGTAGTGAACTGAATTACACCAGAAACAAGCATGCAGCTAATCTTGTCAGTTCTGACAATATTGTCAGAAACCCCTGACCTGCTGCATGCTTGTTCAGGGTCTATGGTTGAAAGAATTAGAGGCAGAGGACCTACACGGCAGCCAGGCAGCTGGTATTGCTTAAAAGGAGATAAATATGGCAACCTCAATATTATTCTCACCTCGGGTTCCCTTTAAAAGTGCAACGCAAAGACAGAGGGCCCAAGTTTTGGTGACCCTTTCCCCAGAAAATTCACATAATTGTGCAGGTTTTCTCAAGAAAATACACGTAATGTGAGCAGATTTGAACAAAAAACACGTTCAACAACCCTAATATGCACAATCGTTATCAGATATGACCCCAATATGCACAATCGTTATAAGATATGACACCAATATGCACAATCGTTATCAGATATGACCCCAATAGGCACAATCGTTATCAGATATGACCCCAATAGGCACAATCGTTATCAGATATGACCCCAATAGGCACAATTGTTATCAGATATGACCCCAATAGGCACAATCGTTATCAGATATGACCCCAATATGCACAATCGTTATCAGATATGACCCCAATATGCACAATCGTTAGCAGATCTGACCCCAATATGCACAATCCTCAGCAGATCTGACCCCAATATGCACAATCCTCAGCAGATCTGACCACAATATGCACAATGCTCAGCAGATCTGACCCTAATATGCACAATCCTCAGCAGATCTGACCACAATATGCACAATGCTCAGCAGTTCTGACCACAATCAGCAGCACCACCTGAAAAAGAAAAGAAAAACCCATTTACTCACCTACAGTCAGAAGACCTCCTGTCCCAACCTAATTGTGGCGCGCAGCTCAGCTCCCACGATCCTCTTCCTTCACATGACTTCCTGCCTGCAGCCTGCATTACCCGGCGAGCAGGGCTTCGGGAAAATGGGCGCCCGAAGCCCTGCATTGCAGACTCCAAGTCTGCAGAGCAGGGCTTCGGGCGGCCATCTTACCGTAGCCCTGCTCTGCTGCTTCGGACTGCCGCTGTGAACTGACTCGGCGTCTCATAGACGCCTGAAGTCAGTTCACGCCAGGGGGTGCTTGGACAATTGTAGGGGGTGCTTGAGCACCCCCCTGGCGCCGCCCATCACAGTATATATAACGATGTTGTTGTAAAGAAATGTTAAGCTGAAGTGAATATGGAGGCAGCTATCCTTATTTTCTAGTCAGATTTCTAAAAGACTATGATGCTGACCTTTACCATTACAGCACGTGTGTTTATTGTAAATTGTAAATAAAATAAATCTTAAAGGGATACTGTAGGGGGGTCAGGGGAAAATGAATTGAACTTACCCGGGGCTTCTAATGGTCCCCCACAGACATCCTGTGCCCGTGCAGCCACTCACCGATGCTCTGGCCCCGCCTCCAGTTCACTTCTGGAATTTCAGACTTTAAAGTCTGAAAACCACTGCGCCTGTGTTGCAGTGTCCTCGCTTACGCTGATGTCACAAGGAGCGTACTATGCAGGCACAGACCCCACTGGGCCTGTGCAGTACGCTCCTGGTGACATCAGTGGTAGCGAGGACACGTAAATGCAGTCAATGTCGTTTTCAGACTTTAAAGTCTGAAATTCCAGAAGTGAACCGGAGGCAGGGCCGGAGCATCGGTGAGTGGCTGCGCGGGCACAGGATGTCTGGGGGGGACCATTAGAAGCCCCGGGTAAGTTCAACTCATTTCCCCCCAACCCCCTACAGCATTCCTTTAAGGAGAGCCATAAGCCTGGAATAAATAATCAGTTTTACTAACCTGGGGCTTCTACCAGCCCCCTGCAGCCTTCCCGTGCCCTCGCAGTCACTCGCGGATCTTCCAGTCCCCCGCCGCCAGCTAGTTTATTTTTGGCCGACAGGCTCACTGCACCTGCACAGGCCTGGCAACGTGTCTACTTCTTCGCGTTCCCATCCGCAATAGCGTCCTGTGCCATGGCCATGGGCAAAGAAGGCTACGCATGGCCAGGCCTGCCGGGCCTGTTGGCAAAACATAACTAGCTGGTGGCGGGGGAATGGAAGATCCACAAGTGACTGCGAGAGCACGGGAAGGCTGCAGGGGGCTGGTAGAAGCCCCAAGTGAGTAAAACAGATTTTTTATTCCAGGCTTAAGTTCCTCTTTAAAATGTAAAATACTGTACATAAACAAAACTGTATGCGACAGCAACATAGGAGAAGTAATTCATTGCTCATTTTACTCTGGAAAAACATACTTCTTATTTGTATGTGTTTACATGTATTTTAAATTTAAAAAAACATTGTGATAGTGGTCCTTTAATGACTAACAGTACACGATTTCCTTGCAAGCTTTCAAAACTTTAAAGTAAACCTGTGGAAAATGTAGTTAGAAAAAAAAAACATACTTACCTCTGTAGAGAGAAGCCTCTGGATCCTTCAGAGGCTCCCCATCGTCCTCCTCTACCTTCCCGCCTTCAGTGCAGTGACCCCCGAAGCTTGTGGACGCACTGCACGGGCACAGTATTGCCTGCACCTGTGCTCCAGCATAGAGCTGCCGCTTAGCCTCGGCAGGAAAAGCCAAATCTGTTTGGCTCTATGCTACTGCACAGGCGTGAGATGCCTGTGCCTGCCCAGCGCGACCGAGCTCTATTGACAAATCCTTGTTGACAGGCTTCAGGGAGGTCCCAGTGCTGGAACGCCGAGGTGGAGGGGGATGGTGGGAGAGTCTGGAGGATCCACACGCTTCCCTCTACCTAGGTAAGCACCCTTTCAGTGCACTTTTTTGCTGCAGGTATACTTTAAATTTCTTCTTCAGGCATAATACAGAACTGGATTAGAACCGTATAAAGCTATTTCCTACATGCACAAATGAATACATGATTTGCTAGGTGTACACAGCAACTTGAAACTTAATACAGTTCAGTTTAATAAATTCCCACTTCCTCTGAAATGTAAATAGGTGCCTGGATCTGTTGGATTCTGTTGTTGTGTTTGGATTTTCTCCATGACTAACGCCAGACCACATTCCATTCCACTGGCCAAGTACATGGTAATGGTTATCCTTTGTTGGTTGATTTTTTTTGTTGGCCAGAATAGTCTTCTACCAAAACACATACCAACATTACTGTCTCTGAGGCAAACTGTTGTGGAAGTCAGGAAAAGTGTAATTCCAAACAAATCAGAGATGGGCTCAATTCTATAAAAACAAATATCCAATATTTCAGCAAAAGAATTTTGATGGCTGAACAAAGAATTGCCAAAAAAACATGGTTAACATTTGCTAAAACAGACTTTAATGTGATTATCAATGCCAATAAAGTCATTTAAGAATGTGTAGAAGATCTGGAACATTGCTCTCACAGGAACAATTTACATTTCATTGAATACATTAAACAACTTTAATTCTACAAAAAAAATCCCAGTCAAGGGCGTAGCAATAGCCATAGCAGCCATAGCAGCTGCTATGGGGCCCTGAAGCATAAGGGGCCTAGGTGGTACTTGATGTATTCACCATTAACTTTCTTGTGTTCCTCAAACTTTGTCTCAGTGCCCATGAACTATGTGCGGTGTTGATGATTGCATGAGAATGTAAATTGCCCAGTTAACTCCTATCCATAGGGTAGGGGCAGGTGGTATTGCTTAAGAGTGCATCTGATGGGCCCATGAATGTTTTGCTATGGGCCCCATGATCTCTAGCTATGCCACTGATCCCAGTTATTCTGGGTCTAAGTCCAAGATTGTTCCAAATCAAGAGGGCATACAGAATAAGCCTGATCACGGAATCACGGAATCAACTTGCGTTACCACGGCTATGGTTTTATACATCACTGGAAAATGTGGGTCTTTACTGAAGCAAAATAATATGGCCCCAAAAATATCATGGATGAAGCATTCTTATTTTCTAGAAGTATTCCTCCAAACAAGAAGAAAATCATTTTTTGAGATTTTTTTTAAAGTAAAAAACCTGCTTTTGACTCCTTTTTGCTTGTCATCTATTTTGGGACATCACAATAAAAGGGTTTGCAGAGGCTAATAAAGTAAAAAGTTTACTATGTACTCACCAAAGAATCTACAAAAACTAACTGAAAATAAATCAATTTAGGCCTAGATCACACTGCAGGAGCATATAATGATATGTGTGGGTGCAAGAGCTTTTAAAATCACAAGCACTTACAAAAAGCTCTTTCAATGTGAACCAGGCCTAAGAAGACCAACCAACTTATCTCCAGCCACACCCCCTGACTATTCTGCACCAATCATGGACAAAGCTCTGCATACATAACAGACCTAAGGACTGAAAACATAATGGCTTTTATTCAACTCACTTTCTCCTAAGTTTTCTCCTGATTGACGGAGGGGAAGAAGAAGCTTCGGTGGTGGAGGTGAGTGACTGGTGGTGCACATGGACGGGAAGGGGGGGGGGGAAGCATCCGACCACCTATGCTACTACAAGGGGGGGGGGGGGAGGGAGAAGTATATGGCCACCCACATGACAAAGGGTGAGAGGGGATGTTTTGGCCACCTATACGACAAGGGGGGGGGAGCATCTGGCCACCTATATGACAAGGGGGGGAGGGGAGAAGCATCTGGCCACCTATGCAACAAAGGGGGGGGGGAGCATTGATATGACAAGGGGGGAAGCATCTGACCAGATAACCTACAATGGGGAGGGGGGAAGCATCTGTTCCCCTATACTACAAGGGGGGAGGGGGAAGCATCTGGCCTCCTATACTACAAGGAGGAATGGGAAGCATCTAGCCACCCATACTTCAAGGGTGGAGGGGGGGAGCACTTTACAGAGTACATAGTCCTGTCACAGGCTGACAGTCTCTGCTATATGTATAATAAGTAGGCAATTATTTTTGATTAGGAGAAGGGGCTTCATTCAAAGTTTTGCTGTTGATGTCCACTGTCTGTGAAATACATAAACATACATAAAATTCATGTACATTTGGCCCTGCCCATGAACCATCATTACCACGCCCACTTTCCAGTGCATGGACACACCCATTTTTTTCCACTGCAGATGGGAGCTACTCCGCCAGTGAATCCAGCACCTGAATAGCAGCCTTCATAGAAATATCTTGTAGCTGCCCCTGCTTAAAAGACATTTTAGTAATAAGGTGTAAAAATATCACCTAGGAGATACCTTAGGAGGAAAAGTGAATTGACTAAGGCTAATATCTTCTATAAGTGATGTAGAGGTTTCTGTCTCACTTTTTCCCTCTCTTTTCTACCATCCTGCATTATGAACAGTGGTGCTCGGATACCACCCCTTTTTATTATTCGAGTTTGGTCGAATTCGAATAGTAAATTATTCGACTTCGGTCGAATATTCGAGTCGAATATTTTTTTCTATTCGATTTGACCTTGGACTTCGAGCTCACTATTCGAGTCGGTATTCGAGCTCATTATTCGAGCTGACTATTCGAATTGGCCTTAAATAGCTGCCTTCCAAAACTTGTTTTGAGGGTGAATGATGCAAGAAACATCTTTTTTTCCAAGTAACAACAGCAAGTGATTATGTGGGGATGTTCCTTTAAAAAAAAAAAGGTGGAAAGAGAAGTTGAGTCCAAAATTCTGTTCAGTACAGTGTATATACTTCTTCTTCTTCATCTTCTATATCTTCTTCTTCTTCTTCTATATCTTCTTCTTCTTCTTCTTCTATATCTTCTTCTTCTCCTTCTTCATCTTCTTCTTCTCTTCTTCTTCTATATCGTCTTCTTCTTCTTCTTCTTCTTCTTCTTCATCTTCTTCATCTTCTTCTTCATCTTCTTCTTCATCTTCTTCTTCATCTTCTTCTTCTTCAACTTCATCTTCATCTTCTTCATCTTCTTCTTCTTCATCTTCTTCATCTTCTTCATCTTCTTCTTCTTCATCTTCTTCATCTTCTTCATCTTCTTCATCTTCATCTTCTTCTTCTTCATCTTCTTCATCTTCATCTTCTTCTTCTTCATCATCTTCTTTTTCTATATCTTCTTCTTATTATTATTTTTCTATTTCGTCTTCTTCTTTTTCTATATCTTCTTCTTCTTCTCCTTCTTCTTCTTCTTCTTCTTCTCCTTATTCTTCTTCTTTTTCTATATCTTCTTCTTCTTCTATATCGTCTTCTTCTTCTTCACTTATTTCTCTTTTATTTTTTTAAAGAAATGCAGCTATTTTTGAGCGTAATAAATAGCTGGTGGCGCACGCATGTTGGAAGCGCCATTGTATGTGCTCCCTGGCAGTGGAAACACACAGACAGCAGGAGGTAAATTCAGCAGCAGCAGCAGGAGGAGGAGGATGATTGTGTGGCAGCAGGCAGTCAATGAGGCAGGCAGCGAGACATAATAGGCAGTGGTACCTAGCGGTGGTACCAGGCCGTAAATACACAGCATGAGGTTCCAGACAGCGGTCGTGAAGCCCACATCATGTCCAATACACAACTGGGACAACACAGTTTTCAACCCGGACACCTCTAAAAATAATATCACAAAGTATTAATAAAAAGTATATATATTTTTATCTTTCTTTTAAAGAAATGCAGCTATTTTTGAGCGAAACAAATAGCTGGTGGCGCATGGTGGAAGCGCCATTGTATGTGCTCCCCGCAGTGGAAACACACAGACAGCAGGAGGTAAATTCAGCAGCAGGAGGAGGAGGATGAGTGTGTGGCAGCAGGCAGTCAATGAGGCAGGCAGCGTGACATAATAGCCCTGGTACCTAGCGGTGATACCAGGGCGTAAATAAACACAACAGGAGGTCCCAGACAGCGGTCGTGCAGCCCACATCGTGTCCAATACACAACTGGGACAACACAGTTTTCAACCCGGGCACCTCAGAAAAATTAAACCTTTTTTTTTTAATGGTTTTTTTGTTTTGTTTTTATAGCAAATTACACAGATATAGCTATTGTTTGACGTAATAGCTGGTGGCAGAGTGGCAGCAGAAGGTAAAATCTGTGTACCCTGGCAGTGGGAAACACAGACAGACAGCAGCAGCAGGAGGAATGGAGGAGTAATGTGAGTAGCTATTGTTTGACGTAATAGCTGGTGGCAGAGTGGCAGCAGAAGGTAAAATCTGTGGCAGTGGGAAACACAGACAGACAGCAGCAGCAGCAGGAGGAATGGAGGAGTAGTGTGAGTGTGGCAGCAGGTAGGTAGGCAGCGTGACATAATAGCCCTGGTACCTAGCGTTGATACCAGGGCTGTAAATAAACACAACAGGAGGTCCCAGACAGCGGTCGTGCAGCCCACATCGTGTCCAATACACAACTGGGACAACACAGTTTTCAACCCGGGCACCTCAGAAAAATTAAACCATTTTTTTTTTTTTTAATGGTTTACTTTTTTTTTTTTTTTACAGCAAATTACACAGATATAGCTATTGTTTGACGTAATAGCTGGTGGCAGAGTGGCAGCAGAAGGTAAAATCTGTGTACCCTGGCAGTGGGAAACACAGACAGACAGCAGCAGCAGCAGCAGGAGGAATGGAGGAGTAATGTGAGTAGCTATTGTTTGACGTAATAGCTGGTGGCAGAGTGGCAGCAGAAGTTAAAATCTGTGTACCCTTGGCAGTGGGAAACACAGACAGACAGCAGCAGCAGCAGGAGGAATGGAGGAGTAGTGTGAGTGTGGCAGCAGGTAGGCAGGCAGCGTGACATAATAGCCCTGGTACCTAACGTTGATACCAGGGCTGTAAATAAACACAACAGGAGGTCCCAGACAGTGGTCGTGCAGCCCACATCGTGTCCAATACACAACTGGGACAACACAGTTTTCAACCCGGGCACCTCAGAAAAATTAAACCTTTTTTTTAAAAGGTAAATACAGGCAGCAGGGGCAGCTATTGTTTGACGTAATAGCTGGTGGCAGAGCGGCAGCAGAAGGTAAATCTGTGTACCCTGGCAGTGGGAAACACAGACAGACAGCAGAAGGGCAGTACACAGCAGCCCACTGTAGATGTAAAATGTGTGACTGCAGGCGACGTAATAGTCAAAGTGAACCAGGCTGGCTTAGTGAGCAGGAGCCAGGAGGTGGTAAAGGGTGGTAAGGCACATTAATGATGGTTCTTCCGGCAGCCAGTTCATGTCCCCCTCTCGCCGACAACAGGGGCCAGGAACTCGCCTTCCACCCACGCCTGGTTCATCTTGAGAAACGTCAGTCTGTCCACAGACTTGTGAGACAGACGTGAGCGTTTCTCGGTGACCACGCCACCAGCTGCACTGAAGCAGCGCTCGGACAGCACGCTGGAAGGGGGGCAGGACAGCACTTCCAGGGCGTACTGCGCCAGCTCGCTCCAGGTCTCCAGGCGCTTGACCCAATACTCCATGGGATCAACAGGGGCATCGCTGTCAAGCCCGCTGTAGGACCCCATGTAGTCAGCCACCATGCGAGTCAGGCGCTGGCTGTGACCGGAGGAGGATGCTGCTGCATGCACCTCCTCTCTAGTCACTGCTGCCGGAGCCTCTACAGTCCTGTAGAGCTCGATGCTGAGAGACAGCACGTCTGTGGGGCGCTTGCTGCTGGATGCAGGCACCTGCTGCTGCCTCTGTGCTGGCTGGACAGTGGGGGTGGAAGGCTGGGGGAAGGCTTCCTCCAAGCGCTCAACAAGGGCCTGCTGCAAGCTCCTTATTTGTTGCGCTGGCTCTCCTCCTGCAGGCGGCAGGAACTGGCTCAACTTCCCCTTGAGGCGCGGGTCCAACATCATGCTGATTCAGATGTCCTCCCTCTGCTTCATCTGGATCACCCTGGGGTCCTTGCGCAGGCACGTCAGCATGTGCGCTGCCATTGGGAAGAGGCGGGCCACGTGTGCTGGCACATCGACGGCAGTGCTGTCCTCATCCTCCTCCTCTGCCTCCTCAGCCTCATCCTCTCTCCACCCCCGCACCAACTCAGCTGCGCTGTGCTGATCCCCCTCATCAGCAGCAAGGTCAGGGACCTCCACCAAGTCCTCCTCCCCCTCAGAGGTGGACTGTGCAGCTGCATGCCGCTCCTGCTGGGCCAAGGCTGCTGCTCCCTGTTCCAGCAAAGCATCGAGGGCCCTGTTCAGCAGACAAACCAGGGGCACCCACTCGCAGACCACAGCATGGTCCCTGCTCACCATGTTAGTGGCCTGCAGAAAGGGAGCCAGCACTAAGCACACCTGCTGCATGTGCCTCCAGTCGTCATCGGGGATGATGGACGGGATGTTGCTGGTCTTGTCCCTTTTCTGAGCGGCGGAAACAGTGGCCAGGGCAAGGTACTGGTTGACAGCGTGCTTCTGTTCAACCAGACGCTCCAACATCGCCAGGGTGGAGTTCCAGCGAGTTGGAACGTCAAGGATCAGCCGATGGCGTGGCAGCTCCAGCTCCTTTTGCACGTCTTCCAGGCTCGCACAGGCTGCAGCCGAGCGCCGGAAGTGACGCACAACATTCCTTGCCGTTTCCAGCAGTTCGCCCATCCCCTGGTAGGTGCGCAAGAACTTCTGCACCCACCGGCGTACCTACCGGGGATGCGACCCCCTCAGCCACAGGGGGGCCCGGGGCTGCTCTGGGGCCCGCTCACTGTGCGTGGGGGGAGCGCTGCTCTGGACCCCCCAGCAAGGTGCTCAACTGGCCGCAGCGTCTAATAGACGCTGCGCCAGTTCATTCCCCGCAGCCCCGTTCCAGCAGCCTGCATAGTCTCCGGCAGGCAGAGCAGGGCTACGGCAAGATGGCCGCCGAAGAAGCCCTACACTGGAGACTATTTGTGTCTCTAGTACAGGGCTTCGGCAGACATCTTGCCGTAGCCCTGCACTCTGCCTGTCAGCGCGGGAGATGTGCTGCAGGAGGACTCGGGGAGCTGCGAGCCAGATGCCGGGAGAGGAGAAGACTTCTGTCAGGTAAGTGAATTTTTTTTTTTTCACAGGTGCATTTTTTTTCCTAATGTCTGCTGCCTACATTGTGATTTTCAGGTGTCTGCTGCACACATTATGATTTTCTGGTGTCTGCTGCACACATTATGATTTTCTGGTGTCTGCTGCCCACATTACGATTTTCAGGTGTCTGCTGCCCACATTACGATTTTCTGGTCACTGCTGCCCACATTGCGATTTTCTGGTCACTGCTGCCCACATTGCGATTTTTAGGTGTCTGCTGCCCACATTACGATTTTCAGGTGTCTGCTGCCCACATTGCGATTTTCAGGTGTCTGCTGCCCACATTACGATTTTCTGGTCACTGCTGCCCACATTGCGATTTTCTGGTGACTGCTGCCCACATTGCGATTTTCTGGTGACTGCTGCCCACATTGCGATTTTCTGGTGACTGCTGCCCACATAAGGATTTTCTGGTGACTGCTGCCCACATTAGGATTTTCTGGTGTCTGCTGCCCACATTATGATATTCTGGTGACTGACTGCTGCCCACATTAGGATTTTCTGGTGACTGCTGCCCACATTACGATATTCTGGTGACTGCTGCCCACATTAGGATTTTCTGGTGACTGATGCCCACATTGCGATTTTCTGGTGACTGCTGCCCACATGGCGATTTTCTGGTGACTGCTGCCCACATTGCGATTTTCTGGTGAACTCTGCCCACATTACGATTTTCTGGCCCACATTACGATTTTCTGGTGAACACTGCCCACGTTACGATTGTCTGGTGAATGCTGTCCACGTTACGATTTTCTGGTGAACGCTGCACACATTACGATTTTCTGGCCCACATTACGATTTTCTGGTGAACACTGCCCACGTTACAATTGTCTGGTGAATGCTGTCCATGTTACAATTTTCTGGTGAACGCTGCCCACATTACGATTTTCTGGTGAACTCTGCCCACATTACGATTTTCTGTCCCACATTACGATATTCTGGTGAACGCTGCCCACATTACGATTGTCTGGTGAATGCTGTCCACGTTACAATTTTCTGGTGACTGCTGCTCACGTTACGATTTTCTGGTGACTGGTGCCCACATTACGATTTTCTGGTGAACTCTGCCCACATTACGATTTTCTGGCCCACATTACGATTGTCTGGTAAAATGCTGCCCACTTTACAATTAATTTACAGTGAAACGCTGCCCCATTACGATTATTTGGCACCTATGGGGGGGGGGGCCCATCCAAATATTCGCAGGGGGGCCCAGTGATTTCTAGTTACGCCCCTGTCTGCACCACCAGGTTCAGCACGTGGGCATGACAGGGGATGTGGGTCAGGTTTCCCCTGTCAACTGCGGCAACCAGATTGGCCCCATTGTCGGCCACCACCTCTCCGACTCTGAGGCCTCTGGGGGTCAGCTAAATTCTCTCCTGCTCCTGGAGTTTGGCCAACACATGGGTTGCCGTCAGTTTGGTCTTCCCAAGGCTGACCAAGTGCAGCAGCGCTTGGCAGTGGCGTGGCTTCACGCTGCTGCTGAGGCAGGGGGTTTGGCCAGGTGTGCCGGAGGATGGCAGAGGATCGGAGGAACCTGCTGCAGTTCCCCTGACCCTGCGGGGTGGCACCACCCACTGTGTTGCTGCTGCTGCTGTGCCCGCTGCTGCTCTCCCATCCTCACCCCCTTCCACCAAGCTGACCCAGTGGACAGTGAAGGACAGGTAGCGGCCTGCCCCGAAGCGGCTGCTCCAGGAGTCCATGGTGACGTGGACCCTTTCACCAACCGCGTGCTCCAGCCCTCGCTCCACATTGGCCATCACAAAGCGGTGCAGTGCAGGAATGGCCTTGCGGGCAAAGTAGTGTCTGCTGGGGAGCTGCCAGTCTGGGGCTGCACAAGCAAGCAGCGCACGCATGTCGCTCCCCTCCTGCACGAGCGTGTACGGCAGGAGTTGGGAGCACGTGGCCCGTGCCAGCAAGCCGTTCAGCTGACGCACGCGACGGCTGCTGGGAGGCAGAGCCCTAACCACCCCCTGGAAGGACTCGCTCAAAAGGCTCTGGCGTGGCCTTTTGCTAGCACGGGAATCAGCGGACACAGCAGAGGAGGCCACTGAGGACTGGCTGCCAGAACAGGCCTCAGTGTCGGCGGCAGGAGTTGCAGAGGGGGGACGAGCAGTGTGTTTCTGCACTCCTGCTGGTGCTGCTGGAGGAGCAGGAGGGCGGGTGGCTGCTGTTGCTGCTGCTGAAGGCTGTGCAGTGATGGGTGTGGTGCCACTGCCAGCACCAGATGCCTTCAGCCTCTGGAACTCCTCATGCTGGTGGAAATGTTTAGCGGCAAGGTGGTTGATGAGCGAGCTGGTGCTGAACTTTAAGGGGTCTGCACCTCTGCTCAACTTCCGCTGACAGTGGTTGCAAGTGGCGTACTTGCTGAAAACTGTGTGCATTGTGAAAAATCGCCAGATTGGTGACAAGAACAACCCCCTACGGCCTGGAGCCGCTGCTGCCTGTCTCCCTGTGGTGGTTGGGGGGGGCTTGGGTGCGGCTGGTGGTGGTACTGGCAGATGCTGCTGCTGCTGAGCCTGAGACACCAGCAGGCTGTGGGACCTGTCTACTGCTGCCAATGCTTGCAATGATGCGCCTCCTTGCAAGGCCCACAAGCGCATCCTCCTCCTCCTCAGAGCTGCTGATGATGATGACATCCCCAGTTGCTGTTGGTGGCGGCACCCAGTCTTTGTCTGTCACCTCATCATCATCATCATCCTCCCCCTCCTGAAACATGTCCTGCTGGGATGATGACCCCCCCAAACTCCTCTCCTGATGCATGGATGGGCTGCTTGACTGTCGCCACAGTCTTGCTGTCCAATCCCTCATCCCCCAAAGTGCCCATCAGCATCTCCTCCTCCAAATCGCCAACAACAGCAGACAATTGACTCATGATGCCTGGGGTCAAAAGACTGCTGAATGACAGATCGCCAACTGACGGTGAACTGGCCTCCTCCCCAGGCCCTGCTGGGCCGCTGCTGCGAACAGGGGTGGTGGTTGTGGTGGTGGTGAGGGTGGAGGCCTCGGATGCAGAGCTGATGGCGGGCTGCTCATCCTGCTGGAGGAAAATAGGAGCAGGTACTACACGCTGGTGCTGCTGTGTCTCTGCAGCGTGAGTTGCTCCTGCTGGGCGGCGCCCAAGGCGTCCACGGCCAGTGGCTATAGGAGGAATGTTAGCCACTGACGCAGCTGCTGCTCCTGCGGAACTGTGCATGGTGGCGCGGCCGCGGCTTGCCACAATGCTGCTCCCTCTCCTGTTGATTCCCTTGCTGCCCTTCCCCTTGCCCAAACCGCGCTGGCTGCCACTTCCAGACATCTTAGATGTTTTGGGCGTAAACAAAAAAGTTTTTTAAAAGGGCGGGTGAAAAAGTGGGGTACTTTAATGGAGTGGGTTGGTGGGTGAGGTGACACTAATCACTAAGTGATTAGATCGCTAAGTGATTACTAGTACAGTACTAATACAAAATACAATAATTCAGTAATCAGTAAGTGTGAACAGTGAACAGTGAGTGTGTCCCCTAGTACACTAACTAGAAAATACAATAATCAGTAGTAATCAGATTAAGTAGAAGGAAATAGAGTGTGTGTACTGAGTGCACGCACACACACACGCAGGAGCTAGCCTATGAACAGTGACTGAGTGTCCCTAGTACAGTAAGTAGTAACAGTAAGTAGTACAACTAGAAATTACAATAAGTAATCAGAAGGAAATAGAGTGTGTGTGCTACTGTACAGACAGTGCATGCACACACACACACGCAGGAGCTAGCCTATGAACAGTGACTGAGTGTCCCTCCCTAGTATTAAGTAGTAACAGTAAGTACAACTAGAAATTACAATAATCAGTAGTAATCAGAAGGAAATAGAGTGTGTGTACTGTACAGACAGTGCACGCACACACACACGCAGGAGCTAGCCTATGAACAGTGACTGAGTGTCCCTAGTAGTAAGTAGTAAGTAAGTGTACAACTAGAAATTACAATAATCAGTAGTAATCAGAAGGAAATAGAGTGTGTGTACTGTACAGACAGTGCACGCACACACACACGCAGGAGCTAGCCTATGAACAGTGACTGAGTGTCCCTAGTAGTAAGTAGTAAGTAAGTACAACTAGAAATTACAATAATCAGTAGTAATCAGAAGGAAATAGAGTGTGTGTACTGCACGCACACATGCAGGAGCTATGAACAAACAGTGACAGTGAGTGTCCTAGTACAGTTACAGTGTATAACTACAAAATACAATCACTCAGTAGTAAAGGACAGCAGAAACACTGGTATAATAAACTAACAGAGGACAGGAGGACAGCTGCCCACACAGGCAAGGCCCTGAGGCCTAAAGCTGTGTAAGCTTGCCTGCAGCAGCTGCCTGTCTCTATGTAACACACAAGCTACTAACTAAAATACAATGTCTATCTAACTAACAACAATATAGGTGTGTATAGGAGGTGTATGTGAGCAAAAACGCTAGGTAATTGACCACAATAGAGCACTTGCTAAGCCAAAGCACAAAGGAGCAGATCTCTCTCTGTACAAAGTCAGGCAAGGACGGAAAAACAGAACATGGCGGCCGCTATTTATAGGGTAGGGGCTGGCCAGGGTCCCCCTCTGTGATTGCCTGCCATCAGAGGGCCTGGGAGCCCTCTGATTGGCTCTAAGGACATCAATCTGGGCTATGACGCTATTCGAGCTCGGTATTCGAGCTCGAATAGCGCTGTTTGCTCGAATAGTGAGTGGGCTATTCGAGTTCACTCGAATAACCCATTCGAATAGCTGCAGCTAGTCGAGCTCGGTATTCGAGCTCGAATAGCTAAAAAAGAGCTCAAATATTCGAGCTACTCGAATATTCGAGCTCTGCTGAGCACCGATACATCCTAATCCCAGTTAGTAATAATATGGTGCTTTTTTTTCCTCTCCGCTCTGTGGGTAGATTATTTTATCTCGTTCCCTTTACTCTTCCTCCAGCCTCTTTTATCTGAGGCTATCAGGGATCATTATTTCTAGTACCCAACTTGTGAGTCATCACTGTCTCATTTTAGGAGCTCAGATAAAAGATTGTGTTTCAATTTTCAAGGAATAGTTAATTTCATAGTCTGTCCGTTAAATGTCAATTTTTGTAATAATGAATAAAGTGCTGTTTGTATTCATATATATATTTGTTTGCATTCTTGTTGCTTCAAGTGCCACCTGCTGGACTTTTTAGACCTATCTATTATTGTTCTCTGTTTTGACCAGCAGTTGACATGTAGATTTCTCTACCATTCACATTCATATCGCTGTATTGACTAGGCGGTAAGGGAGAACATAACCTTCTGTAGTGATTTTTACTGTAATATAACGAACCTGTTAATTAGGTAAGTGCCAAGTCTGATAAATCCCTGGGGTCTCTTCAGGTAGTCATACATCTAGCGATTTGGCTGCACGATCGACCATTTGATTATTTTATAGAAGCGAGGGTGTTCCAGAATTCCCAGTCGATGAAAAGAGGCTGATTTCATGTCGAATCGACCAGCTTAGTCAATCGAGCAGGATGCAAGATATTTGTGAATCGCTCAGGAATCGGGTACTGATCACATGTTATTCAATCGACTCTGAATCGATTTTTGCATTCAGAGCATGGGGACACAACACCGGGCAGATCGAATGTGAAGATGAATCGCATAGGATATCAACTTTCGATCAACCATACTGAAGTCGATTCCCTAATAAAGTCGATCACTTTGTCGATTGAATCAGAATTGCTAGATGTATGGCTACCTTTATACACTCTCCTTTATTTGGGCTTCTCATTAAAAAAGATAAATAGCAGTCATTATCCAAAAATCTGCCCTCTTTGGTGATGCTAAAAGTAATATCCTAATTACTACTAATAATATCCTAATAATAATAATATCCTCTGAATCTGCCAAGAGTTGGAGTTAGGAATTTAAAAAATATATTGCAAAGCATGCAGCAAAGTGGAGGGCACTCTCGCCTTGCAGCGCTGAGTCATATAAATCACTATACCACTATATGCAAGGAGTTTGTATGTTCTCCCTATGTCTGCGTGGGTTTCCTCTGGGCACTCTGGTTTCCTCCCACGTCCCAAAAACATACGGACACAGATAAATTGTCCCTAGACTTCAAAGGACATATGACTATGGTAGGGATTAGATTGTAAGTCTTTCTGAGGAACAGTTAGTACCAAGGCTAAATACTCTGCACAGCACTGTGGAAGATTTTGGCACAATATAAATACTAAATAATAATGACTGAGCAACTTCCCTTAACCCTTTGTGGACCAGCACCCTCTGCCCCCTTAAGGACCAGAGGGTGCTGGTCCAGCAAACCGCCGCTTCCCGACGAATCGCTGCAAGTTACCGTCACTCCCGCCGTACACGCCGCTCTGTCCCCGCCGCAGGCTGCTCTCTCTGCCGTCGCTATGACGGCAGAGCGCTGTGCGCTGGTCAGGAGACGCTTTCATTGGCTCCTGACCCTGTCACTCCATGTAAGCCAATGGGAACGGCTTACATGAATGACAGGGCCAGGAGCCAATGAAAACGGCTCCTGCCCGGCTCACCGTGCTATGCCGTCATAGAGGCGGCAGGGCAGCACATTGCGGTGGGGGCAGAGCGGACCGAGCGACGCGGACGGGCTGAAGCGCGGTCAATGGGACGTAGAGTTTACGTCCGGTCAGGACCGCAGCGCCCCCTGCCCGACGTAGATTCATACTCGCTCAGTCCGCAGGTAGTTAATCACTTGCCCTCCCCTGGTACAAGTACCTACGTCCCTGCAAATTCCCTCTTCCCTTTGCAGGGACGTAGCTACTACGTCCTCTGTCGCTGTACAATTCCGCTCGCCCCCCTGCGTGCTCCCGCACTTGTTATCACCACCGATTGTTAGATGAGAGATAATTGAATGGTAACGCAATTCCCATTCATTAATCTCTGTCCTCATGTGAATGATCTTAGGCATCAAAGAGATGCCGCGATCATTTGTTTACTTCCAACAGAACCCATGCATGCATTACTTCCTGTTTAGCGTACTATAGGTACGCAATAGGAAGTCATGCGTGAGGACAAATAGTGGCCAAATAGTAAAATTACACCTATATACAATTATTTTTTTAAAAGACCCACAAATACATTTAAAATTAACACTTTACCGCCCACACTTTCCCATAATCACAAATGTAAAAAAATACATAAAAAGTTACCTTAAGGACTGAACTTTTTTTTTAATATGTATGTCAAGAGATTATATTACTGTTAATTTTTAAATTATGGGCTTGCAAATAGTGACAGGTGCAAAACTGAAAAAATGCAGTTCGAATAAAATAATTCTTAGCAAAAAGTACCCCCTCCCCCCCAAAGAAAGCCTAATTAGTGTTGAAAAAAAAACAAGATATAGATTGTTTCATTGTGATATGTAGTAATAAAGTTATAGGCAAATGAATGGAAAGAGCGCTGACAGGTGAGAATAGCTCTGTTGTTAAAGGGAAAAACCCTTGGAGGTGAAGTGGCTCAGTGTTGATTAAAGACATGGATGGCTACTCTGTACCATTGTTTTCGGATAGCCTTGCCTTGGCACCATTTGGATGCATCTGTTTTGTATAATCACTGTAAACACAGATTTTGTCCTTTCACACTCTTGCCTTAGCAGTTGTGGAAGTTGCCACACTGGGCACAACAGACGTCACTCAAACAACTGCCAACCTTTGTCCTACTGCTAATTTATTTTCATGGCTGTATAACAAATAATTCTTAAAAATGACAAAAAAATAATTGAACCTCTAATTCTTAAGCATTTATAATTACATCAAAAGTATCTAATAGCATGCAAAAACTGCCTAGTCCTGTGAGAAAAGTATGCAGAGATGGGCTGAGTTCTATAGAAAAAGAAAGGAAAAAAAAAAGTTAAAAAATCCAGTTTGACTAATGTTCTTCATAAAACCATAAAATACAGTATATATGTTAGATGGACCACCTTATTATTTTCCACTAATGAGATTCAGTATGAGAGGGGCAGGGGGCAGGTAACCAATTTCCCTTATTATACAGTAAACATGTATCTGCCTGGCTATAAGACCTCCTTAGTAAATCATTCAGGGTGTTTTCCTTTTGCTATTGTGACATTACTTTAATTCACGTAAAGTGTTAAAACGTACTATGTGAAAAATTTACAAAATTCAGCAAAATGCCAAAGACAGCATGCTAATGGTGGAAGGCAAAAGTGAAGAATAACTGAGGCACAGTAGACTGAAGTATGTTTAATGTGTATTTTTCAGGCAATTTTTTATGAACAATTGGAAAAGGGACAGAAAAGCAACAGTGAAGTACAGTATAGCAACAAGACCTCGGTCAGTAAAACTTTTTATGTGCAGAGAGCATGTAAGCATTGCATGAACAATGCAAGCTACCCTATTTACATAATGTGCTATGTAGTTTGCAAGATCCTAACCTGACCAGCATTCCAATAATGAGTCCAGCTCTTCAGGGAGACCACTTGGATAGCTTGCTTCCTCTGCAATCCAATGCAGCACCCCCATTAAGGCGTCTAAGTGTCTGTCTTATTCTCTCTGTTGGCAGCATTAGCTACTGGAGCAGAGTGTTTAAAACAAGGTGTTATAGGGGCACTCTGTTGAGTGACTCTGTTGCTGAGGCAGTCAGTGGTTGCTGGGACATTTAATCCCACCTCATTAATCCCTGCCCCAATAAAGTTCTGCACGGGTCAGTGGCCAATTGGCCACTCATAACACCTTATTTTAAACACTCTCCTCCAGCGACTAATGCATGGCCACTGGGGATGCCGCACCGGCTTCAAAGGAAGATAGCTTTATATTTTCAGTTCAGATACCACACCAAATTTGGCGACCTTCTGCAGAAATAGTTTTGAAGATATGTTGCTTGCAATAATGGATAAGATCCAACTTTGGGCACTAGATATTGCATGTATTTTAAAGGGATACTGTAGGGGGGGTCGGGGGAAAATGAGTTGAACTTACCAGGGGCTTCTAATGGTCCCCCGCAGGCATCCTGTGCCCGCGCAGCCGCTCACCGATGCTCCGGCCCCGCCTCCGGTTCACTTCTGTAATTTCTGACTTTAAAGTCAGAAAACCCCTGCGCCTGCGTTGCCGTGTCCTCGCTTCCCCTGATGTCACCAGGAGCGTACTGCGCAGGCACAGACCATACTGGGCTTGTGCTATACACTCCTGGTGACATTAGCGGGATCGAGGACACGGCAACGCAGGCGCAGGGGTTTTCTGACTTTAAAGTCGGAAATTCCAGAAGTGAGCCAGAGGCGGGCCCGGAGCATCGGTGAGTGGCTGCACGGGCACAGGATGTCTGCGGGGGACCATTACAAGCCACGGGTAAGTTCAACTCATTTTCCCCCGACCCCCCCACAGTATTCCTTTAAAGAACATTTTAATGTTGTGAATAAATGTTTGTTTTTTAAGAACAACTGATGTGAGAGTGATATGAATACTGTCATATTTATTTCCTTTTATGCAATCCCAGTTGCCTGGCGGCCCTGCTGATCCTCTGCCTCTAATACTTTTAGCCATAGACCCTGAACAAGCATACAGCAGATCAGGTGTTTCTGACATTATTGTCAGATCTGACTAAATTAGCTGCATTCCAGATAACTGCTTGGCTGCCAGGGAACTGGTATTGTTTAAAAGGAAATAAATATGGCAGCCTCCATATTCTTCCCACTTCAATTGTCCTTTAAGGAGCGTGAGTAACTGCCCTTACACCTATGATACATTCAGAGCCGGTTCAAGACTTTTTGCTGAGGCAGACATGTGAGGATGCCACCCCCCCCCCCGGAAGCCTGGTGGGTGTAGCAGCCAGGAAGGGGGAGCAGCGGGCACAGCGGTGAGGAGGGGGGTCAGACCACCCCCTCCCTCACCTGGGGCTCCCCCGTCTGGGCTCCCCCTCCAGCTATTTTCGTGAGCAGGGAAGCAATTACTCACTTTCTTTCTTGCATTCGATCGCTCGCCGCAATGCACTTCCTGCAATGCCGCCCACTGTACTTTACGAAAAGTATTATCTACAGCTCTCTTGCTGTGCTAGGATGAGCTACCATGGTGTCTCAGGACCCTTTCCACTTGGGGTACAAAGAACTCCTGAAATGGAATATGGGAAACTCTCCACAAAGCATGTACATTTGTATGTCATTTTTTCGGGGCAAACCTGATTCCAGTCCAGACTCCTTACATTGGGAAGGGTTTGACTTAAAGTATAAATGTAATGAGAAGAATATAGAGGCTGCTATAGTTATTTCCTTTTAAATGGCAGCCCTGCTGATCTATTTGGCTGCAGAAGTGTCTGAACAACATCAGGATCAAGCATGCAGCTAATCTTGTCAGATCTGACAATAATGTCGGAAACACCTGATCTGCTCAATGCTTGTTCAGGGTCTACGGGTAAAAGTTTTATGCCTAGTACACACCATACAATTTTCTGTTAAGGGGCACATACACCTAACGATTTTCCCCCCGATATACAGCAGATTCGATCACTGTGATCGAATCTGCTGTGAAATCGTTGCGCAAACGCTGACAGAATGATCGATTTCTGTCCAAAATCAATCGTTCCCGTCGATCCGTCCGTGCGGAAGATTTCACTCCATTGCCGGTGGGTCGGTAGTGCGTCGATAGCGGCGTTCGAATGCCCGACGTCCGACGCTAGCGGCAATACATTACCTGCTTCACCGGCGCGTGTCCCCGCTGTTCCTTCTCCGCTGGGTTCCGGAACTGCTGGCTTCACTTACTTCCTGTCCCGAAAGGAAGTTTAAACAGTAGAGCGCCCTCTACTGTTTAAACTTCCCCGGACAGGAAGAAGTGAAGCCAGCTGGTCCGGAACCAGGAACCCAGCGGACGAGCAGCGGGCACTTGTGCTGGCCGGATCAGGTAATGTATAGCTGGCGGGGGCGGCGGCAGCTTCACAGATTGTAATCGGTTTCATAGTGAAATCTATTCACAATCTGTTGCAGTAAAGGCAGCCATACGATCCCTCTCTGATCAGATTCGATCAGAGAGGGATCTATCTGTTGGTCGATCTGATGGCAAATTGACTAGTGTATGGCCACCTTTAGATTTTTCTGTTAGATTTCCTTTAAGATTTTCTGTAATTAGATTATTTTCTGTAAAGTACTGGTAGAGAATGGTCATTATCTCTGGTGCATTGTCTTCTGGTTATCTCTTGCTGAGTAGAACAATGCCTAATTACTAGGCAGATAGATGGTTGGTTAGATAATTTCCAACATGTTGAAAATGATCTATCTGGCAGGTAAATCTAACAGAAAATCGTACCGAAAATTGTATGGTGTGTACTAGGCATGATGCTGGGGATATACGGTACGTTTCTGTAGCGTGTATCGAGCAGCTGATCCGGCCAGCTGATAATATTCATCTGGTCCGAACACGCTGCTCGACCCTTGCCCGCCCGACCCCCGCCCGCGGACAATGGCAGGGAATTGAGCAGCTGATAAGGAGCTCCGGCGGGGACGAGCAGTAATCGATCCGCGCGGCGGGGGTCGATCCGGCGGCTAATCGGCCGCCGGATCGGCCCGTGTATTTCCAGCATAAGAAGCAAAGAAACAATAGGATAGCCAGGCAACTAGTATTTTTTTAAAAGGAAATAAATATGGCAGCCTCTATATCCCTCTCAACATAAGTGGCCTCATGTTTCCTGAGGATGGTAAAAGGAAGTGATTTATGTCATTAATTGGTTCTCCATCATCCTGATGAAAAAATACAAGTTGTCAGTTCATAAATGTGACAAATAGAATTTCTGAGTTAACAAAGCAAATAAATTCTGATATTCATCTTGTTTGTCAATTTTGTAAATGATAAAAGAAAACACTCACAACAGGTAATAGTAGTCATAAAGTCACAGACTAATAGAGGCAATAGAGCATCTGTTCTTCAGATTTCCAAGTAAGTGATTTGTAAGGTCAGAAATGGCAGCCTCCATGTTCTGTTATGCAGATTATTATTATTATTATTACTGTTAATTATAATAATAATAAGTATTTATATACCGCTGAAATATTCCGCAGCATTATATAGACTAGAGTATATAGAGGAGCTCACAGTCTAATCCCTACCATAGTCATATGTCTATGTAAGTATAATAGTCTAGGGCCAATTAAAGGGGAAGCCAATTCAATTATATGTATGTTTTGGGGATGTGGTAGTAAACCGGAGTACCCGGAGAAAGGTTGACTGTATAGGACTCCTAAAGGATGAGGGTGGGAACTCAATGGTGGATGACCAAGGTAAGGCAGAGTTATTAAATGCTTTCTTTGCTTCTGTCTTTACAAAGGAAACAGCACTGTTGCAAATTACAGAGGCGGAAGAGTCTCAATCTTCTAACTGTAATATTAAATACTTAACGCAGGAAGAAGTAAAGGCAAGACTAAATAAATTAAAAATAGACAAGGCACCTGGCCCGGATGGCATGCATCCTCGGGTCCTAAGGGAATTAAGTTCAGTTATAGATAAACCCCTTTATCTTATCTTTTGTGACTCTCTTGCAACTGGCAGAGTCCCAGTGGATTGGCGTACAGCCCACGTTTTCCCATTATTTAAGAAGGGCAAAAAATCAGATCCAGGAAATTATAGACCTGTAAGCTTAACATCAGTTGTATGCAAACTATTTGAGGGGTTACTAAGAGATACTATACACGACTTCATAGTAGAAAATAATCTTATTTCTCAGCATCAACATGGGTTTACTAAAGACAGGTCCTGTTTGACTAACATGCTCAGCTTTTATGAGGTAGTGAATGCTAATATGGATATTGGGAATGCTGTAGATGTGATATACTTAGACTTTGCTAAGGCATTCGACACTGTTCCCCACAAAAGTCTGGTGCAAAAGATGAGGATGCAAGGACTGGGGAAGAGTCTGTGTGCTTGGATAGGGAACTGGCTAATGGACAGAAAACAAAGAGTTGTGGTCAATGGATCATACTCAAAATGGGAGACTGTTAGCAGTGGGGTCCCACAGGGGTCTGTACTGGGTCCAGTGCTCTTCAATTTATTTATTAATGACCTAGTGGATACAGTAGTGAGCAATGTTGCTATTTTTGCAGATGATACAAAATTGTGCAGAATCATCAACTCTAAGGAAGATAGTGTTATATTGCAACAGGATCTGGATAGGATGGCTATATGGGCACATACATGGCAGATGAAATTCAATGTTGACAAATGTAAAGTCATGCATTTTGGTCGTACCAATGGTCTAACACCATACAAAATAAATGGGATACAGTTGGGGACATCAAACTTGGAGAAGGACTTAGGAGTACTCATCGACAACAAGTTAAATAATCGTACTCAATGCCAAGCCGCTGCAGCTAAAGCTAACAAAATTTTGGGATGCATTAAAAGGGAAATAAAAACTCGAGATGCTAGCATAATATTGCCCCTGTTTAACTCTCTAGTAAGGCCACATCTGGAATATGGAATTCAGTTCTGGGCACCACATTACAAAAAAGATATTGCAGTTTTAGAGCAGGTGCAGAGACGAGCAACAAAATTGATACGTGGGATGGAAGGTCTCACTTACCAAGAAAGGTTAGATAAACTGGGTTTATTTAGTCTAGAGAAAAGACGCCTTAGAGGAGATCTAATTAACATGTATAAATACATCAGAGGGCAATATAATAGCTTGGCGGATGAGCTTTTTGTCCCTAGGCCTTCTCAAAGGACTAGAGGACATGATCTGCGCATGGAGGAAAAACGTTTTAGCCATTTATTTAGGAAAGGGTTCTTTACAGTAAGAGTGATTAAGATGTGGAATGCATTGCCACAGGAAGTCGTTATGGCAAACTCTATACCTGCATTTAAAGGGGGCTTAGATGCTTTCCTTGCGTTGAATGACATCCATGGCTACAATTACTAGGTAATGCCAATGATGTTAATCCAGGGATTTTATGATCAACAGGGATATGTGAGGGAGCAGGCTGGAGTTGTACTTTGTACTGGTTGAACTCGATGGACGTATGTCTTTTTTCAACCAAAGTAACTATGTAACTATGTAACCCGGAGGAAACCCAAGCAGACACGTGGAGAACATACAAACCTTGCAGATGTTGTCCTGGGTGGGATTCAAACTGCAAATCCAGTGCTGCAAAAGTGATAACCACTAGGCCACCATTCTGCATATTCAATCAGAAATAACTAATGTGCCTAGGTTTATTTATTTTTAGTAGTTGTTACTTCTTTCGCTTTTACGCTCATCTTTTTGTGTTGTGAAATGAATAATGCAAGCTAAGACATCAGTACACGGGCTGTGATGACTTAATACAGTAGGTAGTGAAGCAGTAGCATAATGGCAAATGAATCGGCAACTTAAAAAGGTCAGCAGTGGCAGCACCCACATTGCTAATGAAGCATGGCAGGTTCTCTTTAGCAGGCAAGACTTTTTCGTACTGATACCTTGACCAATCTGAGGTTATCTGTAAATGTCAGATTTAATATCCAAAGCATTTTGTTAAAAAGGACATTTTTGATGTGTGAAAACTCTGGCAAGGAAAAGCTTTTGAGACCTTATTTTTTACACAATGTGGTAGATAAAAAAAATATACTGTGTAATTTAGTATTATTCTAGAGCTTTTGATGGCCTTTACGATGCAAATTGCCTGTAATGACTGTGCTTGCAGAGTCTGGTCAGTGTGACCAGCTGGGTAGTCGTATTCTATTCCAGCACAGCCACATGCTCTGCATATGGAACAGTATTCCTAGCAGTTCTGACGTTTCTGTTGAACATACAAGCCTGTTAGCTGCATGTCACAGCTGGCACTGTATACTGACAGCTGTCACCGGTTTCAGGCACCACTCAGGACGGGAGGAGAAGGACCAGCATCAAACAGCCAGCAAGTGGCACCTTCACAATGTGGTCAAAACTGATCTGCTAGAATCTAGAAAATGATAGTAAAGGAAGATAGTCCCTCTTTCCCAACCCATATATACATTAAAAAAAGTTTTGCTTTTCCTAGCAATTATTAAACACATTATTGTGCATTTACCAAGCCGTTGAAGTAGACGTGAACTCAGATCTTCCTCTCTGCACTAAAAGATAAGCAACAGCATAACAACCATTACAGAAAAAAACATTTCTTTGTTACAGCTGATACAATAAATCTGCAGTGTGTCTACTTCCTGCTTTCATGGAAGGAAACATAGGGTTAACATCCTGAGTTTACAAATTAGCTGCTCTGCCGAGGCTGCCAAGATTCCTGAGCTGAAACAGTTGAGAGATCAAGTTACACTGGTGATTCTTCACAGATAAGGAGGAATTAGACAAGCTAAACTCTCTAAATACATGCAGGGTGCATTTCTCTGTTTTCCTTCTGTCCTGTGCAAAAGTTCAGGTCATCTTTAAGCCACTGTATTGGTTGAAGTGAGAGTCTGTAATGCAAGTTAGTGGAAGCATTTGTAACTGCCCAGTAAAGAAATGCCATGTCATGTTTAGAGGGTAGCTGCCGCACAGTCAGATGTACATGCATAAGATGTGTGCTGCTCCACCACCCATGCGGGACACTTGCAGCTGCTCCATTGAGGGAGGGCACAGCAGGGTACTGATCTGTGAATGGTACCATGTTCCCAAAGCCGATCAAAGTGCATGTAGTAAATGACCACCAGCATCAATGAGATGCCTGTGGACATTTACAAAATGAAAGTAAAAACACAGGATTACACTACTTCCTGTGTACATTAAAGTAGATAAAAAAAACTAAAATACCCATTAAATTTAATCCCTTAGTATCCCCTTCCCTATAATTACCAAAATAAAACACTTGTTTAAAAAAGTGACAGCATTAAAAAAATAAAAAATCATAAATAGCTACCTTAGGGACTCTCTTTTTAATATGTATGTCATTAGGGTATATCACTATTATTTTTTGCAAATTGAGACTTGTAATTATTGATATAGTATTAAGAAGCATAATGCTGAAAAATACACATTTATTTCCAAATAAAATATTGTCGCTATACATTGTACTATGAACAGAATTTAAATGTTGTAATAATCAGGACAAATGGTCAAATAAAAAGGTGTGGGTTTTATCTATCATAGCACATTTTGTTTTAGAACTATAATGGCTGAAAACTGAAAAAATAATAATATATTTTCTTTATATTCCCTGTAAAATGCATATAAAATAAATAATATTTAGCATAAAGTACTGGCCAAGGAAAGCCTAATTTGTGGCAAAAAAAACAACAATATAGAGATCATTTTGGTGTGATAAGTAGCAAGTTATTGACAGAATAATGGGAGGAGCATGATGTGTTAAAATTGTTCTGGAGGAACTCCAGTGAAAATAAGAGAAAAAGAGAGGACACCAAGAGCCCAATATAGTGTAGTATGTACTGGTAATGTATAATTGGAAGAGTAATAATATTAATTTAATACTCACAAACCAGGGTTACCAAGTAGGCAACCACTGTCAAAGCAGGTGGGGAGATTGTCCTGACCCCACTCAGGATTAAAAAGTCACTCTCTTTAGTAGAAGAAGGAAGGGTACAACCCTCCACCATGGGTGGACTTGATGTAGATAATAGGATAACAGAGGCACCAACAGGATAAAAAACACTAAAAGAACGTAAAAACCCATCTTGGTAATAGAGGAGGTAGTGGTGGACTTACCTCCTCCAAGCAGAACATATGACTGTGGATTTTCAGTCAAAACAATTTTATTGAATACTCCAAATAAAGTGCAACGTGTTTCGCGGGGTACAAACCCGCTTCATCAGGCAATAACAAATAGGAGTAAACAGCATCTGCTTGTATCATCAACACTGAGCAGATGCTGTTTACTCCTATTTGTTATTGGCTGATGAAGCGGGTTTTTACCACGCAAAACGCATTGCATTTTATTTGGAGTATCCAATAAAATTGTTTTGACTGGAAATCCACAGTCGTATGTTCTGCTTGGAGGAGGTAAGTCCACCACTACCTCCTCTATTACCAAGATGGGTTTTTACGTTCTTTTAGTGTTTTTTAACCTGTTGGCGCCTCTGTTATCCTATTATCTCCAGTGAAAATAATGTAATAAAAAAGTGCTTAATTGTGTATAAATGATTTAGTCAGTGTTTGCTCATTGTAAAATCTCTTCTCTCCCTGATTTACATTCTGACATTTATCACATGGTGACATTTTTACTGCTGGCAAGTGATGACACTGGAAGGAGATGCGGCTTGCATTTTTGGCAGTTGGAAACAGCTGTTATTTCCCACAATGCAACACGGCTCCCACAGTGTGCTGTCAGGACCTCAGAGCTGTGAGGCGCTGACGTCACATGTTGGAGGGGGTTCACCACAATATCAGCCATACAGCGCCCCCTGATGATCAGTTTGTGAAAAGGAATAGATTTCTCATGTAAAAGGGGGTATCAGCTACTGATTAGGATGAAGTTCATTCGTTAGCTACCGTTTCTCTTTAAGGGGAAATAATGTGTAGTGGGGAAATAACGTGTAGTGGGGAACTGGTTAATGGTAGGAAAGGACAATCCAAAAAATAGTTTTCTAAGATTTTGCAGCCTAGTATTAAGAACAATTTTACAGGGATTATCAGGGACCTCTTTTGTTTGAATCATGGCCCACTTAGACAAATCAGAGAGGAGAAGATCAGGCTTGTATTGTTAGGATTTTGATTTACTGTTCATATAAGTAAGACAGGACCTTCTACACATCTGATCAATCCATAAACATGAAACATCTGTCTCTGAGAGCAAAGCTGGCCATAAACTGTTCAGTTACCATTTGACTTTGTCTTATGACCAACTAAGAACTATCATTGCTAGGGATGCTCATTAGGATTCCGCGGAAATGCAATTTCCGAAATTCCGATCGGTAATGCAAATGCATTAGGCGGATTTCCGCCGGAAATCGCGGAATTTCCGCCGAAAATCGCGGAAATTCCGCCCGACTTTAACATTGATTTTCTCAAAAACTATAAGTTCTTTTTTAAAACGTTTTTTGGCATCTTGTTCTGGAGATTCTGTTTGGTGTTTCTAGGACTTACGGGGGCTTTGCTATTAACAGCTAAAGTCGGCGGATTTTTACTGTAATGTAAAATGCAGAAAATCTGCATCTGCCTATTTTCTGCATTTACATTACAGTAAAAATCCGCTGAATTTAGTGGTTAATAGCAAAGCCCCCGTAAGTCCTAGAAACACCAAATTTTCAGGGTTTGTTAAAAAGAATCTCCTGTACAAGATGCAAAAAAGTTGACGCATGGATCAATGTTAGGTAGCTGCCGACTTTAAGGGTTAATAGCAAAGCCCCCTTAAATGCTAAGAGCCTCAAATTTGGAGAATATATTAAGGAGATCAGGAGGAATAAGAGGAAAATTTTTTTTTTCAAAAAGACCTTATAGTTTTTGAGAAAATCGATGTTAAAGTCGGGAGGAATTTCCGCGATTTCCGGCAGAAATTCATCATCAGAATGCGGAAATTGGTAGCGGAAAGCGGAATCGGTATTTGGCAATGACGGAATGCGGATTTACGGTGGAATCGGAAATTGGCATTTCCGACCATCCCTAATCATTGCAGATCAGTCTGTAGATCGATTTTAGTCCTTAACATCAATAGTAATATCAATCGCAAATGTTTAAATCCACTTCAATTTATGATTGAATAGACATCTAATCGAATGTCTAATGTCTAATTGGAGGAAAAAATGTAAAGTGCATAATATGGCCAGCTTTAGTTCACATTGAATCCATAATGATGTGTATTTGGTACATTGCAACGAATTTAAAAATGAGCAGCTTCCGATAATATGTGCGTTGTAATGCGTTGTATCTCGCCACCATTTATTTTCAACGTGGGTGTAAAGTGCCTGTTGCCTGATAGTGCACTGCTTGTGTTATTACAATAGCACCCGCACACCATGGAGGACGTGCACAGTTCTGAATTCGCCCATTGATGAACCAATGCAGTGAAATGCTGTGCAATTTTAATGTATTGTAGGAAAAAACTCTTACAAGGCATGGTCCAATTAGCCCCAAAAGGGAAAAAATTCCTTCCTGTCTCCAGATGGCAATCCGATAAAATCCCTGGATCAACATCACTGGGCATTAACTAGTAATTATAGCCATGGATTTCTTTAAACGCTAGGAAAGCATCTCAGCCCCCTTTAAATGCAGATATAGAATTTGCTATAACTACAGTATTTTTTCGACTATAAGACTCACTTTTTCTCCCCCAAAAGTGGGGGAAAAAAGTCACTGCATCTTATAGTCCAAGTGCAGGGAGTTCTTGAGATATGAACTCCTGCCAATACAAACCTTCAACCTGCAGCAGTGTCAGGGACTCCCTGTACTGTGCCCATGCAGAAGAGGACACGGGGACACAAAGAGGACATAGATGGATACATGGGGGCACAGGAAGACACAAGGGGGACAGAGGAGGACACAAAGAGACACATGGGGACACAGGAAGACACAAGGGGGACAGAGGACACAGGGAGGGGGCATAAGGTACAAAGGGGGCATAATCCACAAGATTCCCCTTCACCATGGATGCACCATGTTTAGTATATATTTTTCCCCCTGGTTTTTGTCCTCTAAACCTAGGTGCGTCTTATGGTCAGGAGCGTCTTATGTTCTGAAAAATATGGTACTTCCTGTGGCAATGCATTCCACATTTTAATCACTCTTACTGTAAAGAACCCTTTCCTAAATAAATGGCTAAAACGTTTTTTTCTCCATGCTCAGATCATGTCCCCTAATCCTTTGTAAAAGCCTAGGAACTAAAAACTAATCCGCCAAGCTTTTATATTGCCCTCTGATGTATTTATACATTTTAATTAGATCTCCTCTAAGGTGTCTTTTCTCCAGACTAAATAAACCCAGTTTATCTAACCTTTCTTGGTAAGTGAGACCTTCCATCCCACATATCAATTTTGTTGCTCGTCTCTGCACCTGCTCTAAAACTGCAATATCTTTCCTGTAATGGGGAGCCCAGAACTGAATTCCATATTCCAGATGTGGCCTTACTAGAGAGTTAAACAGGGGCAATATTATGCTAGCATCTCGAGTTTTTATTTCCCTTTTAATGCATCCCGAAATTTTATTAGCTTTAGCTGCAGCGGCTTGGCATTGAGTGCGATTATTTAACTTGTTATCAATGAGTACTCCTAAGTCCTTCTCCAAGTTTGATGTCCCCAACTGTATCCCATTTATTTTGTATAGTGCTAGACCATTGGTACGACCAAAATGCATGACTTTACATTTTATAACATTGAATTTCATCTGCCATTTATGTGCTCATATAGCCATCCTATCCAGATCCTGTTGCAATATGACACTATCTTCCTGAGAGTTGATGATTCTGCACAATTTTGTATCATCTGCAAAAATAGCAACATTGCTCACTACTGCATCTACTAGGTCATTAATAAATAAATTGAAGAGCACTGGACCCAGTACAGTTACAACATTGAATTTCATCTGCCATTTATGTGCCCATATAGCCATCCTATCCAGTCACATAATTTTGTCACATTCCAATAAGTAACTTTACATAATTTTTCTCAATAAATAAATGCATAAGCATATTGTTTTGTTTAATTGTCATTGCCTGGTTTTAGGACAAGCACCATATTTTAGGTCATGTCTATGCAGAGATATTAAAAATTTAGTAGTTTGGGCATCCGATGTAATGCAGCTTTGCAGATGTCACTATATTCACTTACCAAGGATTTATTAGATAGGAATGAATAGAAGCAAAGATGCAGATTTCTGATTGCCCATTTTTCATGTTTTAGTTTTGTAAAGATTGCTAATCTATCAGCATCAAGTGTTGCATTAATTAACAGAGTACACATTTCCATTTACAACAGTCAGATAAGATGAGTTTCTGTACTTTGTTGCTATTTACACTGTTTTTATGGAAAAGCTTGGATGTCCGTAATGAGGGGTTAATGTGCTCCTGTGGAGGGACTACAATGCAGCGTTGGAGACTTTATAATTGCCTCTCCACTTGCCAAGATTAGCAGAGCAATCCCAGCTCAGTTTCTGGCACAAGCCCTAACAAGGCATAGCCCCATGCCAGGCTGATGTACACTTGGCTCTTGCTGTTTCCATCACTGCTCTGTGACAGGTAAATGCAGAAAAGCCATGATTGATTATCAGGCTGCAGACTTTTGGCCCTGCAAACACGCAGACTTGGAACAAAAATGTTTTGCTGTTATTATTTTTGTTGGCAGTTAACTTATGATTAATGGACATTTTCATATGGGCGGTTCTGAGTAACTGCTCTTTGGATGGCGGTAGCACTTAACCACATTGCTTTAGAAAATTAATTACGATAAACATACACTTACTGTTCATTAAAATATTACATATCTACCGCTCTTCAGACTGTCTCTGTTTTCAAGGGAATTGTACACTGAGAATTTCCAAATGTTTTGCAGCTTTATTGCTGGAGATGTTTGCCATTTATTGTTACCAGCAGGAAGGCAGGATGATTATTGCTTTATATCTCATCATGTTAGATTCTGGGCAGGTAGAAACTGGCACCCCAGTCTGGCCTGGAGATTCTCCCCTGTAAGTTTATAGGTGTAAATATGCCATCTGATAGCAGGAAGTGGTCCCAAATGTTAGATTGACATCTACTCTAAAACAATGGTGACGGGTGTGCTTCATATGCAGTTTATCAGGGGCATAGCTAGAAACTATTGGGCCACATAGGAAAATGTTGGTTGGGCCTCCCCCCACAAAAAATTATGAGGCACCTTTTGTGCCACTCCCCCTCCACACACAGCAGTTTTGGGTAGCTAGAGGTACCCCCCCAGAATTAAGCAGCCCCCCCATTATAGATAGCCAGAGTTACCTCAAGTAATAGGTAGCTTCTAGTATAGGTAGTCAGAGGGGCCTCCAGTAAGAGATAGTACTCCAGTATCGGTAGCCAGAGGAGCTCCCAGTATTAGGTAGCCTCCAATATAGATAAGTACTCTCACATTACTCTGCGCATCAGAGGGCCCACTGCAGACCCTATTATTATTGTCAGCAAATGCCACTGGGCCCCTCTTGGCTATGGACCTTATAGCAGTCGCTATGGCTGCTATGGTGTTCCCTAAGCCACTGGTTCTATGTCACGATACTTAGTTTGTGTGAGGTGCACTAGGGTGATAACCCTCAAACTTACTACACCATAGAGGTTTTCTTTTCCTTTGCATGCTTGACTGGAAAACGGCTGGAGGCAGAGGAGAATCGGAAGCATCTAACTGGCTGGGCCACACACGATCAATGCCAACTGTTGTGATTGGCAAATCGAGTCGGACATGAAAACTAGGACTTTCATTCAAACAATTCGTATGTGTCTGTGAAGAAGTTTCATTGTGTTCTGGGGCCCAGGAGTAGGGTCCATAACATATTGGACTAATTGTTATCAGTTTAGCTTATGCTTATATGAAACTTTTATATGAGGTTCTCAAAATAAGGACTGTTGCATATTTCTTGATGTACATGTGGAAACTGTGAATAGTAGGATCAATTCTTTACCACTGGGTGCACAGTGTAATTATAAAGTAGAGAACAGACATTGAGTAACAGTGGTAAATGTGAAAGACCTGTTGAGCGCTAGTAGAGATTAGCGTAATGACGTAATTACGATTTCGCGAAATTTCGCGTAATTAGTGTAATTCCGATTATGGCCGTAAGTACATAATCGTAATGAAGAAGGATTTCGCGAGATTTCGCGAAATTTCGCGTAAGTGTAATTTTCGCGTAATTTTCGCATTACAGTGGGTATTACGAAATTAATGCGTATGGCCATGCTCCCAAGCGGAAAAGTTGACGCATGGATCAATGTTAGGTAGCTGCCAACTTTAAGGGTTAATAGCAAAGCCCCCTTAAAGGCTAAGAGCCTCAAATTTGGAGAATATATTAAGGAGATCAGGAGGAATAAGAGGAAATTTTTTTTTTCAAAAAGACCTTATAGTTTTTGAGAAAATCGATGTTAAAGTTTCAAAGTAAAAATGTATACATTTAAAAACCCGCCGATTTTAACGGTTAATAGCAAAGCCTGCTTATAGTTTAGGAACACCAAATTCCTAGGGTATATTAAGGGGATCAGTGGGAATAAGAGGAAAATTTTTTTTTCAAAAAGACCTTATAGTTTTTGAGAAAATCGATTTTTAAGTTTCAAGGGCAAAAAATGTCTTTTAAATGCGGAAAATGTCAGTTTTTTTTGCACAGGTAACAATAGTGTATTATTTTCATAGATTCCCCCAAGTGGGAAGAGTTTTACTTACTTCGTTCTGAGTGTGGGAAATATAAAAAAAAAACGACGTGGGGTCCCCCCTCCCAGACCTCTTTAACCCCTTGTCCCCCATGCAGGCTGGGATAGCCAGAATGCGGAGCACCGGCCGCGTGGGGCTCCGCACCCTGACTATACCAGCCCGCATGGTCCATGGATTGGGGGGTCTCGGAAGGGGAGGGGCAGCCAAGCTTTCCCCTCCCCCTCCGAGCCCTTGTCCAATCCAAGGACAAGGGGCTCTTCTCCACCTCCGATGGGCGGTGGAGGTGGAGGCTGCGATTTCCTGGGGGGGGTGTTCATGGTGGAATCTGGGAGTCCCCTTTAAAAAGGGGTCCCCCAGATGCCCACCCCCCCTCCCAGGAGAAATGAGTATAGAGGTACTTATACCCCTTACCCATTTCCTTTAAGAGTTAAAAGTAAATAAACACACCAACACTTAGAAAAAGTATTTTAATTGAACAAAAAACATAACCACGAAAAAAGTCCTTTAATATTCTTAATTAACCAATAATACTTACCTGTCCCTTTAAATAAATGATCCCTCGCAATAGCCTCGGAAATGTTCGATCAGTTACAATGTAACAAAGTTATTACAATGTAACAACTTTGTTACATTGTAACTACGCCGCACCCGACGTCACTCGCCGCTCACCCGCCGCAGCAATTACGCGTCCGTGCAGGACGCTAAGTCCCCGCAGCTCCCGCTGTCCACCCTGCCCACATCTGTCACCCACATGTCACACACATGTGGGTGACATGTGGGAGAGGCGGGGAGGGCAGCGGAGCCGGCGGGGACTTAGCGTCCTGCACGGAGTCCGGACCCGACAGAGCTCTGAGCTATATAGCTCAGAGCTCTCTAAGCATCTTTGAATTTGGGCTCCAAGGAGCCCCATTGGTCCTTAGCAGACCAATGGGGTTCCTTCAAATCAGAAGGAACCCCATTAGTCTGCTAAGGACCAATGGGGCTCCTTGGAGCCCAAATACAAAGATGCTTAGAGAGCTCTGAGCTATATAGCTCAGAGCTCTGTCGGGTCCGTGCGGCGGCTGAGCGGCGAGTGACGTCGGGTGCGGCGTAGTTACAATGTAACAAAGTTGTTACATTGTAATAACTTTGTTACATTGTAACTGATAGAACATTTCCGAGGCTATTGCGAGGGATCATTTATTTAAAGGGACAGGTAAGTATTAATGGTTAATTAAGAATATTAAAGGACTTTTTTCGTGGTTATGCTTTTTGTTCAAGTAAAATACTTTTTCTAAGTGTTGGTGTGTTTATTTACTTTTAACTCTTAAAGGAAATGGGTAAGGGGTACAAGTACCTCTATACTCATTTCTCCTGGGAGGGGGGGTGGGCATCTGGGGGAACCCTTTTTAAAGGGGACTCCCAGATTCCACCATGAACCACCCCCCCCCCCCAGGAAATCGCGGCCTCCACCTCCACCGCCCATCGGAGGTGGAGAAGAGCCCCTTGTCCTTGGATTGGACAAGGGCTCGGAGGGGGAGGGGAAAGCTTGGCTGCCCCTCCCCTTCCGAGACCCCCCACTCCATGAACCATGCGGGCTGGTATAGTCAGGGTGCGGAGCCCCACGCGGCCGGTGCTCCGCATTCTGGCTATCCCAGCCTACATGGGGGACAAGGGGTTAAAGAGGTCTGGGAGGGGGGACCCCACGTCGTTTTTTTTTTATATTTCCCACACTCAGAAAGAAGTAAGTAAAACTCTTCCCACTTGGGGGAATCTATGAAAATAATACACTATTGTTACCTGTGCAAAAAAAACTGACATTTTCCGCATTTAAAAGACATTTTTGCCCTTGAAACTTAAAAATCGATTTTCTCAAAAACTATAAGGTCTTTTTGAAAAAAAAATTTTCCTCTTATTCCCACTGATCCCCTTAATATACCCTGGGAATTTGGTGTTCCTAAACTTTAAGCAGGCTTTGCTATTAACCGTTAAAGTCGGCGGGTTTTTAAATGTATACATTTTTACTTTGAAACTTTAACATCGATTTTCTCAAAAACTAGAAGGTCTTTTTGAAAAAAAAAATTTCCTCTTATTCCTCCTGATCTCCTTAATATATTCTCCAAATTTGAGGCTCTTAGCATTTAAGGGGGCTTTGCTATTAACCCTTAAAGTTGGCGGCTTTTTTATACTATACGGAGCATTACGGTTTAACGCGAAATTACGGTATCGTTTAATGCGAAATTACGGCATGAACGAAACGCGAAATTACGCGTTGAAAATTACGCTTACGGTATTTTCAATTACGATTTTAATGGCAATTACGCTACCGTAATTTTGCATCGTAATCACAAATTTTGCATCGTAATCACAAATTTTGCATGCGTAATTATAGTAATGCGAAATTACGAAAATTTCGGCTCAACTCTAAGCGCTAGAATCTCTTATTTGCACCATTCATTTAAGGGTATACACCCCTGTTGATCAGAAGCGCGCCAGGCAGTAAGATTTGCAGTATTTTATTTGCTAATTTTTATAGAAAGTGATTGCCTGAGGAGCGCACGAGTCACCCCAACCTCAACCTTTCTGAACTGGTTCTATGTTGTTTGGAACTGGGCCAATCATGTACAGTATCTCGGTTGGGGGCCCCCAGGGCTCTCTTCTAGGTCCCCTAATGTTCTAAATTTACACCTCCATCAGCAAAGTCATCTCCTCCCTGGGCTTTAAATACCATTTATATGCAGATCGCACCAAGATCTATCTCCATACCCCAATCTTTCCTCCTCCACCATGTACAAGGTCTCCACCCTCCTTATGACTATCTCCTCCTGGATGTCAGCCAGGTTCCTGAAGCTCAACTTGGATAAAATTGAGCTCCTCATTTCCCCAACCCGTGCTGCACCACCTCTCTCCGATATTCATGTCACGATCAACAGCCTGACCATCTGCCCTACCTTCCAGGCCCGCGGCCTTGGTGTCACCCTGTACTCTACTCTCTTCTTCAGCACACACAACCAAAATGTTACCAGAGCCTGCAACTTCTGTCAACATCTCCAATACCTGCTCCTTCCTGACCCTGGGCACTACCAAGCTTCTCATCCACACCCTCATCCTCTCTCGCCTTGACTCTTGCAACGCCCTTCTGTCAGGCTTCCCCTTGAACCGCATTGTCCCCCCCTCCAATCTATTCTTCACACCATGCTGCTTCCACATCTCCCATCTGTAAAGCCCTACACTGGCTCCCTATCCACTTCATGATCACTTTCGAGATTCTGTGCCTGGCCTACAAATTTGTGCACAAGACCTGCCAAACCTACATCTCTGAGCTCATCCACAGATATCTACCCGGCCATCCACTCCGGTCCTTCAATGACATCCAAATGACTACCACATGCATTTCTTACTCCCTTGAACATCTGCAGGACTTCTCCAGAGCTGCCCCAGACTTACACGTTCAAGCAAGCCCTTTAAAACAAACCTCTTTTAGATGGCCAACCCCCTCCCCTCCCAACACTGCACCTTAACTCTCTCAGCCGAGCACCTATTCTGCAGCCCTACCTACTGTAGTGTGTCCCTCCCCTTTAAAATTGTAAGCCTTTGGCAGATCCCCCTCTCGTGTATCCTTATACCTCACCAATGACACCTTTTCCACGGACTAACAGCCTTGAATTGCGAAGTCTCTTTAAAATCGCATAATCATGTACCTTATACCCTTTGTGTGTTTAAAATTGTGCTACATTTTATAACCTTGTGCTACCTCTCTATTTAACACCCCTTGTTTACATTGTATGTATCCCTATGTATTGTCCAGTGGTGTGTAATATGTTGGTGCTATATAAATCCAATAAATAATAATATTATTTCACCTGCTACAGGAGTTTAACCCTTTGTATATGCAAAAGAGCAGAAAGGCTCATTTTAAAAACACCTGGAAACTTGAAGAATTACGTATTAAATGAAAATGATTCTTGTACTTTGTGGAAGGAGAGGTGATTACAGCGTAATAAAGGATGCGTACATTTAATATGTAGAGGTTATTCAGTGATTATCTTCCTCTGCTCTATCAATGATGTTAGTCCTAAACTGATGAGAGGTGAAATCTAGAGTTGAGCTGAAATTTTCGTAATTTCGCATTACTATAATTACGCATGCGAAATTTGCGATTACGATGCGAAATTAGCGTAGCGAAATTGCCATTAAAATCGTAATTGAAAATACCGTAAGCGTAATTTTCAACGCGAAATTTCGCGTTTCGTTCATGCCGTAATTTCGCATTAAACGCTACCGTAATTTCGCGTTAAACCGTAACGCTCCGTATAATATAAAAAAGCCGCCGACTTTAAGGGTTAATAGCAAAGCCCCCTTGAATGCTAAGAGCCTCAAATTTGGAGAATATATTAAGGAGATCAGGAGGAATAAGAGGAAAAATTTTTTTTTCAAAAAGACCTTATAGTTTTTGAGAAAATCGATGTTAAAGTTTCAAAGGAAAAATGTAAACATTTAAAAACCCGCCGACTTTAACGGTTAATAGCAAAGCCTGCTTAAAGTTTAGGAACACCAAATTCCCAGGGTATATTAAGGGGATCAGTGGGAATAAGAGGAAAATTTTTTTTTTCAAAAAGACCTTATAGTTTTTGAGAAAATCGATTTTTAAGTTTCAAGGGCGAAAATGTCTTTTAAATGCGGAAAATGTCAGGTTTTTTTGCACAGGTAACAATAGTGTATTATTTTCATAGATTCCCCCAAGTGGGAAGAGTTTTACTTACTTCGTTCTGAGTGTGGGAAATATAAAAAAAAACGACGTGGGGTCCCCCCTCCCAGACCTCTTTAACCCCTTGTCCCCCATGCAGGCTGGGATAGCCAGAATGCGGAGCACCGGCCGCGTGGGGCTCCGCACCCTGACTATACCAGCCGGCATGGTCCATGGATTGGGGGGTCTCGGAAGGGGAGGGGCAGCCAAGCTTTCCCCTCCCCCTCCGAGCCCTTGTCCAATCCAAGGACAAGGGGCTCTTCTCCACCTCCGATGGGCGGTGGAGGTGGAGGCCGCGATTTCCTGGGGGGGAGGTTCATGGTGGAATCTGGGAGTCCCCTTTAAAAAGGGGTCCCCCAGATGCCCACCCCCCCTCCCAGGAGAAATGAGTATAGAGGTACTTGTACCCCATACCCATTTCCTTTAAGAGTTAAAGTAAATAAACACACAGACACTTAGAAAAAGTATTTTAATTGAACAAAAAACATAACCACGAAAAAAGTCCTTTAATATTCTTAATTAACCATTAAAACTTACCTGTCCCTTTAAATAAATGATCCCTCGCAATATCCTCGGAAATGTTCTATCAGTTACAATGTAACAAAGTTATTACAATGTAACAACTTTGTTACATTGTAACTACGCCGCACCCGACGCCACTCGCCGCTCAGCCGCCGCATACGCGTCCGTGCAGGACGCTAAGTCCCCGCAGCTCCCGCTGTCCACCCCGCCCACATCTGTCACCCACATGTCACCCACATGTGGGTGACATGTGGGCGACATGTGGGAGAGGCGGGGAGGGCAGCGGAGCCGGCGGGGACTTAGCGTCCTGCACGGACCCGACAGAGCTCTGAGCTATATAGCTCAGAGCTCTCTAAAGCATCTTTGTATTTGGGCTCCAAGGAGCCCCATTGGTCCTTAGCAGACCAATGGGGTTCCTTCAAATCAGAAGGAACCCCATTGGTCTGCTAAGGACCAATGGGGCTCCTTGGAGCCCAAATACAAAGATGCTTTCGAGAGCTCTGAGCTATAGCTCAGAGCTCTGTCGGGTCCTGCAGCGCAGACGCGGTGGCGGCGGCGGCGGTGAGTGACGTAGGGTGCGGCGTAGTTACAATGTAACAAAGTTGTTACATTGTAATAACTTTGTTACATTGTAACTGATAGAACATTTCCGAGGATATTGCGTGGGAACTGGCTTTTAAAGGGACAGGTAAGTATTAATGGTTAATTAAGAATATTAAAGGACTTTTTTCGTGGTTATGTTTTTTGTTCAATTAAAATACTTTTTCTATGTGTTTGTGTGTTTATTTACTTTTAACTCTTAAAGGAAATGGGTATGGGGTACAAGTACCTCTATACTCATTTCTCCTGGGAGGGGGGGTGGGCATCTGGGGGACCCCTTTTTAAAGGGGACTCCCAGATTCCACCATGAACCTCCCCCCCAGGAAATCGCGGCCTCCACCTCCACCGCCCATCGGAGGTGGAGAAGAGCCCCTTGTCCTTGGATTGGACAAGGGCTCGGAGGGGGAGGGGAAAGCTTGGCTGCCCCTCCCCTTCCGAGACCCCCCAATCCATGGACCATGCGGGCTGGTATAGTCAGGGTGCGGAGCCCCACGCGGCCGGTGCTCCGCATTCTGGCTATCCCAGCCTGCATGGGGGACAAGGGGTTAAAGAGGTCTGGGAGGGGGGACCCCACGTCGTTTTTTTTTATATTTCCCACACTCAGAACGAAGTAAGTAAAACTCTTCCCACTTGGGGGAATCTATGAAAATAATACACTATTGTTACCTGTGCAAAAAAAAACTGACATTTTCCGCATTTAAAAGACATTTTCGCCCTTGAAACTTAAAAATCGATATTCTCAAAAACTATAAGGTCTTTTTGAAAAAAATTTTTTTCCTCTTATTCCCACTGATCCCCTTAATATACCCTGGGAATTTGGTGTTCCTAAACTTTAAGCAGGCTTTGCTATTAACCGTTAAATTCGGCGGGTTTTTAAATGTTTACATTTTTCCTTTGAAACTTTAACATCGATTTTCTCAAAAACTATAAGGTCTTTTTGAAAAAAAATTTTTTCCTCTTATTCCTCCTGATCTCCTTAATATATTCTCCAAATTTGAGGCTCTTAGCATTTAAGGGGGCTTTGCTATTAACCCTTAAAGTCGGTGGCTTTTTTATATTATACGGAGCGTTACGGTTTAACGCGAAATTACGGTAGCGTTTAATGCGAAATTACGGCATGATACGACTGTAATGCGAAAATTACGCGAAAATTACGCTTACGCGAAATTTCGCGAAATCCTTCTTCATTACGATTATGTACTTACGGCCATAATCGTAATTACACTAATTACGCGAAATTTCGCAAAATCGTAATTAGGTCATTACGCTCATCTCTAGTGAAATCTGATTGGTGGCTGGCAGCTTTATGCAAATTTACATGCAATGCCCATTTCCTAATAAAACATCTGACCAAGGAGGTGATTTATAAAAATGCAACAAACAAAAACAAAGCAAGATTGCAGCAGTTCTTCACGGCAATTAGTTAAACTCATTACTTAACTTGAGAGATGAGACCTAATTGGTGGTGGCGGTATAAATAATCAGAGTGTTCTTTTCTGCAGAGTGCACATGCATAAATATACAGTATATCCAAATGTATTCATATTAAATCAAGCTTTTTTTAATAGTACAGTTTATTCCTCCATTTGAAAAGGATTTGCTATGTATTGCCATCTATTGGTCAGATAAGATACTGAAGCGAAAATGCATTTTTTTTGGGTAACTTCAGCTCCTTTGAAAACAGATGATTCCTTGGACCCGATCCAATCCACCTTTTCTCCTTACTTTTCTCCTTGGTGAATTTTCATATCTTATCAATAAAATGCTTTTTAAGCCACCAAAAAGCAAGCTCAGAATAATTTTTAACAATACTTTTTCGCCTACTTTTTTCAATTGCAGAGTGATGAAAAGTTATGTAAAAAAAAAAAAAAAAAAAAGATGAAAAACAATCTCCTAGGAGAAAACTTAGGGGAAAAATTGAATTGGATCAGCCCACTGTATTGTTCTGTTTACATTCACAGTGCAGTGGTGTAAAGGAGGTGTGTGAGTGTGTGTGTGTTCATTCACAGTGCAGTGGTGTAAAGGACGTGTGTGAGTGTGTGAGTGTGTGTGTGTGTGTGTGTGTGTGTGTGTGTACATTCACAGTGCAGTGGTGTAAAGGAGGTGTGTGAGTGTGTGAGTGTGTGTGTGTGTGTATATTCACAGTGCAGTGGTGTAAAGGAGGTGTGTGAGTGTGAGTGTGAGTGTGTGTGTGTGTGTGTGTGTGTGTGTGTGTGTGTGTGTGTGTGTGTGTGTGTGTGTGTGTGTGTGTGTGTGTGTACATTCACAGTGCAGTGGTGTAAAGGAAGTGTGTGAGTGTGAGTGTGTGTGTGTGTGTGTGTGTGTGTACATTCATAGTGCAGTGGTGTAAAGGAGGTGTGTGAGTGTGTGTGTGTGTGTGTATATTCACAGTGCAGTGGTGTAAAGGAGGTGTGTGAGTGTGTGTGTGTGTGTGTGTGTGTGTACATTCACAGTGCAGTGGTGTAAAGGAGGTGTGTGAGTGTGTGAGTGTATAATAACTCCAATTGGGATTTGGTTGAACCATATTCTAATGGTGGCCACACACACACCATACAATTTTTAAAATATATTTTCAATTCAAGAATTGCAATCAATTTTTCTGACTGATTGTAACATTGTAAAAAATCTGACTAATCTACCACATACATGTTCATTTTTTACCTACCGTAATTATGAAAAAGTGATTGAAAACTCAGAGGAAATTGCGTGGGTCTGTACATCAAGAAATTGACGATCTACCCTACACCATTCAATTCTCATAAAAATTGATCGGAAAAATCCAACACTCTCGATTTTCTTTTATCAAATAAAGATGGGAAATTCGATCAGATTTCTCGAATGAATAAAATAAAGCTTTCCATTTTTGGGGATAACTGATCATATTAATCGAATTGGTGAAAATGGGATCTTTTAAATGTATGGTGTGTGGCCACCTTAAGTCGATATGTTGTGCCTAGTGATTAAACATTTGTAAAAAGGCTTTTCTGAACGTTTTTGTAAACACATATTGGCAATTTTACTGAGATTCAACTGTTTTTTTTTTAATTTAGTTAAAAATTTTAAACCCAAACATTTTAGTTATGCATGGTAAATGCCTTTGTGCAGGTTGTTGTACTGTCAAGATCACCATATGAATAAACAACACATGTTCTTCTTCCAAATAAGGTAGAAGATAAGGTGAAGATTTGGATACAGCTAATAACATGGATGTGCATCATCACTGCTTTGATATCACATTCGGCTGCCTACTCCCATGGGGGAAGCTTTGCTGCCTGCTCTGACATGAAGCCTAAGCACATCCGAGCTCAGCCCCAGAACCCCAGGAAGAACTATGTGACTATCCATACCAACCGCTCCTTCTACCTACCTGGAGACAAAGTTCCTCGTAAGTACTCTTATTTTTATCCCCCCCCCCCGCCCCCTTTTTTTTCCCTCGAGCTCAGCTCATCAACATAAGGCCCAACTGTGGTAAGAGCTTAATCGACTCTCTCTTTGTTGAGCTATAGTTTGCATGATTGTTTAAAAAAGTGAAAAGATTGTTTATCCAGCATAGCCAAGAAAGAACCAAAAAGAAGTAAAGAAAAAAAAAACTATAAATAAAAGCAGAAATGAAAGAGAAAAAAAAACAAGTAAAAGGCACCACTCCTTTATTAAGCTAATTATAGCACTACAGTATGGAAGAGCAGAGAAAAAATTAAAAAGACAAAATAAAACAACAAAGAAAGAAACTAAGATGGTAGACAACAACACATCCAAGGGAGAGGAAAAAGAAGAAAGACACATCCGTACCCATTCTTTCTTAAATGTACCAGAAATCTCTTGATTTTGAAAATTCCTTGCTCCTTTCCTAACTTCTCTTAATGCTGGGAATACACGATGAGATTTTTCAGCAGCTTTACAGTCTGATCGTTTTTCTGATCATTTTTTTATCCATTTCCATTCATTTCTATGAGAAATCGATTAGAAAAACTATTGAAAATCAGATCAGACATGTTGGAAATTATCTATCGAACCATCTATCTGCCAAAAAATCTTATGGTGTATTCCCAGCATTAGGCTCCACTCTGCAATATACTGTACTTACTTGCCCATTATTCGTTGTGTTTCACAGCAGAGGGTTGTCTTCTACCTCAATATTCTCCTGATCTACCAGTCTATGCATAAGTGGAGACAGATAAGCAAAGATAATTAATGAGATAAACAAAAAATGAGCTTGATTCACTAAGAAAAACAGCATGCCTTATCCGAGTTAACACGCCTTATCAGAGATAATGCGCCTTATAAGAGTAGCATAGCGAGCACTACAAACTTATGCCTGCTAATTATCAATGCCAAGAGCTCCACTTGTCCTGCCCTGAGCCCCTGTGGGCTTGCTAGGCTACACTGCTATGCTACTCTGATAAGGCGTGTTAACTTTGATAAGGCGTGTTATCTCTGATAAGGAGTGTTAACTCAGATAAGGCATGCTATTTGTCTTAATGAATCAAGCCCAAAGAGAGATAATTCACAGGATAGGTTTTGTGAATCAACCCATTGCTCTCTTGCCTTAAGCATTATAAATGTTTGTAGCGCAGACATACAGTATCACCCACCATTCATTATATTAATCCATGTCATCTTTGTTACACCAAAGAGAAAAAAAAAAATCATTAGGTCACAAATGATAATAATGGATACAAAAAGAGTCACTGATGTGAATCAGTTTCCCCTATACATTTTTCCTGTGTTTGTATTTGGGTTAAAATCAATGGGAGTGGAAGGAAATCACTAGTGTTGGAAATTGAGTTATTGAAAATTTGGAAACCTGAATTCCCCCCCTCACCAATCTTCAGCAGGCACTTCACGTGAGTTCTGAATTTCAGAAACCCGAATTCGCCCCTCACCAATCCTCAGCAGGCACTTCATGTGAGTTCTGAATTTCAGAAACCCGAATTCGCCCCTCACCAATTCTCAGCAGGCACTTCACACGAGTTCTGAATTTCAGAAACCCGAATTCGCTACTCAACAATCTTCAGCAGGCACTTCAAGTGAGTTCTGAATTTCAGAAACCCGAATTCGCCCCTCACCAATCCTCAGCAGGCACTTCATGTGAGTTCTGAATTTCAGAAACCCGAATTCGCCCCTCACCAATCCTCAGCAGGCACTTCATGTGAGTTCTGAATTTCAGAAACCCGAATTCGAACACCAACACTAAATATCGCATAGCAAATGTAGTCCCCTATTTACATTTTTTTTTCTCTACCAATATTGGAAAATCACAAATACAATTGCACTGTGAAACCGGACTGATTGACCAATCAAAAGTAATATGATTACTCTTCAGTTTTCCTGTATTTCTGGTTTATTATTCCATCCAGTGGGAATGTAATACTTTCTGTTGCTCTGTTAAAAATAATTATAATTAGTATGATCAGTAATCATAGTCAATAAGATGCTAATATTCCAGCTTTTATGAAAATGTCATTCAAATTGATTGCAGCTTGAAAATGAAAATCAGTGTTGACAGCAAGTGCAATTGATTGGCCCAATTTCAAGCTGCACAAAATTTGTTTTATATTTGTAAAAAAAACAAACAAAAACAAACAGAATTATTGTTATCCATTATCCAAGTTGATAATATGTTTTATTTATTACACTTTGGGTTATTTTCCGCTAGAAAACACAATCGTGCATCACTGCAATGCAATCACTTTTCCTTTTGTTTCCACTTCCCCAATTTTGTCGGGATATGTCGGGTGTATGGAGTGATTGTGGTGTATTTACACTTGCAATTTCCGATGGGAGAAATGTAAAACTTGTCGGAAACATAGTTTGAATTGCTGAATTGTGGGGAGAATCTTATAACTGCGCAATTGCAATGCGACTTTCCTGCACCACAAATGCAGCAGGCCAGCGATTGTGATTTATAAAGAAAACCACACATAAACTTGGAAATATTTGGATCTCTTTCATCACCCCTATTCATGGCTAGCGTTAGGAATCATGACATCTTCAGAAAATAGTATAACATTATATTATACATTATAACAGTATCATTCTGAAGTTCAGTGGCATCTTCTCTCGTGTAAATGTGAAGCCTCTGTTTACTTGCGTACAGAAGGAATGGCCACTCATGGCCAATACCACAGAAGTATTTCACCACTTCCAGGCTCCACTCACTGAAATAGAGAATTGCTCTGTACCACCTGTATGCCATTCTTGGCTGGCAGAGATCACACAATCTGTTCCTGATGCCAGGATGATTTATTGATTTGGCATGTATTGAGCATCATCTATATATTTAGCAGAATAAACAGTAAAGCCTATTTTTGCCAAGTCCTGCAGAGCAAACGCCATCAGATGGTAATTAGTAGCTGGCAGCATTGCTGAGTGAGGAGGTGCGCTGACTTGTCCATTGGTATAGAGGATCCAGGTACACAAGCTCATTCCCCAATATCTAACCCTGCATTTAGATCATGGTGCTTCTCCTTCTATGCACAAATTGGTGAAATGAATCAAATATGTTATTCCAATAAGTGCCTTTTTCCACTAGGTGCGTTTCAATTCAAAAATCAGATCGTTCATCTTTTTTGCAGGCCGCTATCGTACCACCATTAACATGTAAATCCACAGAGATAGTTAACCACCCTAGCGTTCTGGACGAGCTGAGCTCGTCCTAGAAAAAGTTGCTGCTAGTGTTTCGGACGAGCTCAGCTTCCCCCACTCACCGCTGTGCAGTGCGTGCATTCGTCCGCCTTCTCTGGGCTGCTGCGGGGCTCCCTCTCCCTCCTGCTGGGCTCTGATCGCCGGTCCCCGGCTCCCCCGATCCTCCGGTCCCCGCTCCCCTCTTCTCTCCGCAATTCTCCGGAGATCCGGCAGTCAGGGAAGATGGCATAGCCCAGCCACTTCCTCTGACGCCGGCTCCTGCGCCCCCTAGTGTCCGTCGCGGCGACAGCATCATTAGATTACATAGGGAAACAAACTATGTAATCCAATCATGCTACTGTAATTCAAAAAGTTGTTTGCACAAACACAAACACCTGTCAGCTCTCAATAAAAGCCCTGAACCGTTACTGCCTCTCCCTCTTTCAGAGTCCCCAGCGTCCAGTGTTAGTCTGTTGTCAGCTATCATCTGTGATTTCTGTGCGATTTCTGTGCGATTACTGCTTTTTTCCAGCCTTAGCTTCGTTCATATTACTGTCAGATTGCGTATTGCTTTCCGTCTTTTTCAAAACGCTGTGATCCCTGTGCGTTTGCTTTTGCTGTTTTTTTTTTTTTTTTCGCTGCCCGTGACCCCGTACCCTGCTTGGGGTCATGGCCTCGTCCTCCCGGAGGCGTGTGCGTGACGAGGAGTTGCTGGATGTCCTCGAGGCAAGTGACAGCGAAGACGAGCTCCTAGAGGAATCGACAGACAGCGAGGTTCCCGGTAACCTGTCTTCGGAGACGGAGACCAGTGATGAGGAAGCCGAGGAGCCAGTGACGGTCGCACGCGCCTGGTGTGAGCTGGGGAGCCCCACTCAAGCTCCGCCACCCAGGTTCCCCTTCACAGGGGCACCCGGGCAGAAGATCGCGTGCGACGAGAGTCCGCTGTCCTTTCTGGAGCTCTTCCTGACTGATGACGTCATCCGCAAGATCGTTGAGGAGACGAATCGCTATGCAGCGCAACATCAGCAGGAATCTTCTCTACCCAGGTTCTCGCGGAGCAGGAAGTGGGAACCTGTGACCAGCAACGACATCTGGGTGTTCCTGGGGCTCGTCATCCTCCAGGGAGTTGTTGGTAAGCCGCTGCAGAAGTGGTACTGGACCACTAATAAGATCCTCAGTACGCCCTTCTTTGGATCTGTTATGTCCGAGCCACGGTACACCCTCATCATGAAGTATTTGCACTTCGGAAACAACGAGGAGTTTGATGAGGCCACCCATCCCGCACCCAAGCTGAAAAAAATTTGGGACCTATACCAGATGATTGTTGCGAACTTCAAGGCTGTGTATGTTCCAGATCGCTACATCACGGTTGACGAAAGCCTCATGGCATATAAGGGGAGACTGAGCTGGGTGCAATTTATTGCATCAAAAAGGGCACGCTTTGGGGTGAAGTCGTTTATGCTATGTGAGGCCAAGTCCGGGTACATCTGGAACTCTGTAATTTACACGGGCAAAGGCACCAAATTTGCCCCTCAGTTCAGCCAGTTTGGGTGTGCCACCTCCTCTGTCCTAACCCTAATTGAGCCATTGCTGGATCAGGGGTACTGCCTGACGACAGACAATTTCTACAGCTCCCCTGAACTTTTTGATTACCTGGTCCAGCATAAAACCGATGCCTATGGTACCTTGAGGGCTAACCGTCGCAATCTGCCGCCGGCCTTTTCTGCCAGGAAGCTGAAGAAGGGGGAGGTCGTTGCCTGGCAGAAAGGCAAAATGATGGCTCTGAGGTGGAAGGACAAACGTGATGTATGTGTCCTCAGCACTATTCATAATGCCGAGACTGTCCGCACCACCAACAGGAGTAAACAGGAGGTGGATAAACCCAAAGCCATAATGGATTACAACAACACTATGGGGGGTGTGGACAGGGCTGATGGAGCCATGACCTTCTACCCGGCTATCCGCAAGCAGCAGCGGAAATATTATAAAAAAAATTTCCGCCACTTACTTGAGCAGTGCTTGTGGAATGGCTATGTGCTATACAAGAAAAGCTGTGTAAGGCCTGTACCCCACCATGACTTTGTCTGGCAGCTGACGGAAGCAATCTGCATGAAGTACCCCCCACCAGAGTCAACATCTAGACCGGGGCGCAGGGCATCATATGTCGTGAATCCGGCACGGCTTTCAGGGAGACACTTTGTGGAGTACTTGCCACCGACCCTACAGAAAGCAAATCCTACAAGAAGGTGCGTTGTTTGCTGCAATAAGAAGGACAAGGATAGCAAAAAGATGCGGAAGGAGACCCGCACTTTTTGCCCCGACTGTGACGTGGCACTTTGCGCATTACCATGCTTCAAGATCTACCACACTAAAGAAGTGTTCTAAAGTACACTTGTACCCTGTATAATTTTGTTTCTGCCTTCATTTATTTATTTCTGCATTGATTTATTTCTGCATTTTCTTTATATTTCTGCATTGAGGAAAAATGCAAGGTATTTCAGTTTGTCATTAATAAATTTTATTTTATTTTTGACAAGAATTAGTGTTTGACACTTTTATTATACTCAGAATGTATACTAAACTCTTGCTTGGCTCATTTTGGTAAGTTACAGGAAAAAAGGTGCTGAAAATTAAATGTACCGCTTTTTGCACAGAAATCCTTGGGAATCAGAACGCCGAGGTAGTTAATCAGCTCTGCTGAGACACTAATTACCCCACCTGTGAATGTTTGTGGTTTCCTGCAAAACATGTACTGTGGGTGGGCCTTAAGGACAGGGTTGGGGAACTATGCTCTATACCATAGTTTTTCCTTTTTCCCAATATGTATATGTAAGGTTGCACTGTATCTCTTAACCTGTTGCCGACTGCTCCACGCCAATTGGCGTGAGCAGTGTGGCAGCCTCAGGACCGCTCCACGCCCATTGGCGTGAGTGGCTGTCTATGGGGCTAGCAGGAGATCGCACGCACATCTCCTGTTTGGGGGGCGAAGCTCCGCCTCGCCTCCAGTCTCCGAAAGGCAGATTGCTGCTCGGGAGACTTAGACGGCGAAACCGCCGTTAATTGCTTTGTACAGCGCTGCGATCTATAGCAGCGCTGTACTGGGGACAGCCGTGTGACACGGCTGTCCCCCTGGGACACTGGGAAGCGATCCGCTGTGATAGGCTGAAGCCTATCACAGCCAATCGCGCTGATAGGCTGGCGGGGGGAGGGTTATAAAGTTAATTTCAAAAAAGCAGTATTTTATTCAAAAATAATATAAATATTTACAAAACAAAATACAAACACTGGTGGGGGGGGGGCGTCAGACCCCACCAACAGAGAGCTCTGTTGGTGGGGAGAAAAGGGGGGGGGGAAATCACTTGTGTGCTGTGTTGTACGGACCTGCAGCTTGGCCTTAAAGCTGCAGTGGCCTAATTAACTAAAAATGGCCTGTCACTAGGGGGAGGGGTTAACACTGCGGTCCTCAAGTGGTTAATTAGTGGGGAGTATCTACTTATGGCAATCACTGGTTTGGTACTGGGGTTATTAAGTGATTGGTATATCAGCTGATTTTCCTTTTGCATTTAACTATTAAGACGTGTCTGCTCACCGTGACATTTCTGACCAGTGAGTTTCTGCTTCTAAAGGGGCCCATACACTGGGCGATTTCAGCCATCGATCGATCAATTCTATAGAATCGATGGATCGATCAGAAATCGATTCTATCAAATTCCCCATTCAATCGATTTGCGGCCGATTTCAATCGATTTCGATCAATTTGATCTATCTGACAGGATGGAAAATCTAGGTCGATCTGGTGCTGGCAGTAGATGGATGGCCCATAGAGTTGAATTGCATCTAATGCTGGGCATACACGGTGCAATTCTGCGCCGGAATCGATGCTGGCGCGTCCCCGATCGTCCGCGCGGGCGTGTGGATCGATTCCCGCTCGTCCCCGCGGGCATTCCTTATCACCGCTTAATTTCTGTTCCATTGTCCGCCCGCGGGGATTGGGCACGGAATCGATGCGCCGCGGTGATCGGACAGGTTGGATATTATCAATCGAGCCATCAGCGGCTCGATTGATAAGAACTATCTAGCTGTGTATGCCCAGAATAATGGTCCAATAATGCATTTAGATTGATTTCCAATAGATTTCATTCTGAAATCTATTGGAAATCTGTTCCTAGTGTGTGGCACACATCAGATAGATTCCTGTCAGATTGGAGTTGACAGGCATCTGCCAGAAATCTATCTGATGGTCGAATCTGCTGCAAATCTATAAGTTTATGGCTACCTTAAGCTACAGAAAACATCAGTAACATCTACTGTCATGCTTGTGATTAGGCTCTCAAGGTGGCCACTCACGGTACAATAAAATGATCCAATTTTACGGCAATTCGATAAATATGATTGAATCTCCCAAAAAAAATCGAACACTTATATTCATTCGACTGAAAAATCCAATAGGATTTCCCGTCTTTTTCGATTTTCATAGATCTGGAATGCTGGAAATTTTTCTTTATTTTTTCTAAAGATTGTATGGTGTGTGTTAGATTGTCAATTTATTAATTTACTAGGTGACCTAAGCCCATTTAAAAACGGGCTCTAGGTCTGTGTGGAATCCCCATCCCCTCTCCCCTCCCACCTCCCATCTCCTCTACTCCCCTCCCACTCTCCGCCGCAGTGTCACCACGCATGCACGCATGCGCACAGCGCCCACTGACCTGCCACAAACCCGGCCACCCGCTGACCCGCCGCCCGCTTGGCTCCCTGCTCCCACGCTATCCCTGTGTAGCGTTGTCCGTGCTGCGCAGTGCGCACAACGGTTCAGCACGGACAACGCTACACTGGGACAGCGCACGGACACAGGGGTTTTATTATAGAGGATACACCATAGCAATTTTCTCAGTTTCCAATCATTTTTATCATAATTGGGGAAGAATTGAACATAGGTGTGTGGTACATTGGTCATATTTTTGAAATGTTACAATCAGTCAGAAAAATTGATTGGAATTCTTAAATTGAACAGATATTTAAAAATTGGTGTGTGGACTGGCCACCTTAAGGGTATGATGCAGTTTCAAGAGCTACAAATTCTGCTTCAGGAGTCCCTTATTCACAGCAAATGTTTTCATGTCTTCATGGGCATCTGCAGAAAATTTTCCAGGGGGAAAAAAAGAGGGGGGGGGGGAGAAGCGGTGCGGCACTACGAAAATTGGGGGTAAGGTGTGTGGCGCGCTTAGCGCACCGAAAAATGGAGTTACATTGTGCAATGCGCGTAGCCGAATACTGGGTGTGGTCATGGTCCAGAATGTGGGTGTGGTCACGGGTGGTGACAAATTTACATGAACTTAGCAATGGTGGGACATTAGATTAGGACAGTGGTGGCGATTCGAACCTTTTGGAGGCCGAGTGCCCAAACTGCAACCCAAAAGTCACTTATCAAAGTGCCAACAGCAATTTAAACTAAATACAAATGTTTTAACTCATACATGAACATTATGGAAAATCCAAGTTGAAAAACTGTGAACATAAACAATTTCATCCATCCTACTCCTGAAAAATGTATTCATCTTTTTAGAACCTCCCAGTTTTATTTTCTGTTTTAAAAAGCTATTGTCTCAGATGATGATTCAGCTTTTCCCATAGTCTCGCAGTTAGCAATCATGTGACCCCCACCAAGACAAATTCAGCAATCATGTGACCCCCATCAAGACAAATTCAGCAATCATGTGGCCCCCAACAAGACAAATTCAGCAATCATGAGGCCCCCAACATGACAAATTCAGCAATCATGAGGCCCCCAACAAGACAAATTCAGCTAACATGAGCCCCCCAAGACAAATTCAGCAATCATGAGGCCCCTCAAGACAAATTCAGCAATCATGAGGCCCCCAACAAGACAAATTCAGCAATCATGAGGCCCCCAACAAGACAAACTCCGCAATCATGAGGCCCCAACAAGACAAATTCAGCAATCATGAGGCCCCCAACAAGACAAATTCAGTAACCATGAGGCCCCCAACAAGACAAATTCAGCAGTCATGAGGCACATAAATAGACAGCATTTCACATAAATTGGCAGAATGCCCCCTTAATATGGTAGACACCTCTCACCTGGCTTCTGAATTCTCCTCTACTGGCTGCTGTGCCTGGCTGGCCTGGCAATAATGTTTTTGGCTGGATTGGGGGTGATGTGTGGGCTGAATAACTTAGGTAGTGACAGGTACCCCCCAGTTTAGGTAGTGTCCCAAGTTTAGATAGCTAGGTCTATAGGTGTCCCAAGGATAGGTACCCAGGTCTTTATGGTGTCCCCAGAAATGGTAGCCAGGTCTATAGGTGTCCCCAGTATAAGTAGCCAGGTCTATAGTTGTCCACAGTATAGATAGCCAGGTCTATATAGGTGTCCCCAGTATAAGTAGCCAGGTCTATAGGTGTCCTCAGTTTAGATAGCCAGGTCTATAGGTGTCCCCAGGATAGGTAGCCAGGTTTATAGGTGTCCCCAGGATAGCCAGGTCTATGGTGTGGGGTGGCAGCAGAGATAAGAGGGAGCGATGGGCACAGCAGAGGTGAAGGGGGGACATCCCCCCCCCCTTCCCTCACTTTGGGGCTCCCCCTCTCTCACTCCCCCCTCCAGCGGCAGCAGCGGGACACTTACTCTATTCTTCCGGCACGAGTGACTCTCTCTCTGTGTGCTGCTGAGAGAGAGAGCTCACTTGCGCCGCAGAATAGATGAAGTGTCCCAGTCCCGCCGCTGCCCACATTACTGAATTCTGAAGGGGGGAGCGAGAGAGGGGGAGCCCCAAGGTGAGGGAAAGGGAGGGGATACCCCCACTTCCCCACCACTGTGCCCATCACTCCCTCTTCTCTCTCTGCTGCCACCCAGGGTGGGCGGGCTCCCCCCCGGGGGTAGAGCAGCTGCCCAGGGGAGGGTGGATGCCCCATTTGCCTAACGTAGGGATGCCCATGCATGTCTTATCAATAAAATACCTTTTCAGACCCCAATAAGCAAAATAATACTTATCTACTTTCAGTACTTTCTAGTTGCAGAGAGGTTATTTCACAGAATAAATTAAAATACATCTCCTAGGAGAAAACTCAGAAGAGTTAAAGAGGAACTCCAGCCTAAACAAACATACTGTCATTAAGTTACATTAGTTATGTTAATTAAAATAGATAGGTAATATAATCTCTTACCCACACTGTTTTAAAAGAACAGGCAAATGTTTGATTTCATGATGGCAGCCATCTTTTTGGTTGAAAGGAGGTGACAGGGAGCATGAGACACAGTTCCAACTGTCCTGTGTCCTGAGCACCTCTCCCAGTTGCTAGGCAACATGAACAACAACATAGGAAATCTGATCATGCTCTGCACAGCATCAGGGGAAAAAAGCCTGGGCTTTTTTTCTTTCATGGGTGGAGCCTAGTTAAAAATGCAGCTAAAAATGATGCTTTAGTAAGAAAAACAAAGTTCTGATGCTGTGAAACTGTTAAAGAAACACCAAGCCTTTTCAGTTCTGCTGAGTAGATTTTTAGTCCGGAGGTTCACTTTAACTGAATCAGTGCGATTAATGCAAATTTTAACCCCACATTGCACGTGATTTTATAGTTGACTGAATAGAGTTTTTGTTATGGTAAAATGATCATGTGTAAAATTATTTGAAATATATTAAAATAAGCTTTCTAGGCATATGAGTAAGCAGTTACTCATAGTAAGGGCCTGTCTCCACTCGTCAGTTTTTCTGTGCATTTTCTGCACAGGAAAACTGCAACTAATGTTAATAGGCTAGTTCACACTGACAGCAATGCAAAACTGTCAGGCAATTCATGCAGAAAAATTGACGCCCAGAAAAACTGACAAGTGGAGACAGGCCCGTAATTACTAGAATTGTTTGCATCAAGTATAATCAAATTTGCCAGTCGCTTTTCTCCAGGTTCTCTGGTTTCCTCACAACATGGAAATTGGTAAGTTACCATAATTAATATCCCCAAATTGGCTCTAGTCAGCAAGTAGGTATATTAACTTCTCAAAGTAGACCTTGGTCTATAGTGGGAACAGTAGTGTGTGAGCCTCACAGATAGAATGTTACTGTTTTCTGTAAAGTGCATGAAGAAAGTGTGAAGAAACATATATGTATAAATGTTTATTACTATGGATAAGTTGGTTTCTTCTAAATAAATGGAACAATAACATAGAAACAGTGTTATGCATTTGCCACTGTTCCCTGTGTGTTGTAGTACACTTACCATACATCACAAATATATGCAATAATTGTGGAAACCAGGAACTGGCAAATAGTATGTATATACTCAAGTGTAAGTCTAGAAATGTAGTTCTGATTCACTTCATAAAAGTATAAAGGTCGACTTATACATGAGTCACAGGCAACACTGAGTTATGTGTGTACTAATAGTGAAATTCCTTTTTGCAGCAATTTACCCTGTGGTAAGTTATACTTTGAGGAAAGGAAGTGCGAAGAAAACACAGGTTTGAAAGTCCTGGCCACAACAATTAACAAGGAAAGAGGCAGGGAGAAATACTGGGCTGCATAAAAGGGAGTGAATAATTGCAGCCCTTGGGGGCCTGGAGGAGTTATTGGCTGCACTTAAGGGACAGGAGGGGTTAATGGCTGCAATACTGTATGTAGTGCAGTCAATAACTCCTCCTGAGCCCCAAATGTAGCCATTAACTTTGCTGGGTAGACTTATACACAAGTCAATAAAAAATTCCAGCTTAAGAGGGTTGAATATTGGAGTTGACTTATACACAAGGTCAACTTGTATTATATGGGTGGGAGCACACTTATTTGCATCACATGCATTTAAAGGAATACTGTAGGGGGGTCGGGGGAAAATTAGTTGAACTTACCCGAGGCTTCTAATGGTCCCCACAGACATCCTGTGCCTGAGCAGCCACTCACCGATGCTCCGGCCCCGCCTCCGGTTCACTTCTGGAATTTCAGACTTTAAAGTCTGAAAACCACTGCGCCTGCGTTGCCATGTCCTCGCTCCTGCTGATGTCACCAGTAGCATACTGCGCAGGCCCAGTATGGTCTGTATCTGCGCAGTACGCTCCTGGTGACATCAGTTGGAGCGAGAACACAGCTGTGCAGGTGCAGTGGTTTGCAGACTTTAAGGTCTAAAATTCCAGAAGTGAACAGGAGGCGGGGCCGGAGCATTGGTGAGTGGCTGCGCGGGCACAGGATGTCTGCGGGGGACCATTAGGAGCCCCGGGTAAGTTCAACTCATTTTCCCCCGAACCCCCTACAGTATTTCTTTAACACATGTGATGAAAGTCTATGGGCCCCACAGTAATTTTCATATGTAACAATTTGCAATGCTCTTTTATGCGCATTAATACTTTGTTTTTATGAAAATCGCACACGGTCCCTTCTTATGAAGCCGCAGAGGTATGCATCATTGCTTGTGTTTTCGATAAAACAGATCTAGTGATGTATTTTCTCTTGTTGAAAAAGCAGATTAGTAAAAACACAAAACTCAAATGCATGAAAAATCACAGAAATGCATAAGAATTAAACATGTGTTTTTCTGCATTGACAAGTGTGCTCCCAGCCAGTGTTTTATTCATTTAGCATGGAAGAACAGGATTCCATCCATTAGTTCTAATGCCTGCAATGTTATAAACATAAACCTATTAATCTCCCATGCAGACGTTTCTCTGTTTATGTACATGCCTATATGTATGTAGCTATGTGTGAGTGTCAGCTCTAGCATTCCCCATTCCTATGTCTTTGGCAGTAACAGTAAGAAGCACGCGGGATTTCATGGGCTTTTTCCTTCAAGCCCGTAGAGTATTAAATGACCAAGTTGCTGGAACGTTTGTATTTATTCCACCTGGCTCTAAACTACTGCGCTGCTTTGAAGATGGAGACACAGTGACTCATTCAGACAAGTCCTTGAAAAGAAACCTTTCCTTTGTATGGAAGTCACCTGATCAGCCAGTAGGAGACATTCAATTCTTGTGAGTATGCCCAAATCACTCTCAGTTCATAAGATACTCTCTGCAGTTTACAGGCAAATTATAAACACGCTTCAGTCCGCAATACAGAAGATGATTTTATGCTTTTTTTTGGCCTCATTATTCAGCCTGTAAATCATTCATGATGCTGGACTTACTTTACATACCATGGCCTGAGTGTGATTAATCTTGGACAGATACAGTACGTGTTACATATACTTGCAAATTAGAATTTCAGATAAAGATATTTTACATTTTTAGAAAATCTTTAGAGGCATGAATTAATACTAAAAATGTTAAAGGTTAACAAGATACATTTTAATAATTGCAGGTAAAATACACACAGATGATAACAAGTAGTAATATATCAGAGGAGAACTCTTAAAGTGGACTCATTGGGCTTGATTTACTAAAGGGCTCCAGGCTGGAGTTCACTGGAGAGAAAATATGATCCTCTAGATTTATTACAAATTTTCAGCTATAAGATGGCAAGCAATGCAGCAGACCATGATCTGGGTTCAGGCCCGAATTTACTTCACAGGAGCCTATAAGCACCGATGACCCGGCACCGTAGACTTCGCCCTTTATGAACCTACAAGCCCCCACCGAACCGCACCGCAAGTGCTGGCTGTCCCAGCTGTCACTTCTCCCTTACTTCCCTTGCCTGGATTAGGTAGCTACAGGTGTCCCTTAGTATAAAGTAGACAGAGGTACCTTCAGTATTAAGTAACTAGAGGTACCCCTCATGGAAGGGAAATCTCATCAGTGAAATGTTGAGAGCCAGGTGAGTAACCACTCATTTAAACTCCACTCGGGGTTCTGCATAAGTAAGGTAGGAGGGATGCACTTGGGGAGGGGAGTGAGCTGCCTTTCCATCATCATGTGTCGGTAGACACATGCCTACAGTGCCTTATGGTAAATACTGCCTTGTCTGGGTTGTTGAATGTTTAGTGAACTACTAGCTGTCTAATTGCAGACTACATTAGTCACAACTCAAATACTTCCTCTGCATAATGTTAAGACAAAATCCACTACAAAAAAATTGATGCTGGAAAAATTGATTGGAAAGAGAGAAGAGAGGATGATATGATTAGCAGTTGTGAAGCTATGAATATTTCAAAACTAAACATGGCATGTAGCTACGCATGCCACTAAACACATGCCACTAAACATGGCATGTAGCTACGCATGCCACTAAACATGGCATGTAGCTACGCATGCCACTAAACATGGCATGTAGCTACGCATGCCACTAAACACATGCCACTAAACATGGCATGTAGCTACGCATGCCACTAAACACATGCCACTAAACATGGCATGTAGCTACGCATGCCACTAAACACATGCCACTAAACATGGCATGTAGCTACGCATGCCACTAAACACATGCCACTAAACATGGCATGTAGCTACGCATGCCACTAAACACATGCCACTAAACATGGCATGTAGCTACGCATGCCACTAAACACATGCCACTAAACATGGCATGTAGCTACGCATGCCACTAAACACAAACATGAGATGATCATGATCATGATGAGACTGAGAGGGGAGGAGCGAGAAATAGAGGGGAAGGTGAGAGAGACAGAGAGGGGAAAGAGAGAGCCGGAGACCCCGATGGGATTGAGAGAGAGATTGATGACATGTTCAGGCACAAACTGGACTTTGAGAAAAAAAATCAGGTTGTCCAGTCTAGCAAGCAAAACTTGTGCACTGTGCACAGTCAGTAAAATGTTCAATTATATGTTGAACATTCCAAAGTAAAATAAGGTAGCTTTTACTGGATACATTTGTCTGTTCTGAAGATACTGTTGCAGAATCCATTAGAGACAATGAACTTACTCTATCAAAGTGATGAAACATCCCTCTCTGGAACAGAACATACAGGAATCTGAATACATTACAGGTTTCATGAAAGTATTTGTTGAACTCTTTTGTGTCAGTTTGATCACGGAGGCAGAAAAACACCCAGAATCACACACTGGTAATGCCTGTAGGCTGTGGACAAAGCCATTGATTTCATCCGTACTTCACACTTTCTGGTATATATTTCCCACCTCTGTTGGTCTTCTACAGCTCCCTATTGCTGTAGCCTATAGCATCACCTTTTTAACAGATAGTCTTATAGTGATTAACAGCTTGTACAGTACATCCAAATAGCACACACTGTAAGTAGAATGATACTCAATACAGGGCCAGTTCAAGGTACACCCGTGGCAAAATACCTCTGAGCATACTTCTGCCCCCAGCCCCCCCCCCCCCCCCCCTCAGTTTTACTGTGCTCCCTGCACCTCCATAATGACATGTGATTGGTCATGGAGAAGAGGCAGCCAGCAGGGAATGGAGACGGGGAGCATGGATGGAGCAGTGCGTCAGGACAGGTGGGATGCTATGCTGCCAAAACTTTGCACAGGCCTCAAGAAGCAAAAGGCAGGGGGAGACATAGGGGGCCTATACAGCTCTGCAGCACTAGACCTCCTTGTCTTCATTCCCCCTTCCCTCTACTAAGGGCTCTTCCACACTAGAGGCTGCGGTAGAAAAGGCTAAAACACTGCCTTTTGCTGTCAGCGTTTTGGTGCTTTTTGAAGGCTTTTTTTATGCTTTTCAACGCCATTACATAGCTTTTCCATAGCGTTTTCAAAACTTTTTCAAAGCGTTATACAGCTCTGAAAACGTTTATTTTTTTATTTAATTCTGGGTATTGTTTTCAACAGTGAAACGTTTTTTTAAAAAGCTGTAGTTTGCGTTTTCCATTGACTATCATTGAAACGCGAAACGCAGAGGTCGGCCCTGAAAAAAGCGTCGGGGAGCTTTACAACGCAACGCTCAGAAATGCGGGATTAAGTGTGAAAGGTAAAATGAAAGTCTATGGACTTTCATTTTACCATGGAAAACGCAAACTATGGGCGTGGCGGTAAAACGGCGAAAAAGGCCTCTAGTGTGGAAGAGCCCTAAGTACAGTACATGCTGCTTGGTAGAGAAGTGAGTGTACCTGTCTTATCAATGTAAGGATCACTGTGCAGACTGGAGATAACCCTTAGATTATATCTGACTATAATAGGAAGTCGGTATACACACAGGTGGCATATCTGATTTATTGAATTGCAGAAGGAAATGGCAGCGCTTCCAAACAGACGCTGCACCTGAAGCGCTGCCATTTCCTTCTGCTGTACAAAACTTAAGTATACTTCAGGCTAGCTGCCTCCAGGGGTGTCAGCTTGCATTCAAATTTTAGAATTTAGATTAGTGTTAGCACATAATTTGCATCTGATTTGTATTCAAGGTGTGTATTTAGCCCCAAGGGGCTGGGCATATCTCTGGAGCTTTCACTTCACTTGCAGCCTGTGAGCGCTGCCCATTGCTTGCTGATTTATTGAATTAAGTGATGTGAATTAAAGAGGAACAGTAGGGAAAATAATGTAATGTATAATATTGCTTATGTTTTTATACAATATTCATTTATAAATGATTTAGTCAGTATTTGCCCACTGTAAAATCTTTCCTCACCCCGATTTACATTCTGCAAGCTATAACAGGTGGCAACATCTTTAGTCCAGCCAGGTGATCTCTGCGGAATGTGTGTTTACTTGAGTTCTAAAGCCAATAGAAAATATATAATATATAATATAATAGAAAATATACCTGGTCTCTCAGACTGCGCCGGTGGGGGGGAAATAAGCATTACTAATAGGGCAGGGTTACAGACCAATATACAGCAATATATAGATATAGATAAGAAAATTACTTAAGGCTATTTTTCCACTGTAGCGTGAAATTTTTGCATCCAAAAAATCTTATAAGATTTTTCTGTTTGGTGAAAATTTGCTTGTAAGTTTGTACACATTTTATTTTGTACGCGAAAATTCACATTAGTCAAATATAACATAATCTGCCTAGTAACAGCTTAGTCATTACCGCTGACAACTTCCTGTAACCATAGATTTAGTGTGAATTTTTGTGAAAGCAACACGAAAATTCACATCGCCATGTGTTGCCTATGCAAAGCATTGTACGTAAATTGTACACGATGTCCGAAAAAATGATGCAGAACCTTAGATTTTTTCATGCGTGCGAAAACTTGGAAACAGCCCCATTCACTACCATTAGTTGCCAAATCAATGCAAATTTTCTGAGAGAAAAATCTGATACAAAACGCACAAGTGGAAACAGCCTAAAAGTGGGTATCTTGAATAATTGTCTGCATTTTACTGTGTGTCACTACAGTGCTTTCTTAATGCACATTTGTGTTTCCCCTTCACAGTGTCTCAGTAGTTCAGTCATACTTTGTGTACTGGGCCCGGATTGAATCTACCATTGTGTCGGGCCACATGCATAAGAATACTCCACACACCCTGAGATCGGAAGCATTGGATATGGGAACAGGTTTACAGTCTGGTATGTTTGCACCATGCATGGTAAATACAGCAGTCATAACTTATTCATATAATATTATAGCTCCACAGCCAACTCTATATATGAAAAACTGCGTACAACTGCGTTAGTGGGCTCAGGCCCTTAATAATACAATTTGGATTGTACAATCTTTCTACTTCTTTGTAATATGGGGGACTACCTAAAGTATCCATTCAAAGTATATTCAGTCAATTGACTCTGCAACGGCATAGATTTGGTTAGACTGTACAACAGAGTCCCATTGTTTTGTCTTGTTTTCGATTCTGGTCGTTCATGGGTGCTGGCAATAACCCAGTGCTAACAGATCCATCGTGAGAAAGATATTTTCAAATGTACAAGCATGGATCATTCAAGCATTTATTTACCCAACTATTTCCAAAAGTGACAGTTGATCAAGTGGCACTTCTTTGCAAATAATGCAACAGTAGTTTGGAGTACAGAGTGGCCAGAGCTTCTGAGTGCTGCATGAGTAATTAGGTGCACACAGTAGAAGCCACAGTAACTTATTTTCCACAGCTGCACAAATCCATTGACTGACAGTAATTTGGCCAATCCCACTTGGCAGTTCATGTCAGAAGCACTGCAGGGTGACCGATGCACAGAAAAACAAAGCAACAAAGCTGAAATAATGTTTTCTGTTAATCCTCACAATATAACGTGCTCAAGTGAATGCCTTTCTCTTTTTGTCAACAAAAGAAGAATTCTCATCTAGAGATAATAAATCCTTGAACCCCAGTGTGCATATGTGCAGAACATTTTCTGATCTTTTACTAACAGTTTTCGTATTGTTCTTTTTCTAACAGCCTCAAAATATTCCAGTCCTTCACCTCACACAGAAGTCCCGTACATAATGAATTCTTCTAGGGGCAAAACAATGGAAAGTATGCTTCATACTGTCACAGGAAAAGGCGAATCTAAGCTGTCTGATGCCGTTTCCATTATCAGGACAAGTCCACCATCTGTGACAGCAATCACCACCAGGGATCGGGTATCTCCAAAAAAGGACTCACCTGTTCTGTTTCCTGTATCAGTCGCTCCTCAGACTTTACCATTACAAAACCGGACAATGAATCACAGCATGAACAACAGGTGTGTTCATCCCTCTGATTACTGGCAACTAAACATTGCACAGTTGCTGTGATAAATGAAGGCCTTGTTTACACAAAATGGGTGCCAAAGTCCTAATGTGAATGAACTCGTACTGCAGTTTTTAACCCTGGTACGAATATTTCCTCACAATCCTGTCTATCCATGGAAGTCATGGTGGAGTAAGAAAAAAATTATATACTGGAAATTGGTTATAGCCTCTCTTAAAGCTAATTTACATAGAAGGCTGACCTGTGCGCCTTCCATGGGGTTCAGCCGCCAGTCTGACAGAGAACAAGCACTGCCCAGTTGCTGTGTGGTTAATGTGCAGCCGGCATGCTGGATCTTTAAATAAGCTGGGGGGTCACCTGTACACCTGCTTGATTAACATTTAGCGTAAAGTGTATAAGAAGGTATAGATTCCAAAATGTATTCCTATTTAATAATGTCCAAACCAATGACCCTTAAAGGGTTTCTCCTTTAAGAGCATAGTAGAAGCAGTAGAGTGTTGTACCATGTTAGCCATCAGTAAAAGCAAGGAGTTTTGAATCAGAATGATACCATTTATTGGCTAACTTAGAGATGAATAAACAGTGAGCTTTCGGCTAATAATAAGCCTTCGTTGGACTTGGTTCCTGTCAAAATGTGAAAAACACAGCTTATATATTGAGGAAACTGTTGATCTTATTAATTTAGCCAGGATGCCTGGGAAAGCCTCCTGAAGTTAAGGCATCTAATTACATTTTTTATGTTTGGTAAAGAATGTTTCTCCTCTGTATGTCAGTATATATAATCTGTGTTTTTCCCATTCTATCAGGAACCAAGTCCGACGAAGACTTATTATTAGCCGAAAGCTTACGGTTTATTAATCTCTAAGTTAGCCAATAAATGGCAACATCCTGATTCAAAACTCCCTTTAAGAGCAAATCTGGTTGAATAAATCTGGGTTCAATTTGCAAGATAATTTATGTTCTCATATGATCTCTGGCATAAAGATTTCTTACTACATAAGACTGGAAAGGAAAGCTGCACTACATAGACTGTACTGAAGTATGTAATGCCATCAGTCCAAAAATACCCATACACTCTTTAATTAGTGGCAGATCAGGAAATTAAAAGAGATCTCCAGACAGTGGCAGACATACGGGCGTGCAGGCCGTGCCGCCGCACGAGGGCCCCTTAAGTTCCGTTGCTTCAGGGGCCCATTAAGTATTTTTTTTTTATATATATATATTTTTATTTTTTTTTGTTTCCCTGGAGGGCCCCGACTCCTATCCTCCCTCCCTCACCTCGGGGGGCCCCCCTCTCGGTATGCGCGGCGGGAGAGCGGCAAATAGAGGATGTCTCCGGGGCTCCAGGCAGGCGCTAGAGGCTCAGCCGCCGCTTGGTCTCCGATGTCTCCAACTCTATATGTGGCTCGCTACTAAACCAGGAAGTAGTGAGCAGTATACAGAGTTGGAGACATATTGGAGACCAAGCGGCTGAGCCTCTAGCGCCTGCCTGGAGCCCCGGAGACTTCCTGTATTTGCCGCTCTCCCGCCGCGCATATCGGGAGGGGGGCCCCCGAGGCGAGGAAGGGAGGGGGAGGATAGGAGTCGGGCCCCTCACCCGGATAGCTACCCACCCACCCGGCTACCTGCCTACCTACCCTCCCGGCTACCTACCCACCCACCAGGCTTCCTACCTACCTACCCACCCGACTACCTAACCACCCACCAGGCTTCCTACCTACCTACCCACCCGGCTACCTAACCACCTACCCACCCGGCTACCTACCCACCCACCAGGCTTTCTACCTAACCACCCACCCGACTACCTAACCACCCACCTGGCTACCTACCCACCCACCAGGCTACCTACCCACCCGGCTACCTACCTACCTACCCACCCGGCCACCTAACCACCCGGCTATCTACCCACCCACCAGGCTTCCTACCTACCTACCCACCAGGCTTCCTACCTACCTACCCACCCGGCTACCTACCCACCCACCAGGCTTCCTACCTACCCACCCGGCTACCTACCCACCCACCAGGCTTCCCACCTACTTACCCACCCGGCTGCCTAACCACCTACCCACCCGGATACCTACCCATCCATACCTACCCATCCACCAGGCTTCCTACCTACCCACCCGGCTACCTACCCACCCACCAGGCTTCCTACCTAACCACCCACCCGGCTACCTACCCACCCACCAGGCTACCTACCCACCCGGCTACCTACCCACCCACCAGGTTTCCTACCTACCCACCCGGCTAAGGGCTTCCTACCTACCCACCACCCACCAGGCTACCTACCCACCCACCCGGCTACCTACCCACCCACCCACCCATGGGAGCTCCGCGCCGGATAAAGGCTGGGACAGGAGGGTCTGCTGCTGCAGGTGAGTAAATGTTTTTGTTTTTTTATTTATATTAGCAGGTGTATGTTCTGGGCAGGTCTGCCACATGATTGCATGTATTTTCTGCGCAAATCTGCCGACATGATTGCACGTATTTTCTGGGCATATCTGCCGACATGATTGCACGTATTTTCTGGGCATATCTGCCGACATGATTGCACGTATTTTCTGGGCATATCTGCCGACATGATTGCACGTATTTTCTGGGCATATCTGCCGACATGATTGCACGTATTTTCTGGGCATATCTGCCGACATGATTGCACGTATTTTCTGGGCATATCTGCCGACATGATTGCACGTATTTTGTGGGAATATCTGCCGACATGATTGCACATATTTTCTGGGCATATCTGCCGACATGATTGCACGTATTTTCTGGGCATATCTGCCAACATGATGTGTATTTTCTTGAGAAAACCTGCACAATTATGTGAATTTTCTGGGGAAAGGGTCACCAAAACTTGGGCCCACTGTCTTTGCGTTGCACTTTTCAAGGGAACCTGAGGTGAGAATAATCTTGAGGCTGCCATATTTCTCTCTTTTTAAGCAATACCAGTTGCCTGGCTGCCGTGCTGGTCCTCTGTCTCTTATTCTTTCAACCATAGACCCTGAACAAGCATGCAGCAGGTCAGGGGTTTCTGAAAATATTGTCAGAACTGAAAAGATTAGCTGCATGCTTGTTGCTGGTGTAATTCAGTTTATTACTGCAGCCAAATAGATCAGCAGGGCCGCCAGGCAACTAGTATTGTTTAAAAGGAAATAAACCCTCACCCCGGGTTCTCTTTAAGTTACAGTTAGCTCCGCCCTCAGCCGGTCATTGCCACGCCCATTTTTCTATCCACACCTTTCTTTGGTTGTAGCCACGCCCATTCTTTGCCGCGGCGCGCGAATTGCAATTTTGCACAGGGGCCCACTGCTGGCTGTGTCCGCCACTGTCTCCAGATATTAATCATTAACCTTATTACTGCCAGATATCAATTGTTTACCTATTCTACCATGTTGCACTATTAGATATCACATAACATTTGAGCAGAATTCTTGATCTCACTGCTACAGCTGCTAGTTGTGTGTGCCTGATGCAGTTCAAAGCTACGGTATGCAATAGCTTGATCACACATTGCGGCTGCCATTCATATATGCATTGCACAAAAGCAGTTATTTCATATGACCCATGCATGTAATGGAACTTCCTTTAGTTGATTAAGTTTAACTTCCTGTTTTGTGTTTTAGGAATCGGTATCATGGAGACACAACGACCTCATGCACTACTTGTCACCGTGATAAAGAGGTAAGATCAGGATGAAAAGCTCAAATATGGAACAAAACTCTGGGCTAATCTAGCTGGGCTGATGTTGTTTTGTGCGCAATTCATAATGTGGTCTGATAGATTGAAAAGGCCTGATATTAAAATAAATGTATGTTGTTGATTTCAGACAGTATCATTGGAAATTACAATAACTTCACCAAGACCAACATTGCCTCCAGATTCACTGGCCTCATTCACTGTCACATCATTGCCCACCCAGGAGATGTCAAAGGATCCAACTACGTTAAATTTAGAAGACTCCCAGAGTCTCATCTTTCCTTCAACAATGGGACAGCAGAAACATAAGCCCACCAGTGAGATAGCTGCAAACTTCTTACAGCAGCCAGAAACTTCCGTTTCTAATGCAAAAGTGGAAGTGGATTTGGAAAGTACTCCTCCAGTGGTAACCAAGACTTTATGGGAACCTGGCCTCCATGGCAAAGGAGGAGAAAAGGGCAGAGGGATGCATCTTGCCATGACCCAACTAGGCATCCTGCTTGGCTGCTCTGTAGCATTAGGGATGACCCTGGCTGCAGGTCTGCACTGTATCCATGCCCAATACTGCCACAAAAGGACTGAGGTGTCCTTCAGCCAACCAGATGATAATGTAATTACACTGAGGGAAAGTGGTGATATGATGCATTTCAAGAAGATCAGAGAGAATAGCTTTGTGCTGGTTCAGGCAGAGTATAACTGGATCACCCCAGCACTAACTGCAAAGTCACAGTAGTGCCTGTCAACATCACAATAGCCTTTAATTCATAGATAACATAATCTGCCAAAGATAATGTTATAACGACGTAGTGTGATGCCTGCTGTACTCTTTTGCTCATTAGAAAGGAAATATATTAATAAAAATAAAATCAAGAATATATTTCTTTTTCATGTACTTATCCAGCACTGATGGGGATCGCCTGTTGCCAGATAAGTCTGCTTTCTGTTTGCTTGAGACTCAATGTGAAAAATAGGCCTAGCTAATACAGTACTATACTTCACTCCATATACATACTATGAACTCTGTATTAAATGTTAAAATACAGAAATTGAAATTATATTTACCTTGGGGGAGCCGTGGAACCCAGTCTTCAAGCACAGCAGAGCCCACAAACAGCCGAAGAGGTTGGCCTTTACTGCTGGCGATTTGTGCTGGTTGGTTGAAACTACTGGTTAGTTAAAGAGAACCTGAACTGAAAATAAAAAGTCAAAATAACCATACACAGGTCATACTTACCTCCTGTGTAGTCTACTCCTCAATCTTTTTCTTCTCTCCTGCGTCCCATTTGTTCACTGTGATCAATGGATTTCTCCGCCCTCCATTTTAAAAATGGCCATCACCCCATAACAGTTTCCTGGTCAGCACACTGTTAAATTGTAATATCACCCACTTGAGCCATAGAGAAACATGGACATTACCTTGCGCATTCAGTTGCAACTGACAGCTGCTGATATATAACTGACAGCAACTGGTATATTTCAGTTCTGACAAAATATTGTCAGAACTGGAAGGGATCACTGATAGAAGAAAATGGTGAGCTTCTGAGTGGAACTGACAGTGAGGATAGTATGTAATATTCATTTGCTGCTACGTCATGTGTTTATTATAAATCATTTTCCTTGCTTCAGGTTCCCTTTAAGTTCCGGATAACCAGGACTCTACTGTATAATATATATATATATATATATATATATATATATATATATATATATATATATATATATATATATATATATATATATATACATATACATATACATATATATATATACATATACACACACACACACACACACACACACACCACACCTTTAAATTCTGAGAACGTGAAAAGCAAGCAAGATTAAACAGTTTTGTGTACTCATTGACTTTGCCACTTGTGTCGTTACTTTATACCACTTTCAATAATTGTTCAGAGCTGAATGTGAAAATATTTAACAGGTGCAGCAAGTGACATAAAATTATTGGCTGTAATGGTAATAAAGTCACATAAGGAAAAGTGACATTAGATAACACTACTCTGCAGAAAAAAAAGATCAGATAAGTCTCCTCTTATGGGAGCAAGCAAGGCTCTCTATTAGGTGTAAATGGATGAAGGTTCTTCCCTTCCATTCACACCTGATAAAGAGACATGTTTAATTCTAACAGCAAGACAATGGTGCGTCTGTACCGCAGGCCAGCTCAATACTTGTCACAATTCTCACATGCTTCTGAGAGCCACAGAGAACAGTGAAATGCTTTGTCTGTTTGCAGCTATTGTTGTGCAGAAGATGAAACATAGATTATGCTTTTATTTGCTGCCAAACTAATACTCGGCAGTTTGCTTAGAATGCACCTTAGTATGGGCTATTTCAGTTGACTCTCAGTTTGTTAGAATTGCTGCATAGGATTTTCTTGTAAGTGAAACTGAACAGACATCTCTCAGAAATGACTGTCATCATCACGTGTGTGTAGTGAATTGTACACAGTTTTGGCTTTGGGATAGCAGTTGTTTCAGTCATTACCCCCAAGTTTACCCTTTACTTCCTGATGCCCAACCCTAACCCCTCTCCTTAAAATGATGCTTAACTGTAACCAATCCCTTTTCCTGAACCCTAACTCTAACCCCACCCTTTCCCTTAAAATAATGCCTCACCATAAATGAACCCCCTTGCTGACAGTTAAAGGGGAACTTCAGCCTAAACAAACATACTGTCATTAAGTTACATTAGTTATGTTAATTAAAATAGATAGGTAATATAATCTCTTACCTTACCCTGTTTTAAAAGAACAGGCAAATGTTGTGATTTCATGGGGGCAGCTATCTTTTTGGTTGAAAGGAGGTTACAGGGAGCATGAGACACAGTTCCAACTGTCCTGTGTCCTGATCACCCCTCCCAGATGCGTGCGCTAGACTTCAAATCTCAAATCTCAAATTAAAAATAAAAATTTGCACAAAAATAGAAGAACGAGATCAACAACATCAGAAATCCCATGATGCTTTGCACAGCATCAGGGGAAAAATGCCCGGGCAGTTTTCTTCTGTGCAGCTAAAAATGAGGCTTGGGTAAGAAGAACAAAGTTCTGATGCTGTGAAACTGTTAAAGAAATGCCGAGCCTTTTCAGGGCTGCTGAGTAGATTTTTAGTCTGGAGGTTCACTTTAACATTAACCTGCTTCCTTATGTCAAACCATAAATCTAATGGTGCCCGTTAGCAGTACAATCTCCTGAGCGATCGATCAGACCAGGTGCTGATCATTCTATTTGATTGTTCTGCATTTCAAAATTTCGGAATTATTATTTTGGCCCGAATTCCACTCAATTGGTGGTCCCAAACAATTAATTCTGATCGATCGCAATGATTGGATTACATGGTTGCACATTTGAAGCTCTTGAGGGCCACATAAAGGAGGGTCGGATTTGACCTGCGGGCTTTGAGTTTGACATCTGTGTCCTGGGTGATATTTTCACAATATAAATAAAATGTCTTAAGCCACCAGCGTGCAAAAGTTATTTTAAACAGAAGATGAAAGATTATCTCTTAGGAGAAAACTTAGGAGAAATAGTGAATTGGAGTGGGCTCAATGTGTCTTTCTGCCATTAAAGCCCATCTAGCTTCAAGGTTCCAATGTGTTGGGTAGTCTTGCTCATCTGCTCCCCATATTTGTAAAAAGTGGTTGTCTGAGTTCCTGCAGACTTTCTGTATCCCCAGAATATGACCAGTTTCACTTTGCGGATGATTCACAAAGCTTTTCTGTTGTCACAACGTGTTTATTACTCACCTCGACTATAAAGGCGCATACACACGCCGTACTTTTTCAAATGACAGGTCCATCAGACCCTCTCGCGGGGCAGCCGTTCTGACGACAGTTGCACGTTAGCACAAGCTGTCAGCGGACTGATAAGACTGTTTTTGACTGATCCCCTCGGCGGATCACTCAAAAACAGTCTAATCAGTCTGCCGACAGCTTGTACTCACGTGCAACTGTCGGCAAAACGACCACCCCGGGAGAGGGTCTGACGGACTGACGGACCCGTCGTTTGAAAAAAGTATGGTGTGTGTACGCGCCTTAAGGAGAGCTATTTCACTAGATTAAATTAGTCCTAAAAGAAATTAGTCCTAAATTAAGACACATAATGGCCCATGTGCAATTAAATTGTCTCCTGAGTCCTATGCTAGGATATCAATTTTCATCTTCTCTACAAAAGTAACTTTTCAGCATTTTACAATTGAAAAGTATCCAAAAGTACGTAAAAAAAATAAACTTAATTTGGATATTTTCTTGTTTGCTGGTGGCTTGAGATGTATTTTATTGAACGGTGTGAAAATAGACCCTAAGAGAAGACTTAGGAGAAAAGTTAATTGAATAAGGTCCAAGGTCAGGTTGTTACAGAAAGGAATATACCATTTTTAAAAAGACTCATCAAGAAGTTACTTTATGGTACATAGTCTTCTTCTTTAGAAAGGAAAAAAAGATTAATATAATATTCATTTGCTTAATTTAGCTTTTAGTCTTTTCTGTAATCCGTTTTGATAGACTGAAGACGTGTTTCTGTGAATCATGACAAAGGGATAAAGTGATGTGAAAAAAACTTGATAACTGTGTCAGCTGCCGTTAGCAATAAGCTCAGTATTAACCTTAAAAAAATCCATAATGCTTTTTTATTCAGCATAAAGATATCTGTCAGCAGGGCTTTCTGGAAGGCCTCCAGGGCTCCTGTGTGGTCTGCAACACATATTATTAGCCTGTTATCTGAATGGCTACAGAATAGCAGAATATGAGCTCTCAGCTACAAACTATTCTACAACTGCTGAGAAAGAATAATCATTCATAGAGTAATGAATTATAGTCGTGTTCCCCTATAGACAGCTTGATAGATTGCTTACAAGTCACTGTAATGTCCTAATACAGTGATGAAGCCGACAGGACTCTTTACTGCTGCGCAGAAACAAATGAGGATGTCAACCATGATGCATTGTAACATCTTAAGGTGATGCTCCTCTAATCACTAGGTTGGTAGAAACTGACCTCAGATTGTTCTGCAGGGCGGAGAAGTCACAAGTGTCGGGGTTCAGCTGTAAATTGTGCAGCTGGTAACAGGTTAGGCTTCTCATTTTTAATGTGCAATTACTTATACGACAGAAAACATTGCCTGTCAGAGATCTCCATCTCTTATACATGAGGCCACTCCATGGCAAGGAAGGCAGTGCTGAGAGAAAATATTTTACACAAGAAATGGAGTACTAATGAATGGTGGGTGCCCCACTACTTGCCGCGCTACATATTGTCAACTCGCACTAATCAAGCAGTATGAAGCTGACGTATTTCATACATACAAGTGAACACGTGCAAAAGTATATCGCTCTACTGTAACAGGTTTGTTAGTGCTGCAATGCATTTACTACCATTGCTAATTGTAATAATACTTGAAGAAGAGCTTTAAAGCGGATCCGAGATGAAAAACTAACTATAACAAGTAACTTGTCAATATATCTTATCTAAAGTTTAGATAGTTTACAGAGAAAATCTAGCTGCAAACAGCTTCAATAGAATATGATTGATTATTCCTGTGAATCAATGACAGCAGCCATGTTGTTTGTAAACATTACACAGAGGCAGGCTTATCTGTATCTTGAGCAAAAAAACCTAATCCCCCCCCCCTCCTCCTCCCTCCTGCCTCTGAAATCTCTGGCTAGTAATACCTCCCCCTCCTCCTGCCCAGACTGAGCTCCCATGAGCCCTTGCTACTGTCTGAAAGTGCCTTGGCTCTCTGAAAACCTGTGGGTGTGGCTTCTTTACTTTATAGGGAATTAGAGTATTAAAACAAAAACAAAAAAAGTATTTGGCTTGAGGAATGCCCTATAAACAATAGGAAAGGAACACAATTATGCAATGTGTAAAAGTTCATCTCGGATCCACTTTAAACCAGGATTGAAGTTCATCCCAATAAGTAGCGATACCCCCTTTTCCATGGGAAATCTTTACCTTTTCTTGAATAGATCATCTTCTGTACGGTGAAACCTAGTGTTGGGCGAACATCTAGATGTTCGGGTTCGGGCCGAACAGGCCGAACATGGCCGCGATGTTCGGGTGTTCGACCCGAACTCCGAACATAATGGAAGTCAATGGGGACCCGAACTTTTGTGCTTTGTAAAGCCTCCTTACATGCTACATACCCCAAATTTACAGGGTATGTGCACCTTGGGAGTGGGTACAAGAGGAAAAAAAATTAGCAAAAACAGCTTATAGTTTTTGAGAAAATCGATTTTAAAGTTTCAAAGGGAAAACTGTCTTTTAAATGCGGGAAATGTCTGTTTTCTTTGCACAGGTAACATGCTTTTTGTCGGCATGCAGTCATAAATGTAATACATATAAGAGGTTCCAGGAAAAGGGACCGGTAACGCTAACCCAGCAGCAGCACACGTGATGGAACAGGAGGAGGGTGGCGCAGGAGGAGAAGGCCACGCTTTGAGACACAACAACCCAGGCCTTGCATGAGGACAAGAAGCGTGCGGATAGCAATTTGCATTTTGTCGCCATGCAGTCATAAATGTAATACAGATGAGAGCGAGGTTCAATAAACAGGGACCGGAAACGCTAACCCATCACAGATGTTCATTGTTCATGTTACTTGGTTGGGGTCCGGGAGTGTTGCGTAGTCGTTTCCAATCCAGGATTGATTCATTTTAATTTGAGTCAGACGGTCTGCATTTTCTGTGGAGAGGCAGATACGCCGCCGATCTGTGACGATGCCTCCGGCAGCAACTGAAACAGCGTTCCGACATAACGCTGGCTGCCGGGCAAGCCAGCACCTCTATTGCGTACATTGCCAGTTTGTGCCAGGTGTCTAGCTTCGATACCTAATAGTTGAAGGGTGCAGATGGATTGTTCAACACAGCTACGCCATCTGACATGTAGTCCTTGACCATCTTCTCCAGGCGATCGGTGTTGGAGGTGGATCTGCACGCTTGCTGTTCTGTGTGCTGCTGCATGGGTGTCAGAAAATGTTCCCACTCCAAGGACACTGCCGATACCATTCCCTTTTGGGCACTAGCTGCGGCTTGTGTTGTTTGCTGCCCTCCTGGTCGTCCTGGGTTTGCGGAAGTCAGTCTGTCGGCGTACAACTGGCTAGAGGAGGGGGAGGATGTCAATCTCCTCTCTAAAGTCTCCACAAGGGCCTGCTGGTATTCTTCCATTTTGACCTGTCTGGCTCTTTCTTCAAGCAGTTTTGGAACATTGTGTTTGTACCGTGGATCCAGAAGGGTATAAACCCAGTAATTGGTGTTGTCCAGAATGCGCACAATGCGTGGGTCGCGTTCAATGCAGTCCTAGGCCGAAGAGGTCATAGCCTAGGGTCACAAAACCTGTTTATTTGGGCAATTTCAATGGTGGTGAGTCTGACGTACATAAATCGCAGCAATGGCCGTTAGCAATGTCTGAATCTCACGAAATGTCTCATGCAGGTAGAAGTCATATTGTTAGACTTGGGCTCCAAAGATGGGTTCCCTACATCTCTGCAAACCAGAGTTACAGGGCTCCAAATTTGGTAAAATCCCCCATAGGCTTTCATTGGGCCTCCTATTTACAGTTCCAAAATCTCACATCTTTTCAAAGGGCAATTACTCAGCAGTGGCAAATTTTCTAGCATTGTAGGGACCCTTAGGAGGAACATGACTGGTGAGTTTCGGGCCCCTAGGCCAAAGAGGTCATAGCCTAGGGTCACAAAAACCTGTTTATTTGGGCTATTTCAATGGTAGTGATGGTGACGTACATAAATCGCAGCAATGGCCGTTAGCAAAGTCTGAATCTCACAAAATGTCTCATGCAGGTAGAAGACATATTGTTAGACTTGGATTCCAAAGATGGGGTCCCTACATCTCTGCAAACCAGAGTTACAGGGGTCCAAAATTGGTAAAATCCCCCATAGGATTTCATTGCCTCCCTATTTCACTTTCCAAAATCTCACATCTTTTCAAAGGGCAATGGCTCAGCAGTACCAAATTTTCTAGCATTGTAGGGACCCTTAGGGGGATCATGACTGGTAAGTTTTGCCACTGCTGAGCCATTGCCCTTTGAAATGGTGTGAGATTTTGGAACGGTAAATAGGAGGCCCAATGAAATCCTATGGGGGATTTTACCAATTTTGGACCCCTGTAACTCTGGTTTGCAGAGATGTAGGGACCCCATCTTTGGAATCCAAGTCTAACAATATGTCTTCTACCTGCATGAGACATTTCGTGAGATTCAGACTTTGCTAACGGCCATTGCTGCGATTTATGTACGTCACCATCACTACCATTGAAATAGCCCAAATAAACAGGTTTTTGTGACCCTAGGCTATGACCTCTTTGGCCTAGGGGCCCGAAACTCACCAGTCATGTTCCCCCTAAGGGTCCCTACAATGCTAGAAAATTTGGTACTGCTGAGCCATTGCCCTTTGAAAAGATGTGAGATTTTGGAAAGTGAAATAGGGAGGCAATGAAATCCTATGGGGGATTTTACCAATTTTGGACCCCTGTAACTCTGGTTTGCAGAGATGTAGGGACCCCATCTTTGGAATCCAAGTCTAACAATATGTCTTCTACCTGCATGAGACATTTCGTGAGATTCAGACTTTGCTAACGGCCATTGCTGCGATTTATGTACGTCACCATCACTACCATTGAAATAGCCCAAATAAACAGGTTTTTGTGACCCTAGGCTATGACCTCTTTGGCCTAGGGGCCCGAAACTCACCAGTCATGTTCCCCCTAAGGGTCCCTACAATGCTAGAAAATTTGCCACTGCTGAGTAATTGCCCTTTGAAAAGATGTGAGATTTTGGAACTGTAAATAGGAGGCCCAATGAAAGCCTATGGGGGATTTTACCAAATTTGGAGCCCTGTAACTCTGGTTTGCAGAGATGTAGGGAACCCATCTTTGGAGCCCAAGTCTAACAATATGTCTTCTACCTGCATGAGACATTTCGTGAGATTCAGACGTTGCTAACGGCCATTGCTGCGATTTATGTACGTCAGACTCGCCACCATTGAAATTGCCCAAATAAACAGGTTTTGTGACCCTAGGCTATGACCTCTTCGGCCTAGGACTGCATTGAACGTGACCCACGCATTGTGCGCATTCTGGACAACACCAATTACTGGGTTTATACCCTTCTGGATCCACGGTACAAACACAATGTTCCAAAACTGCTTGAAGAAAGAGCCAGACAGGTCAAAATGGAAGAATACCAGCAGGCCCTTGTGGAGACTTTAGAGAGGAGATTGACATCCTCCCCCTCCTCTAGCCAGTTGTACGCCGACAGACTGACTTCCGCAAACCCAGGACGACCAGGAGGGCAGCAAACAACACAAGCCGCAGCTAGTGCCCAAAAGGGAATGGTATCGGCAGTGTCCTTGGAGTGGGAAAATTTTCTGACACCCATGCAGCAGCACACAGAACAGCAAGCGTGCAGATCCACCTCCAACACCGATCGCCTGGAGAAGATGGTCAAGGACTACATGTCAGATGGCGTAGCTGTGTTGAACAATCCATCTGCACCCTTCAACTATTAGGTATCGAAGCTAGACACCTGGCACAAACTGGCAATGTACGCAATAGAGGTGCTGGCTTGCCCGGCAGCCAGCGTTATGTCGGAACGCTGTTTCAGTGCTGCCGGAGGCATCGTCACAGATCGGCGGCGTATCCGCCTCTCCACAGAAAATGCAGACCGTCTGACTCAAATTAAAATGAATCAATCCTGGATTGGAAACGACTACGCAACACTCCCGGACCCCAACCAAGTAACATGAACAATGAACATCTGTGATGGGTTAGCGTTTCCGGTCCCTGTTTATTGAACCTCTCATCTGTATTACATTTATGACTGCATGGCGACAAAATGCAAATTGCTATCCGCACGCTTCTTGTCCTCATGCAAGGCCTGGGTTGTTGTGTCTCAAAGCGTGGCCTTTTCCTCCTGCGCCACCCTCCTCCTGTTCCATCACGTGTGCTGCTGCTGGGTTAGCGTTACCGGTCCCTTTTCCTGGAACCTCTTATATGTATTACATTTATGACTGCATGCCGACAAAAAGCATGTTACCTGTGCAAAGAAAACAGTCATTTCCCGCATTTAAAAGACAGTTTTCCCTTTGAAACTTTAAAATCGATTTTCTCAAAAACTATAAGCTCTTTTTGCTAAAAATTTTTTTCCTCTTGTACCCACTCCCAAGGTGCACATACCCTGTAAATTTGGGGTATGTAGCATATAAGGAGGCTTTACAAAGCACGAAAGTTCGGGTCCCCATTGACTTCCATTATGTTCGGAGTTCGGCCATGTTCGGCCCGAACCCGAACATCTCGATGTTCGCCCAACACTACACGTGACCCGTTCGGCCAATCACAGCGCTAGCCGAACGTTCGGGTAACGTTCGGCCATGCGCTCTTAGTTCGGCCGAACACCATCAGGTGTTCGGCCGAACCCGAACATCACCCGAACAGGGTGATGTTCTGCAGAACCCGAACAGTGGCGAACACTGTTCGCCCAACACTAGTGAAACCCCTCCCACAGTGTGATCAGTAAAGATGATGACTAGCAGGCTCATTGGGGATGGATAGTGTACTGGTTAAGGGCTCTGCCTTTGACATGGGAGACCAGGGTTCAAATCCTGGCTAGGTCAAGTACCTATTCAGTAAGGAGTTCAAGGCAAGACTCCCTAACACTGGAGGGTGGCCTCCTGAGCGCGTCCCAGTGGCTGCAGCTCTTGAGCGCTTTGAGTCCGACAGGAGAAAAGCGATATACAAATGTTCGGATGTTCGGATTATTATTATTATCTAACAACATGAACAAATTACATTGTGAATTTCAATCATTTTCATTTCTTGATCTGCCTTCTAGTTTTTAACTTCTCATTTTGCAATTTATTTAAAGTTAGAATTTGATTGGTCTATTTTCATATTGAAGTAGCACAATCCTGCATAAGCTCAGAATTGTTTGCATCTTATTGGCCATCCTCCCTTTATACAACCAAATGGAAATTGTACTGAAACAGTACAGCACAATTCAGCTTACTCCTACATTATCACTGCTTACCCCCCCCCCCCCCCCAATTACTTTTGCTAGAGAACAGACAGCATGAGTCATCAAAAGGGGCGGGGTGAGGAGTGATCACATGGGAGACAGCAGTAGTCAGGCTAGGTAGGGTTAGTGTTGCATTTACTGGCATTTTTCTGCTCAAGATATTTCCATTTTTTCCATTTCAGTCAGCAGCCAGGTGAGACCTTCCAAAACTGACAGTCAGCTCAATGTGCTGCTCATCCTTGGCATCAGTAATTGCTATACTCTGCTTAGAGTCCTGTTCCCCAGGGATTTTCATTAATTCCAGCATATCAGCATTAGTCAGGGCCGGTTCTCTCATGAGGCAAGGTGAAACATTTGCATCAGGCCGAAGAGATTACAGGGGCAGCATTTTTGTACTGTGTTTACACTAGTGTGCTATTTTGTTGAACTGCAGCATGTCATGTGAGAACATTAAATGAAGCAGAGCAAATTGTCGGGTGCTGTGCGATCATTCCAATTAGGGTGAGGGTGAGGAACGCCTCCTCACAAGTTTGCTTCAGGCAGCAAAAAGTCTAGAACCTGCCCTGGCAGTATAGCTGAACAGAGAATGAGCCCTTGTTATTCATTGTGAGCCGCTGGCCTGATTCACTGGCTCGGCTGCCAACTTTGATCATCTGCCAGTTTATGCCAGAAGCTGCATGGAATAATTGTGTTTTATATGCACAGAGAAAGTAACCCGCTGAAATAAAATGTGTCCATTAACCAGTGCATTAAAGAAGCAGTGAAACAAAGTGCGGGTTGCTCTACTCCTGCTCTTGTATCCTATACAATAAAATGCAAGTGTCCCTGCGTCATCAACTGAATGATTGTGTGTCCCTGGCTTTTTTGTACTGAGCATGTGCGCAGCCAGGGCAGTTAGGACACAGGGCTGGACCTGACAGTTTGCTGTGTGTGGTTCACAGAGGTTCTCATTGCATTGTGGGAAATAACAGCTTTTTCCAACTGTCAAGCAAGCAGCTCCCTGTGTGCATATACTTCAGACAGTGGTGGGGAACGAGCAAGCGGAACACGTATGTGCGCGCATTGCGGGGGGGGAGGGGGGTAAGCGGCTGTGGCCTAGTGCCCATTTTTTAACGGGCGGGCCTTTTTACTAGTACTCTATAATGTAAAAATAATTAAGAAGTTGTTGAGGATGGTTCAGTGATCAAGATCTTCATGTAACTCTACCTTGAAAGAGTCAGTGGCATAGCAATAGGGGGTGCAGAAATTAGCGACCGCATCGGGGCCCTTCCTCAGCTGCAGTATTAGCTCTCTATTGGTCCTGTGCTGGTAATAATCACTTCTGTAGATGCTTTGTAGTGGTAGTAATCAATAACAAACTGTTCCTCATCCTTTTATTGCACCTCTGACACTGTGGTTGTCCTTGGCAGGTTTTGGTGCGGCGTATCAATTGTTATGTATAGAGTGCTTGGGTCATCTCATGTAAAACTTGCACCGAGGCCCGTAGCTCCTCAGCTATGCCACTGGAAAGAGTTAAAGGCAGCCATAGCTATTTTGGTTTGAACAATGCCAACTGCCTGTCTGTCCTGCTGGCATTTTTGGCTTCAGTAACATCTGCTGGGTCCACCAGAAAGAAGCATGCAGATAGTGAGGACAAAGTTTTGTCAGAGCACCTGATCATCCTCATTCTGCATCAGTGATTTTTAAAAGGAACCTAACATAGGAGTATGGAGGCTGCCATCCAATAAACAATACCAAGTTGCCTGGCTTCTGTGCTGATGCTCTGTCTCTGATACTAGGCATTGGCCCAGAATGAACATGCAGGTAGAATGCTTTCTGGTCTCCCTCGACTAGCTGCCTGCTTGCCGCATGTGTGTCTCAAAAACATCTAAAGCCAAAAGCTCAGCATGACAGCCAGGCAACTGGCATTGTTTGTATGGGTATGACGCTGTCAGCTTCCGTATTCCCCTCACTTCATGTTCCCTGTTCCCTGTAAGAATTGCAGGCACAACATCAGCAGGTCAGGCATCCAATACTGGTTGTTTTACAGGAAACAAATATGGCAAACACCATATTCCTAGGGCTACTTTAATCACTGGTGTCTGCAAGAGATATAAATAGTGGTATAAAGATTACACCAGCTACAGATTAACCTAAACCTAAGCTAAACTGGCCTTCTAGATGAAAAACACAGTTCCTTATACTGGACTGGATTTCATCTCAAAGTAACTTTATGTGCTACACTATGACATATTTTGTAAAAAGTAAAAGATTATTAAAGGACAACTGAAGAGAGAGGTATATGGAGGGTGCCATTTTTGATTTCCTTTTCAACAATACCAGTTGCCTGGCAGCCGTGCTGATCTATTTGCCTGCAGTAGTGGCTGAATAACACCAGCAACAAGCATGCAGCTAATCTTTCTTGTTATATCTGACAATAATGGGCTCGATTCACAAAACTTCTCATAAATGACTTATTAACAGTATCACCTATTTGATAAAAATAACCTTTCAGCACATTTACAAGCAAAATAATCACTCAAAGTAAGTTGTTCCTGATTAACTTAATTTCAATATTACTTTTCTTACCTTAATTATATTACATTTTGACCTTTGGGAGCCTAAAAAAACAACATAGATAAGGTGAAAACAGAGAAAAACAGGCAAAAAAGCGTTGTGAATCATGCCCAATGTCAGAAACCCCGGATCTGCTGCATGCTTGTTCAGGGGCTATCGCTAAAAGTATTAGAGGCAGAGGAACAGCAGGACAGCCAGGCAACTGGTATTGCTGATCAGGAAATAAATATGACATCCTCCATATCCCTCTCACTTCAGCTGTTCTTTAATATTGAAGAAGACACACAATCTTTTTTTTAAATAATTAATTGTGGAAATCACTTTGATACTTGTTTAGTTTGATGAGAAATATACATGATCACATTTTTTTATTTGTAACTGATCAATAGAAATATAAATAATGAATGAAAATGTGAGAAATGATAATATACTGATAGGTTAGATCACTTTAAATCAATCAGTTCATAACTAAATAAGTTTATTAAAAAAATAACAAACCTAATGCTTTCTTTTAACCATTCAATAACAACAAGTAAAGCCTCTAACAAGTAAAGCCTCTAACAACAAGTAAAATGCACACTACATGCGATTCAGATTTTTCATACGTCTGATTTTTTACTCAGATTAAAAAACGTAGCAGCATGTAGTATGTTTTTTAATTGGAATCAAAAATCGGATCAGATAAAAAAATTGGAATCGCATGGAGTGTGCAAGAGGCCTAAAGCTGATAATTTTCTAACCAATCTGATCCTAATTTTCCTTGATTCAGTTATTTAAGTGAATGAAATTGATCTATTTTTTTTTTTAATAATTTAATTGTTGTATCAAACCAAAAAATACATTTAGTAAGGAAATACAGTAGGCCACCATTATACAGCAGGTTAGACATGCTCACCTGTTTCTCTATAACAGGGCAACCCAGGCATGGGCAAACTCAGCCCTCCAGCTGTTACGGAACTACAAGTCCCACAATGCATTTGCCTTTATGAGTCATGACTGGCTGGCAGACTCCTGCAATGCATTGTGGGACTTGTAGTTCCTTAACAGCTGGAGGGCCAAGTTTGCCCATGCCTGGGGTAACCTGTAACACAACGCTCATAGGTCCTACCCAGAAAACCATATCCATAACATACACTGATGCAATGGATTCTGTAACTATGTAAATGTCAGAGGCTTTGGGCTATAAACTAGAGATTCTGGCACATCTCAGGGACAAAAAGAAATGAATTGCTTTTTTTCTTCCACTGTCATTAAGTGTCTCTTTATTACTTGTCACTTGTATGTAATTTTGAAACATCCCTTGTTTTAGGTTTAAGAAGCCAAAGTTGGAATAGAAAGCGTTACCAGCAAATTCTACCATTCTGTCACTAGAGGGCAATGTTGTTAAATATATATACTCCCAATACTTTATTTGACCACATATTTGTGCGTATGTGTGTAAATATATCTATGTATATATGTATACCTATATATCTATATACACAAACACACAAGGTCAAATAAATTGTAGGATTATAAAAAAGATAAATAAATAAAAAAATATTTGTTGTGTTTTTTTTTCCACAAAAGAATTATATAGGATAATATACGTGTGGTCAAATAAACTATGGGTCAGATGTTCTTGTGTTTCACACACAGTTTGCAATGAAAAATCTGCATGGCAACACATCTAGTGTGAACAAGGCCTTCATCAACCACATTAATGTGTGTCTTAATTGTATCAACGTGTACCTGAGATGAGGGAAACCAGGCTTTTTACTTGCCTGGGGCTTCTTCCAGCCCCCTGTAATCTGCCAGCTCCCCCGGTGTCCTCCTGGTCCACACCATTGTGCTGCTGTCTAGCCCGGTAAAGTCCATGACTGAGTCACAAGCTACTGGGCATGCAGTGTCCTGGCTGCATGGCTCCTTGATCCCGCTCCCGAGCCTGTGTAGGTTCTGCGCACGCAGTTTGTACAGACACGTAACTGCGCATGTGAAAAACTCTCCTGGCTTAGGGAACGCGATCATGGAGGCACGCGTCCCGGAACAGTGCATGACCAGTAGCCCCTGGGATGCAAATTTGAATTTTGCAGTAGCAACACAATGAATCTGGTGTGGAGGACACATAGGCAGCTGACAAACTACAAGAGGCTGGAAACAGCCCCAGGTAAGTAAAAATCCTTCCCGCCCTCCCCCCTCAGGTTTACTTTAATTATCAAACTGGGCTTTGCGAGCAAAGATACAGTGGGATGCGAAAGTTTGGGCAACCTTGTTAATGGTTAATAATAAAATTAGGCAGGTGCATACATTTAGGCACTGTTGTCATTTTATTGATTCCAAAACCTTTAGAACTAATTAGAAAAAAACCTTTTGAGATAGAATATGGGAGGGGTGTGTCCTGATTTGTATTGGATACAAAAATACAAAACAGTTCAAGTTAAGGCTCGAAGTAGCAGACCAAGAAAAATCTCGGATAGACAGAAGCGACGAATGGTGAGAACAGTCCGAGTCAACCCAAAGACCAGCACAAAAGACCTACAACAGCATCTTGCTGCAGATGGAGTCACTTTGCATCGTTCAACCATTCAGCGCACTTTACACAAGAAGATGCTGTATGCGAGAGTGATGCAGAGGAAGCCTTTTCTCCGCCCACAGCACAAACAGAGCCGCTTGAGGTATGCTAAAGCACATTTGGACAAGCCAGTTTTATTTTGGAATAAGGTGCTGTAGACTGAAGAAACTAAAATCGAGTTATTTGGGCATAACAAGGGGTGTTATGCGTAGAGGAAAAACAACACAGCATTCCAAGAAAAACAATTGCTACCTACAGTAAAATATGGTGGTGGTTCCATCATGCTGTAGGGCTGTGTGGCCAGTGCAGGGACTGGGAATCTTGTCAAAGTTGAGGGACGCATGGATTCCACTCAGTATCAGCAGATTCTGGAGACCAAGGTCCAGGAATCAGTGACAAAGCTGAAGCTGCGCCGGGGCTAAAGACCCTAAACACTGCCCAAAATCCACCAAGGAATTCATGCAGAGGAACAAGTACAACTTTTTGGAATGGCCATCTAAGTCCCCAGACCTGAATATAATTGAAAATCTGTGGTGTGAGTTAAAGAGAGCTGTCCATGCTCAGAAGCCATCAAACCTGAATGACCTAGAGGTGTTTTGTAAAGAGGAATGGTCCAAAATACCTTCAACCAGAATCCAGACTCTCATTGGAACCTACAGGAAGTCGTTTAGAGGCTGTAATTTCTGCAAAATGAGGATCTACTAAAAATTGATTTAATTTATTTCTGTGGTGCCCAAATTTATGCACCTGACTAAATTTGTTTAAAAAATTATTGCACACTTTCTGTAAATCCAATAAACTTAATTTTACTTCTCAAATATCACTGTGTGTGTCTCCTACAGTGGTTTGTAAAAGTATTCGGACCCCTTGAAGTTTTCCACATTTTGTCATATTACTGCCACAAACATGAATCAATATTATTGGAATTCCACGTGAAAGACCAATACAAAGTGGTGTACACGTGAGAAGTGGAACGAAAATCATGCATGATTCCAAACATTAAAAAAAAAAAAAAAAAAAATAACTGCAAAGTGGGGTGTACGTAATTATTCAGCCCCCTTTGGTCTAAATGCAGTCAGTTGCCTATAAACATTGCCTGATGAGTACTAATGACTAAATAAAGTTCACCTGTGTGTAATGTAATGTCAGTACAAATAAAGCTGCTCTTTGACAGCCTCAGAGGTTGTCTAAGAGAGTATTGGGAGCAACAACACCATGAAGCCCAAAGAACACACCAGACTGGTCAGGGATAAAGTTATTGAGAAATTTAAAGCAGGCTTAGGCTACAAAAAGATTTCCAAAGCCTTGGACATCCCACGAAGCACTGTTCAAGCGATCATTCAGAAATGGAAGGAGTATGGCACAACTGTAAACCTACCAAGACAAGGCAGTCCACCTAAACTCACAGGCCGAACAAGGAGAGCGCTGATCATAAATGCAGTCGAGAGGCCCATGGTGACTCTGGATGAGCTGCAGAGATCTACAGCTCAGGTGGGGGAATCTGTCCATAGGACAACTATTAGTCATGCACTGCACAAAGTTGGCCTTTATGGAAGAGTGGCAAGAAGAAAGCCATTGTTAACAGAAAAGCATAAGAAGTCCCGTTTGCAGTTTGCCACAAGCCATGTGGGGGACACAGCAAACATGTGGAAGAAGGTGCTCTGGTCAGATGAGACCAAAATTGAACTTTTTGGCCAAAATGCAAAACGCTATGTGTGGCGGAAAACTAACAGCACATCACTCTGAACACACCATCCCCACTGTCAAATATGGTGGTGGCAGCATCATGCTCTGGAGGTGCATCTCTTCAGCAGGTACAGGGAAGCTGGTCAGAGTTGATGGGAAGATGGATGGAGCCAAATACAGGGCAATCTTGGAAGAAACCCTCTTGGAGTCTGCAAAAGACTTGAGACTGGGGCGGAGGTTCACCTTCCAGCAGGACAACGACCCTATACATAAAGCCAGGGCAATAATGGAATGGTTTAAAACAAAACATATCCATGTGTTAGAATGGCCCAGTCAAAGTCCAGATCTAAATCCAATTGAGAATCTGTGGCAACATCTGAAAACTGCTGTTCACAAACGCTGTCCATCTAATCTGACTGAGCTGAAGCTGTTTTGCAAAGAAGAATGGGCAAGGATTTCAGTCACTAGATGTGCAAAGCTGGTAGAGACATACCCTAAAAGACTGGCAGCTGTAATTGCAGCAAAAGGTGATTCTACAAAGTATTGACTCAGGGGGCTGAATAATTACGCACACCCCACTTTGCAGTTATTTTATTTTTAAAATGTTTGGAATCATGTATGATTTTCGTTCCACTTCTCACGTGTACACCACTTTGTATTGGTCTTTCACGTGGAATTCCAATAAAATTGATTCATGTTTGTGGCAGTAATATGACAAAATGTGGAAGACTTCAAGGGGGCTGTATACTTATGCAAGCCACTGTATATGATATATTTAACTGACATTTTTATCGTAGTAACCAGCGATTTATACAGGAAAATCATGACGATTAACAAGGTTGCCCAAACTTTCGCATCCCACTGTATAACAACCTAAGGCAATAAAAAGCTGAAGATAGTAGCTAATGCCAAATTTGACAGTATTTGTGAATTCAGCACTGCGCATATATAAATATCCCCAGAAACGTACTGTATTTACTCGCATACAAGCCGACCCACGTATAAGCTGAGGTACTCATTTTTTTCTCAGAAACCAGGAAAAAGTGATTGACTTGTGTAAAAGCTCCCCTCCACCCCAGTTTAGCCCCCTCCACAGTAGCCATATGGGCCCCCAGTCCAAGTCAGCCCCCCTCCCCAGAGCCACATGCCCCATGGATGATACAGCTGTGTCTCAAGACACCACTAGATGTTGTAATAGTTATGAGACACAGCAATTGCCACACAGGAAGGACACCCGATCATCGCACCATTGACACGTTGCTTGCACGCTCCGCTCCACAAGCCAGGGGACACAGGTAGTCTTGAGCAGCGCACTCTGCATACTATGTTGCAGGGGATGGGGACCACGGATACAGTAAGGAGCCAGCTGGCAAGAACAGGATCTAGTTTAAGACCCTTGCGCTCCTCTGCCAGTAACAAAACTGCTCCACCCTCTGTTCTGCTCCACTGATTCGCATATAAGCTGAAGTGGTAACTTTTCAGCACATTTTTTGTGATGAAAAATTAGGCTTATACGCGAGTATATAAGGTAAGTTGTGTTACTCAACTGTATTCTCATAGAACACAGATGGTTTAGCAGAGCAGATGTATTCTTTCTATAATAAGCTGATGCTTATTTTCATATGTCCACCTGCAGTGTTATAGGTACCTGGTGTGAGTAACAGGTACAAGGCATACTTTATTAAAATACTTTATATAATCAAAGGCATAGCAGTTTTATTTTGCATACCAGTCAGCATGAACTGAATACATCAGTGTGGAACGATGCCTCATTAAAGTGCCTCTTGCACCACTGATGTGATATATTATTTTATAGATTACATTTCCACTCATGCTGCGACTTGGCAGAGAACCTCATTTCTGATGACCTGTCCTTGTGCTGTTCAAACTTTTTCAGTCAACAATTTAGCATTCTGGAAAGTGACAATAGAGAGTCTGAAGTGTGGCCAGGCAGATGAGCATGAGATGAGGGTCCTTATGCTTGTTGGAATTTCCTACCAGGAAGAAGTGATATATAGTAGGATCCTACAAGACACTTTGCAGACTTCTTTTTAAAATGAGAACTACTGTACTGGGTGGTGAGGCTGCATAGTAATGTCTGAAAGTAAATAACACAGATTTACATTAATCATATACAACCATGGGTGAACCCTTTACAAACAGTAGGGATGGTCTGTGAGGTGCAAATGATTCTGAGTTGATGCAGGATTATGGAAATTGTGTATGCAAAACTATGCAGCTTGAAAATAGACCAATCGCCAAGGTGGAATTCGATTGGTCCATTTTTTTTTAAAATCTGCATACATACAAAATTTGCATAATCCTACATCAACTTGGAATTATTTGCATCTCAATGCCCATACATTGCAAGCAGAGGCTTAGAAGTTTGATTTAGATGGCATTACACATTGATTTGAAATGATGTAAAAGGGTTGTGATGGAAGTGATCACATATGTGTTTCCTGTTTTAAAGGAAACCTGGAGTAAGCAGCATATGGTGGCTGCCATATGAATTTCCTTTTAAACAATACTAGTTGCCTGGCAGTGCTTCTGATCCCTTTGGTTTCAGTAGTTTGTAAATCACACACCTGAAACAAGCAAGCATGTGGCTAATCTGGTCAGATTGGGTCAGAGCACCTGAAATGCATGCATGTTTAGCGTCTTTGGCTAAAGTATTAGGCTCTAAGTATTGGGCTACGTTCACAGTGGTGTATAATAATAATGGCCACTATGTGATGTGGCTTGCCGCACTGCAATGCAGCACCTATGCACCATTCACAAGGCAGCGGCTGCATTGCGGGATAATCACATGTGGGAACATAGCACACTACAGCCAGTGCGTTAACGAAAAACATCCTTTACCAGTTACAGTAACATGCTTTACCAGTTACAGTGAAGCATACTTTTCATTGACTGCATGCTTCACTATATGCATTGCAACATGCGGATAATGTGCCTAGTCTACCCAGGAATGGTGACTAATGGAAACTGTGGTAGACAAGGCCAGATTGAGAAAACAAAGCTTCAAAGCAAATCTGAAGTCCTTCAGCTCCCTGGGACCATCTGATAGTGTGTCTCCAGCTGCCTTCTCATATGGCGGGCTTAGAGGATACCTGAACTAATAGTTGCCTGGCAGTTGTGCTGATCTCTTTGGCTGCAGTAGTATCTGAATCACACACCTGAAACCAGCATGCGGGTAGTCCAGTCAGACTTCAGTCAGAAAACATTTGTTGTGCATGCTTGTTCAGGGTCTATGGCTAAAACTATTAGAAGTAGAGGATTAGCAGGACAGCCAAGCAATGTGCATAGTTTGAATGCAAATATGTCAGCCTCCATATCCCTCTCAGTTCAAGTGTCCTTTAAATTTAGCCTCACTCCTATATCTGGATGCAAACAGGGGTCGGGTGGATATATTCTACTTTCTCAACACTGTTCTTTCAAACCTCTAATTCTGGGCATACACGGTGAGATTTATGCGTCAGATCGAGCCACTGGCTCAATCCCAGCGCATCCCCGCCGGCGCCTGGATTGATCCCCGCTCGTCCCTGCGGGCGCTTCTTATCTTCCGCTCGTTTTCTTCCCATTGTCTGCCCGCGGGTATCGAGCGTGGAAATGAGCACCTCGCTGATTGGACCTGTCGGAAATGATTAATCAAGCCATCAGCAGCTCGATTGATAAGAAAAAAAATGCAGTGTATGCCCTGCATTACATCAACACCTTCACTATCTCTCTCATCTTTTGAGGTTCATATGCTGTCTGTGTCTACTCTCCTCACCACTTCCAAACTGCTGTCATTTATTGTCCTCCTGGACCAGCTTCACCTTTATAGATCACTTCCCTGCATGGGTTCTCCAGTTCCTCTCCACTGACATACCTTCTATCGTTATCTGGGACTTCAATGTGCCCATAGATACCAACTGCCCTACTGCCACTAAACTTCTCACACTCACCCCTTCTTATGACCTCTCCCAATGGTCCTCCATTTCCACTCATAAAGATGGCCACACTCTGGACCTAGTCTTTACTATGCACTGTTTCAACCTTGAATAATTCTCCATTTCCACTCTCAGGTAACAACCTTATAACTTTCACAATCTGCCCCTCCCTATCTCCTCCTGTAGCAGCACTGCACCCCACTAACTTAGGTAGGAATTATCACAACTTTGATTTCTGCTCCCTGGCTGATTCATTAACCACTTGAAGACCCAGCCTTTACCCCCCCTTAAGGACCAGCGTGTTTTTTTATGATCTGTGCTGGGTGGGCTCTGCAGCCCCCAGCACAGATCAGGTTGCAGGCAGAGCGATCAGATCACCCCCCTTTTTCCCCCCTATGGGGATGATGTGCAAGGGGGGTCTGATCGCTCCTGCCTGCCTGGATGTTGCGGGGGGGGGCACCTCAAAGCCCCCCTCTGCAGCGAAATTCCCCCCCCCCTCTCCCCCCTGGTGATAGGGGCTGCACAGGACGCTGTCCTGTCCTGTGCAGCCTGTGGCAGGCTGTCCTCTGTCACATGGCGGCGATCCCCGGCCGCTGATTGGCCGGGGATCGCCGATCTGCCTTACGGCGCTGCTGTAGCAGCAGCGCCGTTCAATATAAACAAAGGATACAAAAGTCTCCTGCATTTACATTTAGTCTGTGAGCCGCGGTCAGCGGCTCGCAGGCTATTCACGGAGACCCGCTCCATGATCTAACAGGAAACGGCCACTCGCGCGAGCGGCCTTTCCTGATTAATTAGGGAGGCACCTGGCGACGCAGATGTGCGTCGCTGGTCCTTCTGCTACCACTTTGCCGCTGCACGGTATGAGTGTGCGGTCGGCAAGTGGTTAAAATCCCTGAGCAATCTGTCATCCTACACTGACCCTGGGACAGCATCCACCTACTACGCCACCACAGTCTCTGCTGCCATGAATTCAGCTGCCGTCTAACCAACATTTGGCTCCGCCACATCAACAGACCCATTAACCCATTAAACAACTAAAAAGATGGTCCAGGTTGGCACAGTTGAGGAACATCACTACTGCAGAAGACTTCCAGCACTCCCCCTCTCTACCTGGCCAGTTACTCTCTCTGACCTCCCCCTCTCTAACAGCTTTCATTGATTTAACTGAACACAGGCTTTCTTCACTAATCACTGAGGCTAGCAGAAACATTTAGCAGAAACGCAAGCGTTGCGGAAAAGGCTGCGTTTTTGTCGCTAATGGAAGTCTATGGGCCACATGAAAAAACGCATATGCATTTTCTATGCGTGCATTTTTAAAAACGCAGGTTTTGTTGCATAATATTCAAAAACGCACATAATGAAAGTCAATGGGAACACAATGTATTGCGTTTTGTATGCGTTTTTTTTATGCGGTTTTTAATTAAAAATTGTTTTGTGATGTACAGTATTTCCACTTTGTTGTCTTCCTAGTGATTTGCATAAAACGCAATGTAAAAACGCATTGAAAACAGATATGTGAACCGCAAAAGCATGAAAACGCACACAAAACGCTAGAAAAACACATATGTGGCAGAAAACACCAACGCACTAAAAACGCACACAAAAAACACACGACAGAAAACGCGACCTTTCACGCTCTGTTATGTGTGCACACAGCCTAAAGCGCACCTCTCCACCTGTGTTCTGGACCCCATTCTCTCATCTTATCCCCCAGCTCTCCTCCTCCTTCATCTCTACTCTAAAAACTATTTTTCACCTCTCCACCTCAACTGGTATTTTTTCTTCTGCATTGAAAAAAGCAATCCTATCACCACTAATCAAAAAACTTTCTTTGGACCCCAGGGCCAGTTCAAGTCCCAATGGGGCCCCAGGGCAAAGGTAACCTGGGGCTCCCTTTCTGACCTCCATCCCCAGAAAATTCAGCCCCAAAGTTCTGCAGGCTCCCCACACTGCCAGATCCCCTTCCCCACCAAGGTCTTCCCCGGGACCTCTGCACGTGTGTAAGGATTACAACTCACCTGTTCCAGCGCTGCCCATCTCTTCTCAGTGACCTAGTGCATCATGTTATTACAGAGGCTAGTTGTAATCCTTACACAAATCATGCAGGGGCCCCGGGGAGAAGTCAGGGGAGACATGGGAGGGAGGTCTGTCAGCATGGGGGGGGGGGGGGGGCAGCAGCACTCGGAGGCACTGGGGCAATTGCCCCCTTTGCCTGACAGGTAGCTCCAGCCCTGTTGTACCCTTCAGCTCTCTCTAACTATCATCCAGTCTCACTTCTTCCCTTTGCTTGCAAACTGCTGGAACGACACCTCTATTCAGAACTGTCTGACTTTTACATAGTTATTTTTGTTGAAAAAAGACATACGTCCATCGAGTTCAACCAGTACAAAGTACAACACCAGCCTGCTCCCTCACATATTCCTGTTGATCCAGAGGAAGGCGAAAAAAACCCTACAAGGCATGGTCCAATTAGCCCCAAAAGGGAAAAATTCCTTCCCGACTCCAGATGGCAATCAGATAAAATCCCTGGATCAATATCATTAGGCATTACCTAGTAATTGTAGCCATGGATGTCTTTCAACGCAAGGAGAGCATCTAAGCCCTCTTTAAATGCAGGTATAGAGTTTGCCATAACGACTTCCTGTGGCAATGCATTCCACATCTTAATCACTCTTACTGTAAAGAACCCTTTCCTAAATAAATGGCTAAAACGTTTTTTCTCCATGCGCAGATCATGTCCTCTAGTCCTTTGAGAAGGCCTAGGGACAAAGAGCTCATCCGCAAAGCTATTATATTGCCCTCTGATGTATTTATACATGTTAATTAGATCTCCTCTAAGG